>NC_057809.1:366570747-366932769 GCF_018294505.1 Triticum aestivum | reverse complement strand
TCAACAACACCTCAAGGCCATGGCCTGGGAGGAGGTGAGGGGGAATAAGGTGCCTTCTGCCGCAGTGTGGCATCAGCCATAGTTGTGCAGCGCCCGCTGGAGTAGTGCGTTGGACGAACCACAGTGGAGCAGCTGCTAGAGACCATGAGAATGAGGGGCGGCGCCAGAGGGAGGAGAAGCCAGGGAGATTTGCCCCTACCCGCTGGCCATGTAGCCTAGCTGGACATAGCATCATCGAGGACAAGGCCAGATGGGACTAGTGGCGACGGCTCGCTGGAGGAACCCTAGTGTTGCAGGCAGGGGATCGAGGTAGAGGGGAAGGGGAGAGGAGATGCAAGCGGGCAGGGCAAAGAATGCTTGCGTGTTTGTTTTTACTTGAGGGTCAGGTGTGACACAGGCGTCAGCAGTTGCATTTTGAGTGTAATATAGGCAGACAACAGGTTCCTTTCACTATTCCCCTTCCCTTCAATTTTTAGTGAGGTTCTACTCGAAACACCCCCCTCCAAAGAGAAATTAGTTAAGCCCAAGCCCATAACTCAAAAATGACTTCTTTACATCTTTTATGGCTTATTTTGACAATATGCCCTGAAAAGGCGGAATTGAACTGGCCCTTAACCTGCAATTCAATTGTGCGTGCAATGATGAATCACTCCTGCCTGCTATCTGTACATTTAGGCATCATCATACATGGCATAACCTAATACATGTGCATTCCATCGTAGAATCTGGAATATGCAATGTTTATGTTAGTTCATACATTGCACATGATGTTTAAATGCCCCTTAAATCTGGTCAGTCAAGTGATGGTCTTTAAGCCTCCTTCTTTGCTTCTTTTCTTGGTATGTAAGATTTGCTCACACATCTGTTCAATTGCTTGTTTGCATCAGCTAGCCATACTAGGACGGTTTTGCTTTAATTACTTGTTGTTCTTGACCTAACACTCTAACAGAGCTTGTCAATGATTTAAACACTAAGGGCTGCTGTAGTGGGGCCTTGTCTAACTCATAGGTGACATAAAGGTTTGGTTGTACACTACAGTAGGCAAGTATGTTAGGAAAGTATGCATATTTGTCTTCCAAGGAGACGAGTAGCTAGTTGACATAATTATGTGGTGTTGTTTTCTTATAATCTCATCATTTTGTGTTCATAGACTGGAAAGTATGCATATTTATCTTCAAAGGAGACGAGTAACTAGTTTGTGTCACCTTGCAGAGGGGGTGCAATGAAGATAAGATTGAGGATTTCCATGTACAAGATGTTAGGAAGGAGCCTTGCAAGAGAAGTAGGAGCTCCGCTGAGCCTCTTCAACCTGCTAAGGTAAGTCACTGTATGCAACTCAACAGTTCAATTCCTTGTTTGTTTCAGGCATAGTTAATTTTCTCTTTTCAATTGCTTTATTTGTCATTAGTTAATGAGATGCCCAAATAATCATGCCTGATGTTAGGTACTTGTATCACTACTAGTTGACATAATTAAAGGCCTTACCATTTAATTACTCTGCCGAAGTGTGCCTGAAGCTTTGAAGTCTATTAACCAACTATTATTGCATGAGGCTCACAATCTAGTTTATACTACGCTAATGATTGCATAGTTTTGCCTGCTGTAGTATGTTTGTATGAAACCCTCTGTTGTTCATTATGCTCCCTAAGACGTTAATTGAGGCACAGAATGGCCAAATGCTTGCTTACTTATACGCAACGTGTTGTCTAAATTTGTAACTTGTCTGTGTTTTCGATTAGGCCCCAACATCTTGCTCCTCTAGTGAGCTAAGAGGGATTTCTGTATGCAGGCTGCACAGACTATCTTTTTTATAATTTTCAAAATATCACCTGCTTATGCTTCATGACGTGTAACATTTTTTTTGAAAGTGACGTGTAACATTATTGTTAGTCTTGTTTTGCCATGTAGTACAAAATAGTGTCTTGTTCGCTTCACTGTTGTAACTATATTTTGCCCTAGTCATGTGTACTTACAGAAACATTTCAGGATGAAGTAACATCAACACAAAGATCTGGGAGCAGTGCGGCATGGCCGTTACCGAATGATTATGGATTGGAATTGGAATGTGCTGATGTTCTCGAGCATCAACTAGAGGTGGCAAGACAATGTGTACATGATTGTCAACGTATAATCAACAAGTTGAGACTGGACATGCAGGTATTAGATGCAGGAGTCAAAAAAATGAAACAAGACACTGAGGTAACCATGAAGGAATTGGAGATTTTGCAGACTGAAATTTGTGCTATCTGAATCCGGCCAATCCTATTTTCTGAAGAGAATATAGTTCAAATGGAATTAAGTTGATGTGCGTCCATGATGTATGAGCTGTATTTGCCCAGTGTATGTAATTTGCTATTTGTTTATGCTTTATTATCACCTATGCCGAACCATAATGCCCAGTGGGTATAATCGGCTGCAATTTCTTTGTTGTATAGTGTAGGATTATTCTACCTTTCTATGCCTTGATCTCTTTGTTGTAATAGTGTAGGCTTTTTAGAGGTGATAGTCTTGAGTAGGATAATTCTTTGAATATGATATATCGTTCAAACGGGGGCCAATTCGCCCGACCATGGCCCTTCACGGGTCGTCGGATCCATGGGCCTTCTACGTCTCGTAGGATCCATGGGCCTTCTATGTCTCGTAGGATCCATGGGCCTTCTACATCTCGTAGGATCCATGGGCCTTCTACGTCTTGTAGGATCCATGGGCCTTATACGTCTTGAGGATCCATGGGTCGCCGGCTCATTTATGGGTCTTGTACAGGCCTTTAATGGGCCGTAGACGGCCTTTAATGGAAATTGTACGTTTTATGGGATGACCATAACGGGCCGTTAATAGGCCGTATTTGGTGATGCTATGAAAATGGCCCAATAGAATAACGGTCCACAAACGGGCAGACTGTAACGACAGGCTGAATTTGGGCCACAAACAGAAAATGACAGTAATAGGCCGTAAGTAACCGAATGCTGCAAATGAGCCCAAGAATAAATGGGCCCTTAGAAGGTCGAAAGTTAACTTGGGCTGGAAACGGCCCAACGGAATAACGGGTCGTTAATGGGTATAAAGTGATACACTGTTCATTACGGGCCAGTTTCACCACGGGCCGTTAATGGGTGTAAAGTAATACATTATTCATTACGGGCCAGTTTCAGCACGGGCCACTAATGGGCCAAGAGTTACAAAGGGCCTCATATGGGACAAAAGACGTCATGGGCTATACATGGGCCAGAAGTGAAAACGGGCTGGAATCATATTGGACGGCCCAGATGACGCTACTGGGGCCTAATTCGTATAGGGCGTAACGGGCCTTGGGTTAGCGGGCTGTAAATGGGCTATATGCGAACAGGCCATTAACAGGCTTTCCATGGGCCGGCCCGCCAGCTTTTGACCAAGTCAAATGGGCCGGCCTTTTCACAGGAATGGGCCACTGTTGGGCCGTGCCATGTGTCGACGTATCATAGGCGCCTTCTGTCCAGTGAGTGGATGACATCTGTCCCAACGATGAGCCGACACGTGTTTCCTCTAGCTAATGATGATTTTACACGTGGAAAATCCGCATTGGTCGGGGCTGTTAACGGGTTATCGGATCCAAAACCCGACCCTATAGCTTAACGGTGTTCCATTACGGTGGATGCCACGTGTCGGTCACCCTTGACGAAAGCACTTCTCTGACGTGCGATTTATTGTCATGGAAGTGGACACTTCCGTGATGATAATTTTAGTAGTGTCATCGAACACTTCTACGACAGCACAGATATGACTATCTTGATTCTGTCATAAATTTGTCATGGATGTACATGCATGACAAAAAAAGTGACCTACTGTGACAAACACGTATCATCACTGAAGTGTATTTTTTTGTAGTGTGCCCCGGACTCCCTGTTGGACCGCCGACTGGTTGGAGGTGGCGGCTGAGCGGCTTGAAGCCTGGAAGGGTGCCACGGCATGGGCAGGCTCCAGGGCGACACTGGAGTACGTCAAGGCATGGTACCCTGGTGTGAACTTGGACTAGCTGGCCACGTACCGCCAGGAGGCAGGGCCGGAGTTCGAGGCGGCGCACGAGGCGATTGTCAAGCGCGCGGCCGGCCTTGCCAACTATGCTGACGTCGGCGTCTTCGTCTTGGAGCGGGCGGAAGACGGCACTGAGGTGCCGCCCTCTTGGTTTGGGCTGAGCCCGGACGAGGGGGAGGACCCAGTGGAGCAGATCGCCTCCAGCGATGAAGGCACGGAGGAGAGCAAGGACGAGGAAGGCGACAACAACGCACCAGACGGTGGAGCGACCAGCCGGACTCAGCCCGACCCGGCCTCAGCCAACGAGCCGTGGGAGACCACGTCAGCCGTCACCGACACTGACCAGACTGACATCCGCCAGCCGGTGCCCCAGCCACCGCCGACCTGTCCAAGCAGCCCGCTGCACCTTCGATGAATGTTGGCATTTTATCTTCTTAAATTCTTTTTCTTGTACTTAAGAACAAATTAATCGTGCGCAGTTCCACTCATTGGGGATCTATTTCAAAACTTTGATGAATGCTGGCCTTGGGCCTTTGCAATGTAAATAATTTTGTTTCTGACATGGTTGTGTGTTTTGCCGGATACTAGCTCAGTTTTGCCGTTGCTTTTGTGCCCTTTTGTTTTGTCGCGTTCCTCTGGCCGCCGCCCTGCAAGCCGGACAGCCGCGCTGCGGTCCGTGGCCCGGTTAGGGACTTGGTCGTTCAGGATAGGCAAGTTACTTCAGCCACCTAGAGTGTAGCTTGTCGAGCGAGAAGCCGGCCAGCTGGCTGCTGGGCAGCCGGGCCGGTGAGGCGAGGAGCTGGCTTGGCCTGTATTGGCGTTCTTCCTTAGTCGTTCTTCATGTGGACAGCATTTTCGGCCTTTAGCTCTTGCCAGCCGGACAGTCGCGCTATGATACGTCTCCAACGTATCTATAATTTTTTATTGTTGCATGCTATTATATTATCTGTTTTGGATGTTTTATATGCATTAATATGATATTTTATATGATTTTTGGGACTAACCTATTAATCTAGAGCCCAGTGCCAGTTCTGTTTTTCCTTGTTTTAGAGTTTCGCAGAAAATGAATACCAAATGGAGTCCAAACGTAATAAAACTTTCGCGATGATTTTTCTTGGACCACAAGACACCCAGGAGACTTGGAGTAAAAGTCAGAAGAGCCACGAGGTGGCCACAAGGGTGGAGGGCACACCCCCGACCTTGTGGGCACCTTGGTTACCCCCTGACCTAGATCTTCCTCCTATACATTCTCAAATACCCCAAAAACTTCCAGGAGAGCCATGAAACCACTTTTCCACCGCCGCAACCTTCAATACCCGTGAGATCCCATCTAGGAGCCTTTTCTAGCATCCTGCCGGAGGGGGATTCAATCACAGAGGGCTTCTACATCAACACCATCGCCTTTCCGATGAAGCGTGAGTAGTTTACCATATACCTACGGGTCCATAGCTAGTAGCTAGATGGCTTCTTCTCTCTCATTGATTGTCAATACAAAGTTCTCCTCGATGTTCTTGGCGATCTACTCGATGTAATACTCTTTTGCGGTGTGTTTGCCGAGATCCGATAAATTGTGGATTTATGGTCAGCTTATTTGTGAGTATTATTTGAATCTCCTCTGAATTCTTATATGCATGATTTGATATCTTTGCAAGTCTCTTTGAATTATCGATTTGGTTTGGCTAACTAGATTGGTTTTTCTTGCAATGGGAGAAGTACTTAGCTTTGGGTTCAATCTTGCAGTGTTCTTTCCCAGTGACAGTAGGGGCAGCAAGGCACATATTGTATTGTTGCCATTGAGGATAACAAGATGGGGTTTTAATCATATTGTTTGAGTTAATTCCTCTACATCATGTCATCTTGCTTAAGGCGTTACTCCGTTCTTTATGAACTTAATACTCTAGATGCATGCTGGATAGCGGTCGATGTGTGGAGTAATAGTAGTAGATGCAGAATCGTTTGGTCTACTTGACACGTCCGTGATGCCTATATTCATGATCATTGCCTTAGATATCGTCATAACTTTGTGCCTTTCTATCAATTCCTCGGCAGTAATTTGTTCACCCACCGTAATAATTTCTACCTTGAGAGAAGCCTCTAGTGAAACCTATGGCCCCTGGGTCTATTTTCCATCCTATAAGTTTCCGATCTACAATTTTTTGCAATCTTTTACTTTCCATTCCATAGACCGAAAAAACCAAAAATATTACTTTACCGTTCATCCATCTATATCAGATCTCACTTTGCAAATAACCGTGAAGGTATTGACAACCCCTTTATCGCGTTGGGTGCAAGTTGGTGTTTGTTTGCGCGGGTATTCGGTGGCTTGTTGCATTGTCTCCTACTGGATTGAGACCTTCGTTCTCAAAAGATGATGGAAATACTTACTCTACTTTGCTGCATCACCCTTTCCTATTTAAGGGACAAACCAACACAAGCTCAAGAGGTAGTAGGAAGAATTTCTGGCGCCGTTGTTGGGGAGATCAACACCAAGCCGAGACATACCAAGTAACCATCATAAACTCGCACCCCTCGCATTAAATTATTCGACATTTGCCTCTCGTTTTCCTTTCCCCCACTTCTAAAACGATTTTCGAAAAGATTCGCCTTTTCTTCGCCCCTCTTCCGTTCATCTTCTCCGCTTGCTCGATTGCCGCCACCATGTCTGAAACTGGGGATGTTATCGCTCAAAATTTCGAGGAGAATCTTGAAACTTGCTCTTTGGATCCTGGAGCTGAAAATCCTCCTAATTACAGAACTAAAATCTTTCGTATAGGAGATGGTAATATTATTGGAGAAAGTGTTATCGAAGAATTCTTTGATTGTACGGGATCCTTTACTATTAATAAAAGAACTATTATTCTTGAGACAAATTGTTATGTCGATGCTATTGTGATGCTTTTTGAGAAATTAGAAAGAATTTGTGCATCTTAATCCTGCTTTGCAAACGGTGTTTTATGAACTTCCTAAAATCAATCACCCCATAGCTAAATAGATTGCCACTATTATTCTTACGTGTGAATTTGATTTTATACTCCAAGAAGCTAGGGATATTTTCTCTTTCTATTAAAAGGATGTTCAACACCCTCGAATTATAGATATCCTTCATGATAAAGAAACTATGCGTAGTTTGGAATCTAGGGATTATCAATCTTATAGTGAAAATCTTAGGAGAAGAGTTACCCATTCTGAGGTCTCTCAATCTTTGTATCATGAAACCTTTGAGAAGTTTGATTGGATAACTAGGACAATTTATGTAGGATTTAGTAGAGATTGGTTGAATAAAATGATGAAGGAACCTTTTAAAAACACGTTGCGTATCTTATATGATGATATATATGGTGATGATCCCGATTATGGGTTTATGAATGTTAAAATCATCAATCAAAGCCCTTTCATTATTTAAGTTCATCCACTAGGAGGGAAATGTAAGAAAGGATATAATTGCTTAGACGGGTTTTGGAGGATTTGATGAGAAAAGAATTACATACTGAAGACGAGAACACTTAGATCTATTCGTGTTTTATGCCTAGCTAAGGGCGTTAAACAATAGCGCTTGTTGGGAGGCAACCCAATTTTATTTTTATTTTTGCTTTTTAGATCTGTTTTGCAATAAATATTTCATCTAGCCTCAGGTTAGATGTGGTTTTGTGTTTTAATTAGTGATTGTGCCAGGTAATATCTTTGGGATAGCCTACGGTAATAGTTGATGTGATCTTGCTGAAAAATAGAAACTTTTCCGCTCACGGAAACAATTCTGATTTTTAGCTAGAGAGTGCTTTTTAGTTGATTCGTTTTGCAGAAGATGAATATACAAATTGTCTAGGACTTCATAATTTCTCAGGAGTTTTTGTGTTACAGAAGTATTCGAAATATCCAGATTGCTACAGACTGTTCTGTTTTTGACAGATTCTGTTTTTCGCGTGTTGTTTGCTTATTTTAATGAATCTATGGCTAGTATCGGTGGGTATGAACCATGGAAAAGTTGGAATACAGTAGATATTACACCAATATAAATAAAGAATGATTTCACAACAGTACCAAAAGTGGTGATTTATTTTCTTATAGTATCAGAGCTTATGAGATTTTCTATTGGAGTTTTGTGTTGTCAAGTTTTCATGTTTTGGGGAAGGATTTGATGGACTATGGAATAAGGAGTGGCGAGAGCCTAAGATTGGGTATGACCAAGGCACCCCAAGGTAATATTCAAGGACACCAAGAGCCTAAGCTTGGGGATGCCCCGGGGAGACATCCCCTCTTTCGTCTTTGCCAATCGGTAACTTTACTTGAGGCTATATTTTTATTCACCACATGATATGTGTTTTGCTTGGAGCGCCTTGTATGAGTTGAGTATTTGCTTTTTATTTTGCAACAATCATCCTTTCTGTACACACCTTTTGAAATAGACACGCATGAATCGTGATTTGTTCGAATGCTCTATGTGCTTCACTTATATCTTTTGACCTTGGCAAATTTGCTCTAGTGCTTCACTTATATATTTTTAGAGCACGACGGTGGTTTTATTTTATAGAAATGGATGAACTCTCGTACTTCACTTATATTATTTTGAGAGTCCTTAAAACAACATGTTAATTTTCTTTGGTTATAAAATTAGTCCTAATATGATAGGTATCCAAGAGGGATATAAACAAAACTTTCATATAAAGTGCATTGAATACTATGAGAAGTTTGATTCCTTATGATTGTTCTGAGATATGAAGATGGTGATATTATAGTCATGCTAGTAAGTAGTTGTGAATTTGAGAAATACTTGTGTTAAAGTTTGTGAGTCCCGTAGCATGCACGTATGCTGAACCATTATGTAATGAAGTCAGAGCATGATTTATTTATTAATTTTCTTCCTTATGAGTGGCGGTCGTGGACGACCGATGGTCTTTTCCTACCAATCTAAACCCCTAGGGGCATGCGCGTAGTACTTTGTTTCGATGACTAATAGATTTTTGCAATAAGTATGTGAGTTCTTTATGACTAATGTCGAGTCCATGGATTATACGCACTCTCACCTTTCCGCCATTGCTAGCTCTATAGTGCCGCGCAACTTTCTCCGGTACCATAAACCCACCATATACCTTTCCCAAAATAGCCACCATACCTACCTATTATGGCATTTCCATAGCCATTCCGAGATATATTGCCATGCAGCTTTCCACCGTTCCGTTTATTATGACATGCTTCATCATTGTCATATTGCTTTGCATGATTATGTAGTTGACATCGTATTTCTGGCTAAGCCACCATTCATCATTTTTAATACATGTCGCTCTTGATTCATTGCACATCCCAGTACACCACCAGAGGCATTCACATAGAGTTATATTTTGTTCTTATTATCAAGTTCTAATTTTTTAGTTGTAAGTAAATAGAAGTGTGATGATCTTCATTATTAGAGCATTGTCCCATGTGAGGAAATGATGATGGAGACTATGATTCCTGCACAAGTCGGGATGAGACTCGGGACGAAAAATAAATAATAATAATAAAAGAGGCCAAAAAATGAGAGAAGGCCAATAAAAATGAGAGAAAAGAGAGAAGGGGCAATGCTACTATCCTTTTACCACACTTGTGCTTCAAAGTAGCACCATGATCTTCATGATAGAGAGTCTCCTATGATATCACTTTCATATACTAGTGGGAATTTTCATTATAAAACTTGGCTTGTATATTCCAATGATGAGCTTCCTTAAAACGCCCTAAGTCTTCGTGAGCAAGCGAGTTGGATGCACACCCACTCAGTTTTCTTTTTGGGCTTTCATAAACTTATAGCTTTAGTGCATTTGTTGCATGGCAAGCCCTACTCACTCACATTGATATCTATTAATGAGCATCTCCATAGCCTGTTGATACTCCTAGTTGATGTGAGACTATCTCCTTCTTTTTGTCTTCTCCACATCCACCATTTATTCAACCTATAGTTCTATGTCCATGGCTCACTCTCATGTATTATGTGAAAGTTGAAAAGTTTGAGAACATCAAAAGTATGAAACAATTGATTGGCTTGTCATCGGGGTTGTGCATGATTTAAATATTTTGTGTTATGAAGATGGAGCATAGCCAGACTATATGATTTTGTAGGGATAAACATTCTTTGGCAATGTTATTTTGAGAAGACATAATTATTTTGTTAGTATGCTTGAAGTATTATTGTTTTTATGTCAATATTAAACTTTAGTTTTGAATCTTACGGATCTGAACATTTGTGCCATAATAAAGAGAATTACATGGATAAATATGTTAGGTAGCATTCCACATTAAAAATTATGTTTTTATCATTTACCTACTCGAGGATGAGCAGGAATTAATATGCTATTTTATATGATTTTTGGGACTAATCTATTAACCTAAAGCGCAGTGCGAGTTCCTGTTTTTTCCTTGTTTAGTGTTCCGCAGAAAAGGAATACAAAATGGAGTCCAAACGGAATAAAACTTTTGTGGTGATTTTTCTTTGACCAGAAGACACCCAAGAGACTTGGAGTGCAAGTCAGAAGAGCCACGAGGCAGCTACAAGGGTGGAGAGCGTGCCTAGGGGGGTAGTGCGCGCCCCCCGACCTTGTGGGCCCCTTGGTGACCCCCTGACCTAGATCTTCCTCCTATATATTCTCAAATACCCCAAAAACTTCCAGCGGAGCCACAAAACCACTTTTCCACCGCCACAACCTTCTGTACCCATGAGATCCCATCTAGGGGCCTTTTCTGACATCTTGCCGGAGGGGGATTCGATCATGGAGAGCTTCTACATCAACACCACTGCCTCTCCGATGAAGCATGAGTAGTTTACCACAGACCTACCGGTCCATAGGTAGTAGTTAGATGGCTTCTTCTCTCTCTTTGATTCTCAATACAAAGTTCTCCTTGATGTTCTTCGAGATCTATTTGATGTAATACTCTTTTACGGTGTGTTTGCCGAGATCCGATGAATTGTGGATTTATGATCAGCTTATCTATGAATATTATTTGAATCTCGAGTGAATTCTAATATGCATGATTTGATATCTTTGCAAGTCTCTTCGAACTATTGATTTGGTTTGGCCAACTAGATTGGTTTTTCTTGCAATGGGAGAAGTGCTTAGCTTTGGTTTCAATCTTGCGGTGTCCTTTTCCAGTGACAGTAGGGGTAGGAAGGCACGTATTGTATTATTGCCATCGAGGATAACAAGATGGGGTTTTCATCATATTGTTTGAGTTAATTCCTCTACATCATGTCATCTTGCTTAAAGCGTTATTCCGTTCTTTATGAACTTAATACTCTAGATGCATGCTGGATCGCGGTCGATGTGTGGAGTAATAGTAGTAGATGCAGAATCATTTCGGTCTACTTTACATGGACGTGATGCCTATATTCATGATCATTGCCTTAGATATCATCATAACTTTGCGCTTTTCTATCAATTGCTCGGCAGTAATTTGTTCACCCACTGTAATAATTTCTATCTTCAGAGAATCCTATAGTGAAACCTATGGCCCTTGGGTCTATTTTTCATCCTATAAGTTTCCGATATACAATTCGAGTTTCTTGTTTACTTTCTATGCTATCTTTTACTTTCCGTTCCATAAATCCGAAATACCAAAAAAATTACTTTACATCCATCTAAATCAAATCTCACTTTGCAAATAACTGTGAAGGGATTAACAACCCCATTATCGTGTTGGGTGCAAGTTAGTGTTTGTTTGTGCAAGTATTCAGTGGCTTGTTGCATTCTCTCCTACTAGATTGATACCTTGGTTCTCAAAAGCTGAGGGAAATACTTACTCTACTTTGCTGCATCACCCTTTCGACTTCAAGGGAAAAACCAACGCAAGCTCAAGAGGTAGCACACTACCGGCTGTAGCTGAGGTGAAGAGAGGGCTTTGGCGTCAGCACACTACTTATCTGACTTAGGGTGGTGCCAACTTGGGTCAAAGCGGCGAGCACTACTAGGAAAAGGCCTACTAATGGCACACTGGTTTTGCCTACTAATGGCGCATTACCAGTGCGCCATTAGTAGCACGCCACTAGTATATCTTACTAATGGCGCACCACGGGTGCGCCATTAGTATCTGGTATACTAATGGCGCACCAACTAGTGCGCCATTAGTATGTAATAGCATGCGCCATTAGTGTGCCTCCCGGGGGCCAATACGTAAGCATGGCTTTGTCATACTAATGGCGCATTCTCTGTTGATGCGCCATTAGTATCCTTTGGCATACTAATGGCGCACCTAGTGGTGATGCGCCATTAGTATGAATATTTGTTTTTTTCCTTTTCTGATTTTTGTGCAGGTTACAAAATATATTATTAGACAGAATATAAAATATATTATTAGACAGAATATAGACAGCAGCACACAGCAACATCAGATTCATCGAATACAATAGAAGATTAGTCTCCGAATACAATTCATCATATTAGTCTCCGAATTCAAAAGACCGAACAAAGATAAAACATTACAAGTCTCAAGGCCACGAGTATCGAGTTTGTCTTCACATTACAAGTCGATATCGATCATCTAAACTACCATCACATAGAAGAGAGTTGTGGTCATCACGATGAGCATCATCGCGATGAAACTGGTCTTCATCCGGTTCCTCCAATGCTCCCTCCTCTCTCCCGCTAGATAGCGGGCGTATCTAGATTCGGCCTCCGCCCTAGTGGTGTACCCTTTGTAACTATTACCACTGAAATGGTGAACCTGTCTCCGACACTCCTCCCAGTCGTCGTAGACTCCGGGAACCTTACCCTTGTACACGACATACGACGACATCTCTATGCACAAGCCAAACAACAGACAATACATAAGCAATATGTAAGTATGCAACAAAAGGATCGGAAGAGAAAAGCAAGACATTAATAGCATGATTCATGGTCCTACTAATAAATAGCATCGATTACATCTAAGTTGAAGGACTGTCCAAACCAAAGAGACATACGAATTCATTAAAGTATAATTACAACATGAGCCAATCAATGTTTCAGAACTACACATCACTACTTTCGACTCGACTCATCGGACAGGAACGTGGATGAAGCCACCGTCTGTCGTGATGGTCATGAAATTGTGGTCGTTGTCACCCTGCATTTGTAGCATTTCATCTATCTCACTGTTGGATGGTTGATATCTGAGGAAGAACTGCCCTGAGGTATGAAGGACATCTTGATGGATGATGTCCGCAAACTCCGACTGGATGCGAAAGAATTCTTGTCTGAGGTCCGCGTCCTGGACTGCCGACATGCTCGTGGCCCAATCTTTGAGATTATCTGGTAGCAGAAGTTGATGATGGTCCCTTACGATCGCCGGCATGTGACGGAGGGCGTAGTAGGCATCCTTCTGACCGCCAGGCGGCTGCTTGACGCAGAAGAACTTTGTATTGTGTGAGAACATGTGCTTGCCGTACTTACGAACTGCCCTGGTGAAGGTGCCTCCAGATTTGGCGTAGGCGGGGAGAACATCATCAAGAACTTGCTTGACATTTGTGTAGTCTATCTTGGAGTTACGGTTCGGGTCTAAATACGTGGCCATGGAATATTTAGGGCTTAAGAGGATGAGTGTGCAATGTGTGTCACTGCACAGAACACGAAATGTTAGAAAAAAAACGATCGAAATCTAAGAAATCATATGTTACGGGGCGGTTAAGGGATGACTTACTCGGGAAAGTAAGGCACAAGGAAGTTATCCTTATCTGGGTTTGCCAGAATGATGCCTTCGAGGTGTGAACTTGCAACTTGGCGGTCCCCAGCACTGCTCAAGTGCTTGGCACGCATGTAGAAGGGGTCGACTATCACGATGTCCGGGGTCTTGTCTCTAATGATCCGCATCTCCATACTCAACGAAAAGAAAGCCGAACGAAGGTGTAATGCAGCAGATGAAGGTTAAACATAACAAAGATGTCATCAAACCGCAGGACGATCGTACCCCCAATGTCGCCATCCACAAAGCCCTTGCCCTCTGGCACCTTGGCCACGAAAACCGGGTATGCCACATCCTTCTCTCTGAGACGCCGCTTCTCCAAAGAAAGAACACTGTCGTGCAGACTCCGCATAGCACTGGTTGAAGCATTCAGCATATTTGGTGGTAGCATCGCCCTACCCGCCACATGCATCCTCCTCGAGATATCCTTAGGTGAAGGTGGCCCGTCCTGAGCATGGATCGAACTCGGTGCCGGCTGGCTCGCACCGGCGCCCTTGTTAGTCTTTCGTTTCCTTCCCTTCTTCTTGATCTCCTATAATGGGACCGAGTTCTGCTCACAGACCGCCTTCTTGAGCGTGTTGGGGCTGATAATATTTCGCACCTCAGCTATCTGAGGCTCGGTGAAGGCGGGAGCTGGAGGCGTGTCCTGAGAACTGAACGCCAGACGACGCCTGTTGCAATTGGATTTCTCCACCGTACCAGCTAGATCGCGGTCGTCTTGGTTGGGTTCTTGAGAAAGAGGCCCGCAGAACTCATCAGCGTACCCATGTTTGGCAAAGTACTTATCAACTTTGGTAAATGTACCGTCGTCGTTGTCGTCGCCGTCCGGATCCCGTGCCATAGGGTTGTCCGGATCCTGTGCCATAGAGATGTCCGGCAGGTCCGGTAGTGTTGCGGCGTTCTTGCCATGGCTTGGCGCCGGCACGACTGGCGGTCTTGTCTGTGGGGTGGTGTCCCCCACCCCCAAACGAATCTGGCTCTTCGGCCAAAGCAGGGGCTAGTTTACGTAGGTGCTGAGGGTCATCTCATCTTCTTCGTCGGCCCCAGCGGGTCGAATCGGAGGTAACCGCTCGTCGCAGCCTGGCAGCACCCGAACCACTTCAACCCTATACATTGTGGGTGGCATCGGATTGCCATGGAACATGGGGTTGCCCGGTTGAACGATTCTGCCCTTGGTGACATCGACCAACTCGGCGCCCACGAAATGCAGAAGAGTGCAAGGAACGTCGGCGGTGCCCTGTGAAAACATGTACAGGGCGTCAGGGATGCCCAGTCAAAGGCAAGGAGATGAAGGCATCGCCGAGAGGCTTGGTTACCGTGATGCCATCGAGCTCGGCTAATGTCGAGGCACCGCCAACGGCGGGGCGTGCAACTGACGGAGGGGGCGCTTGCTAGCGAGGTGCCGGCCGACGTACACCCGGGTGCATTAAGCTCCAATGCCCGTGCCGGCGCCGGAGACACGAATACCGCCTCCGCCGGAGACACCAATGGCGTCGCCGCTGGAGACACCAATGGCGCCACCGGAGACACCAATGGCACCGCCTGCGCGCTGTGCGAGTTGCTGGCTGTGAAGCTGGGAATCGGGGGAGGCCCCTGTTGGCCGCCCGCAATCCACGTCGTCAGCCCATGAATCAACATAGGCACCATGGCGTTGAGCGTCGTTCCAAGTTGTTGTTGCACTTGCTCTTGGACAAGCTCCGGAATCCGCGCCACTTGTGCCTTGAGTTCTTCAACCTCGCGCATCTGGCTTTCCGAGCTGGTCTTTTTCTCCTTCCGCACACCAGCGGTATAGTATGACCCCCATTTTGTGGACAAGCCTTTGCCGGCCACACGACCAGCTGATGTCGGCTTAGTGAGCTTATCCTTATTTTTCATTACGTTCAACGCCCTATTTAAAGGGGTGTCGAAAGGGGAGCTCTTAGACGACCCCGCGCTACTGCTTTCAGTGCCCTGCGAAAGGAACGTAAACCATTTAGAAATATTGGGGATTAATTAGAGTGCAACCATATGGAGCTAATTACGCGGGGGTGTATTCCTTACCAGAAGAAGCTCAAGCGCCCTGGTCTTCGGATCCGTGGTAAGCTCCTTTGTTATCGGGTCCTCCTTGTACTGGGCCCTGACATAGTTCCTGGTCTGCTTGTCACCGCTGTATTTCTCAAAGCGGGGCGGTAGGCCTTGCTCGGCATGCTCCGCATACTCCTTGTCCCATATAGGCTCCGCCACTCTGTAACCGCCGGGACCGAGTTTGTGTTCCCCTAAGTTCAACTCCCGCATTTCTTTCCCCCACTGACTTGATTCGGAGGTTGCACTGCTCTCGCACTTGATCTTGAACTCCTTGTACTCATCTTCGCTCATCAAAGGATATTTCGCCTTGATCTTCTCATAACTATCACCTTTATCAATCATTCTCTTCACTGCGCTTTTCCAAGTAGACAGGGCCGTGCTCATCTTCGTGAGGGCGGCACCGTTCACTTTATTCCCTGAGAGGCATGTTTTCAAATTCGGCGGGGAACTTGTATCATTCGTGCAGCTTCGTGAAGAGGAGGTTGCGCAAATTCCCTCGGTCCTTATGCCTAAGGTTCTCGGGTGTTGATCGAGACGGTGCTCCGGAGAATGCACCCGAGCTGAAGCGAGTACCCCTTGACTATATGTTTGGGCTCCGTTGGATTCCCGTCGGAGTCCACTTGAGTGAATTCCTCCTTGAGGGTGCGGAGCGCATTCGGGCGCCGGTCCCTCCTTTGCTTCTTCAGTTGGCTGCCATCTGTCTGTGCGCCGCCATCATCAGTGGTGGCATCCTCGGCGGCACCATCAGCGGTGTCATCCCCGACGCCACTAGGGGTTGTGTAATCAGGATCGGTGTCTTCCGCGGCATCCTCATAGCGGTGAGGTTGTTCCTCCATCTCCTGGGATAGCTCCCAGAATTTCTTGCCGCCCGAACCACCGGCCTCATCGTTGTGGGCCATGTTTCGCTCTAAATAGGAAAAAAGTTTGGTCAAAAAGTTGGTTATTGTCAAGGAACAAGATCATGGTCTCATCATTTAGGGTTTGTCGACACTGAGGCACCCTAAAAGCCTAAGCTTTCATCATTTAGGGTTTGTCGATGCCGAGGCACCCTAAAAGCCGAAGCGTACATCATTTAGGTTCTCATCGACACCGAGGCATCTAGGGCAGCCAAGTTAAGTTTTCATCATTTAGGGTTTATCGATGCCGAGGCACCCTAGGTTGGGCCTAATCACTTGGCACTAATCACTTGGCTCTATTGCCACCTATGGTTTAATGCAGCAAGAATAAAGGGGCAGTTGATCCTACTTAACTAAGTACTAAGATACCCCGGCCCATGCATTAGTAGCAAGTACCTCATATGTCCGATTTTTAGCAAAGTCATGCTAAAATTCACGGAAAATTTCAGCATGACCTTTGCCGAAAATAGGACATATGGAGTACCCGAATTTGCCGGAACGGAAGTTAATCGACATTACGGCAAACTCAAGGGCCTCTCGGGGTACAACAGCAGCATCACAAGTTGACAAAATTCCCAAGTAGTACAGCAGCAGCATCACAAGTAGTACCAATGAACATATAGTCCAACACATTCTGAATTTCGATAAATGACAGCAAGTTAACTCATGCTGACAACAACAAACTTATAACAACATAAATGAAATTGCAGTATATCCATATACAAAGCAGCAGGATCATCCATCGAGATGCACTCTTCGGTCAGAAAGCCCCTGGCTATGCTTCCCTCTGCCTATGCTTCCCTCTGGACGTGCAGTAGGAGATGCACTCTTCGGTCAGAAAGCCCCTGGCTATGCTTCCCTCTGGACATGACATTTTGCGAACGTATCCTTTGATGACACCATTCATCCTTTCGAACGGCATCATGCTATGCAGGAATGTTGGCCCGAGTTGGATGATATCCTCCACGATATGGACTAGCAGATGCACCATAACGTCGAAGAATGCGGGCGGGAAGTACATCTCAAGCTCGCATAGTATCACCACGATCTCTTCCTGTAGCCTTCTGAGTTGCCTCACGCTAATCGACTTCCAAGAGATGACGTCGAAAAAGTTGCATAGGCCAAATAGCGTTTCACAGACGTGCGTGTCCATGATCCCACGGATTGCAACTGGAAGTATCTGCGTCATCAGCACGTGACAGTCGTGAGACTTCATCCCACTGAACTTCTGCTTCGCTGGGTCTGGGTATCTGCTTATCTTCCCCGCGTAACCGTAAGGAAGTTTTACTCCTAGGAGGCAGGTGAAAAACTGCTCGATCTCCTCCTGACTTAGAGTGAAGCACGCGGGAGGGTAGTCATTTCCGGTCTTCTTGGCCTTTTTTCCTTTGCGACGACTTTCCGTGTCCTGCTTCGCCTCATCATCATCATCATCATCATCAACAATACAAGGAAGAATAGCCTCGCGAGGGTCTGCTCTTGGCTGGGGCAATGAACTGCTGGGAGGAGTTCAGCCACCTTTCTCTCTCTCTCTATCTCTATGCTTCCAACCTCTCTATCGAGCCTCCCCTTCCTTTTTTCCAACCAACCCTTTGCTCTGTGGGCGGCTGGTCCTATTTATAGAGGCCCTGGTCCTCTTCCCAAATATTGAGCGGGAAGGGAGCCAACAATGGCGGGCTAATTTGAAGGGGGACAGCAAGTATCAGCTATCCTGACAAAAGTAATCTTCGCCTGCGCAAAGCTCTGGTGATGACGCCGTCTTGGGCTCCACGGTGACCTCCGTCTCGTAGTCCTCCTGGTCTTGGTCTTTGCACAGCAATGGCAACCTTTGCCTGATGCCTCGGTACTCCGCGGCTGCGCTTGCTCCCTTTGGACCAAAGAGGAAAGGAGGACGCTGCGCGGGCTGGCACCCGCCTGGCGCCTTGAGTCGTCATGGCTTGCGTCATGGGCACCTCGCGAGGCACCCCGCCTTGATTTCTCCACCTCCTCGTGAGCCAGCCTGACGAGGCTGCGCTTGAGGAAGCTCCATGTCATCCGCCCCGCGAGGCTTGGCCCCTCGCGAGGGTCTTAAGTCTTGTGTTGATGAAGATGGGCCGTGCCGGGCCCCCTTTGAGCCACGCCGCAGGCCGCAGGCAGGCAAGTCTGGGGACCCCCGTTCCCAGAACGCCGACAGCCACCGCCCTTCGGGAGGCGACGGAGAGGAACGCGCAAGAAGAACAAGAGGAGAGGGAGGCTATAGTGCGACTGGAGGCTGAGGCGGCGACTGCGGCGCAGGCCGAGGCCGAAGCAGAGGCCAAGGCGTAGGCGGACAGGGCGACCAAAGCGTAGGCAGAGGCCGACGCCAAGGCTGCGGAGGACCCGACACGTAACGTGGTTCCGGAGGCCGCCGACCTGCAGCACGCGGAGCCACCGATGGTGGAGGATCGGGCTTCGACTGGAGCAGCCAGAGCTGACTAGACGGCCCCAGAGCAGGGGGCGACCGGACCCGTCGTCCCGGAGGCGGAGGTGGTCTAGCACGCGTCGGGTGCTGACGAGCGCGGAGGCGGTCATCCCGAAGGGCCAGAGGTGCCGCCACCTAGCACTGAGCTGGTGATGAGCCAGGTCATGACGACACGCGCCTGCGCCCAGCACGGGCGACATCCGTGCCAAGGTCGGCGAAGGCCAGGGCCATGAGCTCGCAGGGAGCCGACACTGAAGCCTCGAGCTCTGCTCCACCTGGTTGGGCACCAGGAGCCAGCCCAGCCATATTGAACATCACGGTGCCGAACTTCCTGGACCAGTTCTCCGCCCAGAGTGCCACTCTCCTGAAGGCTAGGAGCGAGATGGTGGCAATGCAGACATCCGTCCAGGTATGTTTTTGCTCCTTCATTTTTAATTCTTGCAAACTTCAGTGGGGGCACGCCAGCGCACCCACTGGGTGTAGCCCCCGAGTTCCAAGTCGGCTGCTGAGCAGGCGGGCTGGAACTTCAAGGCGTGTTTCTGAATGCTGAAGTTTTGCTCTTGTCGCAGCACTACCACAACCTACATGCGTCTGCCTACAACTCCCAAAATCAGATGCTAGCCAACTGGACTGCTGAGCTGAACAAGAGTTGCGGTATGTAGACCGTCTTCTAGTGGGGCGCGCAAGCGCACTCACTAGGTATAGCCCCTGATGCTGACGATGCAAACGATTCTTCCTTGTTCTTCCAGAGACCGCTGCCAATCTGCAGACGCGCGTGTGCAAGCTTGAGAGCCAGCTTGAGGCCAAGGAGCTGGAGCGCAGCCATGCGGTCGCGAAGCGCAACCAGCTCGAGAAGGCGCTGGCGGACCAGGCGACCTGGCACGCAGACCAGGTCCGAAAGCTGGAGGATGGGGAGGCACTCCTCCAGGCCAAGTTCGAGACTCATCGCTCGAACTGGGTTGAGAGGGAGAAGTTATTGTCGGATGGCTACGAGGTGATCGAGGGCATGCTCGAAGGTAACTTTTCTTTCTTGCTTGGAGGTGCTGGCTATTGCCGGAAGCTGGCCTCTTATTCCTTCGTTTCTTTTTACGCAGAGTACTTCCTGGACCACATCAGCGCCATTGGCTGGGCGATCGAGGCACGACGCGAGGAGCGGAGGCAGGTGGGCGAGAAGGTTGCGCCGGACCGACCTCAGAATTTGGGTGAGCAGATCCGGGCCGTCGAGCTCTGCCTTGTGACGGTCCAGCTGCCGGTCTACCTCTTTTAGTGCACTAGGTCCCAGGTGTTGGAGGGGCTCTGGCCGAATGTGCAAGTGCCACTACAAAAAAAAGACAAATCCGTGACATTTTAGGCTGAACGAATTTTTTTTCTGTAATACATATGACACTTCTATGACGATAATTGTGACAAAACCCGGTATCATCATAGATGTGGTGGGCTCCTACTTCTATGACAAAAAATCATGATAGAAAATGGACTTTTCGTCCTGGGCGGGCTGGAGACGTAGCTGCATGACATTCTTTGGGCCGTCCATGACAAAAAAACCATGGTAGAAGCGATGGGGAGGAAAATTTCGGGGAGTTCCGGGTTACGGTGGGAGGTCGGAGGCCGAGCGATGCGCATTTCTCTCGTACACGTACGCGCGTGTGTGCGAGGTGTTGGCTCTAACTGAACCCGAGTGAGGCGTTGGGCTCTAACTGAACCCGAGCGATTGCACTGCAGGCTACGCGTTACTGAACCCGAACGATCGATCGATGGCTATTAACTGAACCCGATCTAGCGATTCCTTCGCTACTGCTGCTAACTGAAGCGGATCGATGGGATGAACAGTGAGTGATGTGGGGGGTTTGGATGAACAGTGAGCGGTGGCGTTGCCTCTGGATGAACAGGACCCCGTGGTGTGGTGGAGGGCTGGATGAAAAGTAGACGGTGGAGGGGTGCCCGTGGAGGGGTGGATGAACAGGACCCCGTGGTGTGGAGGGCTGGATGAACAGTAGACGGTGGAGGGGTGGTTGAATAGGCCCCCATGGTGTGGATGGCTGGATGAACAGTAGACGGTGGAGGGGTGCCCGTGGAGGGGTGGTTGAACAGGACCCCGTGTTGTGGATGGCTGGATGAACAGTAGACGTTGGAGGGGTGGTTGAAAAGTAGCCAGTGGAGTAGCGCGCGGTGGAGGCTGGATGAACAGGAGCCCGTGGAGGCTGGATGAACAGGAGCCCATGGAGGCTGGAGGAGGTCGACGGTGGAGATTAATAGTATCCCATGGAGTCCCGTTTTGCGGTACGTCACACCCCTCCCGATGAACAAGACCCCCATTTCGACCGTAGCGCTCCAACACAAGTCCGTTTCGTCCGTTTTGCGGTACGCCACACCCCTCCCGATCAACAGGACCCCCATTTCGACCATAGGAGGTCCGTTACCTCAGTTTTGCGGTACGCCAGATCCCTCCCGATGAACAGGATCCCATTTGGAACATGGCCGGTCGAACACAAGGCCGCTTCCTCCGTTCTGCGGTACGCCAGGCCTCTTATCCATCGCTTGTTCCATCCAAGCCCTCCCGATGAACACGACGCATTTCGTTGCCTCCCCATGAACACGAAGCATTCCGTTGCCTCCCCATAAACACGATGACGACGTTGTTTCTCCGTTCCGACCCAGCCACGTACACGAGCCCTGGCCGTACGTATGCGCGAGTAGGTGTTCGAGACCCCGCCCGTATGTACACATACGTGGCCGTATTTTCTTTCTTGCACCCTGGCTGCTGTACGTACGTGTACATGCTACGTGCGCGCCTCCACTACGACACGTGCGCGCCTCTACATCGACCAGTATGTACGTACACGTTCGCGACCAGAATGACAACGCTACGTACGCTTCGACCAGGTGGGTCCCGACTGTTAGGCACTTCCTTGCCTGCGAAGATGTAGCTGGTGGGTCCCAGCAGTCAGGGGGTGAATTGTTTTTTTTTGCCCGGGCGCACTTCCTTGCATGCGAAAGTGTAGCTGGTGGGTCCCAGTAGTCGGGGGGCTGGTGGTCCCAGCAGTCAGGGGGGCGAATCGTTTTTTTTCGGACGCACTTCCTTGCATGCGAAGATGTAGCTCGTGGGTCCTAGCAGTCAGGGGGCGAATCAGTTTTTTCACGAAATACGGTGGCCCGTCCGGTGGGTCCCCGCTGTCAGGTGGAGGAATAATTATTTTGCGCGTAATAAGGAGGCACTTCCTTACGGCTGCCGTTGTCACATCCTAGCTAGTCATGCATTAGAGTGTTGCATCATGTTTATTCTTTCACCAGAAACCTGAAATGGGGATGACAGAACCCCCAGTCCCCTCTGAATCCAATTAGGGTTTACTAAAAACTTTTTCAATGAACCTGAAATGCCCTTCTAAAATGCCCATCATTTTTGTCTTGGTTCAGAACCTCTGCCAAAAGTGATGCACATTTTCCTAGGCCAGCTTAGGGTTTTTGATTTAAATCATAAATATTTGAATTTGGGCATTTAAAATTATATAAAATATTTAAATGCTCAAATATCTCCAAACTAAAATGTTTCCTGTTGGAAATAATCCAACTATGGACCAGGAGTAGTTTGGTGATTTTAGGAGTAGCCTAAGTATTTTATTTAATTCAACAAAGTTGCAGAAGTATTAAAAAACAGAAAACAGAAAAAAATGGAAAAAGCTTACCTGGCGCCCAGCACCCGGCCCACCTGCCGGCCCAGCCCAGCACCGCGCCAGCGAGCTGCTTGCCGGCCAGGCAGGCAGGCAGGTGCTCGACGGCGAGCACCGCATGGGTGCCACGCACCTGCTCGCCGCCTCGCCGCCTCCCTCGCCCGGCTAACGCCGTGAATCGGCCTCTCTCTCTCTCCCGAACCTCCCAGACACCCCCTCTCCTCTCCAGCTCCTCTCCCTCGCTCTCCCACGCCATGGCCGACGCCATCGCCGCCACCCCCTCGCCGTAGCCACGCCCTCCGTCAACCCCACGCCGTGCCGCCGTGTCCAGGAGCTCCGCCGCCGTCCACTTCATCGAGCTAGCCGAGCCCCGTGTGCTCGTGCGGCCCGAGACCACCGCACCGACCTCGCCCGAGCTCGCCGTCGCCGGAGATCCCCTTCAACGCCGTCGTCGCTCCGGTCCATCTCCGGCCACACCAAGGGCTTCGTCGCACTCACTGTGAGCTTAGCCATCTTCCCCTCCCTTCCGTTCTTGCTCCCGAGCCGTGTAGCGACCTCCCGGAGCTCAACCGCACCCACCGCCGTGGAGCTCGTCGCCGACGTGCTCCCGGTCATCCTCCGGCCACTCCACGGTGTCCGTCATGCTCACCATGTCACTTAGCACCTAGCTAGCCACTCCCCGAGCCTCACCGACCCCTCTAGCGTCAAGTTCGTCTTCGGCCGAACCCCAGTGGCCGCCAAGGTCGTCGCCGGCGCCAACTCCGGCCACCCCGACCCCAACGGACTCCACCAGGAGCTGCGGTTCGTCCTCAGCTCCACTCCGGTGGTCTCTGTGACCCATTTGGTGGCCGAAACGGCCAAAACCAATCCCGCCGCCGCGTCGGGCTTGCCGGCTGCTAAACGCCGGCGCCGCTGGCATTGACTTTGACCACGGGTGGGCCCTGGTTGACTCCCCTGAGTCAATGACAGGTGGGGCCCAGCCCTGTTAATTAAACAGGTTTAGTTTTAATTAAACTTTAATTAATTTAATCACCCTGACATGCGGGACCCACTGTCAGGATTGACCCGTACGTGTTCCGTTGACCTGCTGACGTCACACTGACGTCAGGCTGGCGCAATAATTGATTTTCTGGAATTAATCTAATATAGGAAATTCCAGAATATAATTTAAACTTCAAAAATTCATAACTTTTATTCTGTAACTCCAAATCAAACAAATTATATATGAAAAATTATCAGAAAAATCCAATCTATCCATCTGTACTATTTCCATGCATGACTAAACAAGTTAACTTGATGTTTAATGCAGAACAAGGAAAAGCACTTTAAAAGGCCATGTTTGAGTTTGAAATTTGAATCTTTGATTCAAATTGGTTCAAACCCTTCTGATCTTAGTTGCATTACCCCAACACACTCATATTGCTATGTTTCATGCATGCATCATACTGTTGCACATTGTTTGGTGATGGTTGTGTATCGGTGTCCTTTGCGACAGGTTCTGCCTCCGAGGAGTATCGTGATTACCCTAACGAAGAACCGTATCAGTGCATCGAACCATCAGGCAAGCAACCAACCATTTGATCATATCGATACAATCCCATGTTCTCGCTCCTGCTCTCTTTACTGCATTAAGACAACGCGTTTCAAACTGCTGTGTGCTACGGTAGTTGAACCCATTTCCTCTGCATGACCTGTCATTGCCACAGTAACTAGATGAAACCCACTAGCATGTGTAGGAGTTGATTGAGCCATATGTATGTGTTGTTCCTACCTTGCTATGCCTGCTATGCTTAGAGTCGTGTCAGGTCTGGTTCATCTGGGTGATGGGCTAGAGTGAAATGATTATGTCGGTAATGAGAGTGGTGTGGTGAACACGATTTGGTAAAGGTATCGATGAGAGGCCATGTAGGAGTACATGGTGGGTTGTTTCATTGAAGCCGACCTTAAGTACTGAGATCTGTATGTGTGATTTAAGATACAGCTACTACCATGCATTGGGCCCTGAAATATGACCCCGC
Source organism: Triticum aestivum (assembly GCF_018294505.1). Classification (NCBI taxonomy): domain Eukaryota; kingdom Viridiplantae; phylum Streptophyta; class Magnoliopsida; order Poales; family Poaceae; genus Triticum; species Triticum aestivum. The sequence goes on along the minus strand of NC_057809.1, from coordinate 366,907,994 downwards.
TCGACTTCTTATTCACCGTAGCTCTCTGTCCAGGAGTTGCAAGTAGTTTCTGGTGTTTGTAGCCTACTGGAGGCCGTGGACAGCGCTGACCGTAGGGGTGGGCTGTGATGCGGTAGGTACGTGGCACGGTGTACCGAATACCCGTTAGGTATCTCGGGAACCCTGTTCACATCGTTCGGGGCCGTATGGGAAACCTCGGCCGGACTCCCTGCGGATGGAACCTGAATAGGCGATAAACCTGGACTAGAGGCTTAAGTGTTTAGGTAGGTCGTGGTCTACACCCACGTCGGCTTTCGCTTGAAGTCTGCCGAGCACATGTCGTGTGCAGACGCTAAGTGGTGGAAACATGTATGAAGAAGTACACCCCTGCAGGGTTAACATGATCTATTCGAATAGCCGCGTCCGCGGTAAAGGACTACTTGGTTGCCTATACAGTTCATAGACAAGTAAATGGAAACTACTAAAAGCCTCAAGATAAGTGTGAGTGCCAAGGATGGCTCTTCCGTAGGAAGACGGAGGTGGATCCTCGATAGTGTATTGAAGTGGTGAGTAGTGGACTCGTGTGCGCAAAACCATTTCAAGTTGGAGTATCGTAGGATAGCCTAGCCAAGAGTCAAAGCTGGCTTGCTGCAATAACTCCACCAACCCTTCTTGATACTATGCATGTATGTAGGATCTGATGTAAGTCTTGCTGAGTACCTTTGTACTCATGTTGCTATAATCTACATTTTACAGAAGACGCTGCAACCCCTTCTGATGGGTTCTATGTAGACGTTGACATCAACGAGTAGGCTAAAGACCCAGGTGGTGACCCTGAGCTTGTGATGGACCACGTAGTATAGCTAGGCTTTCCAAGCCTCTTTTATTTTACTAGTTGTCTGTACTCGGACAATGTACTTCCGCTGCTGGTTTGTATGACTGTATGACTTGTATGTTGGGTCGTGAGACCCGTACCTTGGTGTATGTTATGTATGGCTCCCTGAGCCTTAAATAAAGTACTTGTGTCGTAGAGTCATGTTGTGATGTTTCGTTGTATTGCACATATCGAGCATATTGTGTGTATGATTGAAATGCTTGGTATGTGTGGGATCTGACTATCTAGTTGTTTATCTTTAGTAGCCTCTCTTACCGGGAAATGTCTCCTAGTGTTACCGCTGAGCCATGGTAGCTTGCTACTGCTCTGGAACACTTAGGCTGGCCGGCATGTGTCCTTCTTCGTTCCTGTGTCTGTCCCTTCGGGGAAATGTCACGCTTTGAGTACCGGAGTCCTGCTAGCCCAGTGCTACAGCCCGGACCCACTTGCTGATGACCGACACGTTCGAAGCTGGGTCATGGATGCCTGTCCCTGTAAGTCTGTGCCACTTTGGGTTTACGACTAGTCATGTCAGCCCGGGCTCTTTATCATATGGATGCTAGCGACACTATCATATACGTGAGCCAAAAGGCGCAAATGGTCCCGGGAAAAGGTAAGACGACACCCGTGGGGATACCGTGCGTGAGGCCGCAAAGTGATATGAGGTGTTACCAGCTAGATCGATGTCACACCCTAGCTAGTCATGCATTAGAGTGTTGCATCATGTTTACTTTTCATCAGAAACTTGAAATGGGGATGACAGAACCCCCAGTCCCCTCTGAAACCAACTAGGGTTACTAAAATAATTTTTCAATGAACCTGAAATGCCCTTCTAAAATGTCCATCATTTTAGCCTTGGTTCAGAACCTCTGACAAAAGTGGTGCACATTTTTCTAGGCCATCATAGGGTCTTTGAATTAAATCATAGATATTTGAATTTGGGCATTTAAAATAATATAAAATATTTAAATGCTCAAATATCTCCAAACTGAAATGTTTCATGTTGGAAATATTCCAACTATGGACCAGGAGTAGTTTGGTGATTTTTGGAATTGACTAGGTATTTTATTTAATTCAACAAAGTTGCAGAAATATTAAATAAAACAGAAAACAGAAAAGAGAGGGAAGACTTACCTGTGCGGCCCAGCCAGCTGGCCGGCCCAGCTAGCCAGCCCAGCACTGTAGCTCCCCGTCGTCTTCCTCCCCACGCCCCGAAGCTGCTGCGTGCTCGCGCGCGCGCGGCCGCGCGGCCACCTCCTGCTTGCCGACGCCCTCCTGGCCGCGTGGACGACGTCCGCAGCCCGTCCCGATCCCCCCTGCTCTCGCTCACTCTCCCCCGTTTCTCCCTCGCTCTCTCTCGCTCTCGGCCGAAGCACACCGTCGCCGCCGTTCGCCGTAGCCACTGTCTCCGGCCACCCCTCGCTCCCCCGAGTAGCTCAGAAGCTCCGCCACAACTCCCTCTTCCTCCCCACCGCTCCACGAGTCCCCGGAAGCCCTGCATCGCCGCCACGTCGCCGTTCCCCTCTTCGGGCTCCGACCACCGTCGCCGACGAATTCGCCGTCTCCAGCGCGTCCCCGAGCCCGCTTCGACGCCCACTGCAACCGCGGTGAGCTACGCCACCGTTTCCCCCTCTTCTCCCCCTCATTCCCTCACCGTAGCTTCATCTCCACCACGGCCGAACCTCCGTCGTCGCCGAGCTCGCCGTCGACGCAGCTCCGGTGACCATTTGGTCACCCCGGCGAGTCCAACGCGTTCACAGAACCCAGTAGAGCATCCCTAGCGCCTCACTTTGCTCGACTTCGAGCTCCAGCACCACTCCCGTGCACGACCGAACCCCGGCGGCCGCAGCCGAGCTCACCGCCGTCAACTCCGGCCACCCCGATCCCAACGGACTCCGCCAAGAGCCGCGGGTCGTCCTCAGCTTCACTCCGGTGGTCGCCGCGTTCCATTTGGTGGCCGAAACGACCAAAACCACTATCGCCGCCGCACTGTTGGTCGCCGCCGGCCAGAACTCCGGCGAGCTGACGTGGCCTAGTTGATTAACCACTAATCCACCACCTACTGACGCTGACAAGTGGGCCCCAGGGCTTAGTCAAAGCTAACCAGCCCAGGGTCAACGCGGGATTAGCCCCTGTGACACTGACGTGTGGACCCCACACGTCAGGTTTGACCCGAGCCAGCCCTGTTGACCTGCTGATGTCACTGTGACGTCAGGCTGACGCAGTAAATGATATTTCTGGATTTAAATTAAATCAGGAAATTCCAGAATATTAATTAAACTTCAAAAATTCATAACTTTTATTCTGTAACTCCAAATTGGACAAATTATATATGAAAAATGATCAGAAAAATCCAATCTATCCATCTGTACTATTTTCATGCATGATCAAACAAGTTAAATTGATGTTTTAAACAGAACAAGAAAAGGCACTTTAAAAGGCCATATTTGAATTTGGAATTTGAATCTTTGATTCAAATTTGCTCAAACACTTCTGGCTTTAGTTGCATTAGCCCAACACACTCATATTGCCATGTTTCATGCATGCATCATATTGTTGCACATTGTTTGGTGATGCCTGTGTATCGTTATCCTTTGCGACAGGATCTGTCCCTGAGGAGTACCGTGACTACCCTAACGAAGAACCGTATCCGTGCAACGAACCATCAGGCAAGCAACCAACCATTTGATCATATCGATACAATCCCATGTTCTCGCTCCTGCTCTCTTTTACTGCATTAAGACAACGCGATTCAAACTGCTGTGTGCTACGGTAGTTGAACCCATTTCCTCTGCATGACCTGTCATTGCCACAGTAACTAGATGAAACCCACTAGCATGTGTAGGAGTTGATTGAGCCCTATGTATGTGTTGTTCCTACCTTGCTATGCCTGCTATGCTTAGAGTCGTGTCAGGTCTGGTTCATCTGGGTGATGGCTAGAGTGAAATGATTATGTCGGTAATGAGAGTGGTGTGGTGAACACGATTTGGTAAAGGTATCGATGAGAGGCCATGTAGGAGTACATGGTGGGTTGTTTCATTGAAGCCGACCTTAAGCACTGAGATCTGTATGTGTGATTTAAGATACAGCTACTACCATGCATTGGGCCCTGAAATATGACCCCCCTCGACTTCTTATTCACCCTAGCTCTCTGTCCAGGAGTTGCACGTAGTTTCTGGTGTTTGTAGCCTACTGGAGGCCGTGGACAGCGCTGACCGTAGGGGTGGGCTGTGATGCGGTAGGTACGTGGCACGGTGTACCGAATACCCGTTAGGTATCTCGGGAACCCTGTTCACATCGTTCGGGGCCGTATGGGAAACCTCGGCCGGACTCCCTGCGGATGGAACCTGGATAGGCGATAAACCTAGACTAGAGGCTTAAGTGTTTAGGTAGGTCGTGGTCTACACCCACGTCGACTTTCGCTTGAAGTCTGCCGAGCACATGTCGTGTGCAGACGCTAAGTGGTGGAAACATGTATGAAGAAGTACACCCCTGCAGGGTTATCATGATCTATTCGAATAGCCGCGTCCGCGGTAAAGGACTACTTGGTTGCCTATACAGTTCATAGACAAGTAAATGGAAACTACTAAAAATCTCAAGATAAGTGTGAGTGCCGAGGATGTCTCTTCCGTAGGAAGACGGAGGTGGATCCTCGGTTGTGTATTGAGTGGAGAGTAGTGGACTCGTGTATGCAAAACCATTTCAAGTTGGAGTCTCGTAGGTTAGCCTAGCCAAGAGTCAAAGCTGGCTTGCTGCAATAACCCCACCAACCCTTCTTGATAATATGCATGTATGTAGGTTCTGATGTAAGTCTTGCTGAGTACCTTTGTACTCATGTTGCTATAATTTACATTTTACAGAAGATGCTGCAACCCCTTCTGATGGGTTCTACGTAGACGTTGACATCAACGAGTAGGCTAAAGGCCCAGGTGGTGATCCTGAGCTTGTGAAGGACCACGTAGTATAGCTAGGCTTTCCAAGCCTCTTTTATTTTACTAGTTGTCTGTACTCAGACAAGTTACTTCCGCTGCTGGTTTGTATGACTGTATGACTTGAATGCTGGGTCGTGTGACCCGTACCTTTGTGTATGTTATGTATGGCTCTCTGAGCCTTAAATAAAGTACTTGTGTCATAGAGTCATGTTGTGATGCCTTGTTGTATTTGCACATATCGAGCATATTGTGTGTATGATTGAAATGCTTGGTATGTGTGGGATCTGACTATCTAGTTGTTTATATTTAGTAGCCTCTCTTACCGGGAAATGTCTCCTAGTGTTACCGCTGAGCCATGGTAGCTTGCTACTGCTCTGGAACACTTAGGCTGGCCGGCATGTGTCCTTCTTCGTTCCGGTGTCTGTCCCTTCGGGGAAATGTCACGCATTGAGTACCGGAGTCCTGTTGGCCCGCTACAGCCCGGTTTACCGGAGTCCTGCTAGCCCAGTGCTACAGCCCGGACCCACTTGCTGATGACCGACACGTTCGAAGCTGTGTCATGGATGCCTGTCCCTGTAAGTCTGTGCCACTTTGGGTTTACGACTAGTCATGTCAGCCCGGGCTCCTTATCATATGGATGCTAGCGACACTATCATATACGTGAGCCAAAAGGCGCAAACGGTCCTGGGCAAAGGTAAGGCGACACCCGTGGGGATACCGTGCGTGAGGCCGCAAAGTGATATGAGGTGTTACCGGCTAGATCGATGTGACATTGAGTCGGGGTCCTAACAGCGTTGGCATCAGAGCCGGAATGCCTGTAGGTTCTCCAAGCCAAACTGGTCGATGTTGAGTCTAGAAATTCTATAGTTATATGTAGGGGAATTGTTTGTGGGATGGAACTTAAGGCTCCTTTTACTTCTTTATCTTATGACATTCTGATCTGAGTCAGTCTATTCTTCCACCGGGGGTTAAGGAATTAGGATCTATTCTCTCTATCAGGATCACGTGTTACTAATCAGTAGTACCTTATAGGTTTGATAAATACAAGCCTAGTTCAATTCTACTACCACATTATGTTGCTAGGATGGACTCAGAACTTGATATGATGATGTTGAGTGTGTATGAAATCCTTTGTCAAATGTCTCAAAATCCTTCTTGAGCATTTACAGCTGTTATGCTGCCGAAATTTTGCTAGAAATTCTAATGCCTTTGCATTATGATTGTGCTTTCAGATGGCCACTCGCGACCTCAATCAAGTGGTTCGCCTGACTCGATACCTAGATGTACCCGGTCATACCGCCATGTTGGTCAGGGTAATGACTGAGGCTGGATATCGTTGGTATCCTGAGTACACGGTCGAAGAGCAATTCCGAGACTTTAATCAAAGCCAGTATCTCTGCACTGTCAGGATATTTCCATCTTATCCTGGATCCACCGAGCCCCTTCACTGCTCCTATGGACTCGGGGTTACTATTGAGATGGCTGTGCAGGACGCCGCCTACTCTATGATGACCATCATGCGAGTCAGGTCTGGTCTATTTCGGGACTCTGATTTCCGGTATATGCCAGGATCACTTCCGGGAGCACAAGGGTATCTCCAGGCTATCTATGCTGACCCCACCCAGGAGGATTCACGGACCCGCACTACTGCTGAGATGCTCGAGGATAAGGACCGTGAAAATCGGGCCTTGAGGTTAGAGCTCTTCAATACCCGTGCTGACCATTAGGCCACATTGACTCGGTTTGCACCGGCGGTGCAAGCTGGATATTCGGATATGCGCGATCTCTATCCTGTGAGATCTGCTCTGCCAGACGTGATGGGTTGGCGTGATGTAGGAGGCATCACCCCACCTCGCGGTCCCCGCAGGCCACCGTCTGTTGGTCCAAGACCTCATCCTAGTCCCTATGGTCCACAAGCTCCGCGAGATCGTCTGTTTCCGGATGATCATGTTGAGCTTCCAGGCTATGGAGGTGATTTCTACGAGGACTACTACGGATCGGTCTGAGTTAGCGGTAGTATCACTAGTTCGCACTATCTGTGTCGTCTATCGTCCCGCGTGACTCGTGGGATATGACCTAGTTGTACTCTTTCCGAAGGTGTAGAAAAATAATGTATAGGAGCTTGGAATGCCTCCGATGAGATGTAATCCTCTTTTCACCGTAATAGTACTTTGTTTGGTCTTGTACTAAACCCTGTATGGTGTGTATGACGATGGAATAAAGAAGCAGTTTCTGTATCTACCATGTCATACGGATGATCATCTTGCATTCCGAGTTATTCCTTACATTCTGTATCCTATGTCGGAATTTTATCATCCTGACTAAATCATTGTCTTGTTCACCTAGGATGGTCAACACGCGCACTAACCCTGCTCCTCAAGAGCAGGCCGAAGGCAGTGAAGTCAGGAATGCAAATCTGCCTCATCCTCCTTCCCTAGCCGAGGTTATGATGGAAGCCGAAAGAAACAAGCGGGAGACCAACCGTTTGTTGGAGCGTATTGAACAGAACACAGCACACCATCAGAGGACTAACGTGGTGTCACTCAGTAATTTCATCAAGTTACATCCACCCATGTTCCACCACTCCGTCGAGCCTCTCGACGCTGATGACTGGCTTCGCAGTATTTCTCACAAACTGCGTTCCGCGTTAGTAGCTGAGGCTGACAAGGTCACCTTTGCGGCATATCATCTTGAAGGCCCCGCCAGTCTATGGTGGGAGAATTATGGAGCTATGCGCCCAGCGGGCCATGTCACTACTTGGGCTGAATTCAGCGAGGCTTTCCGTGAACATCACATTCCGGAGGGTCTCATGGACCGTAAACGTGAGGAATTTTGCAGTTTCACTCAGGGCCGACTCTCTGTGGATGCTTACAGCAGGGAGTTTGGTAACCTCGCATGTTATGCAACTGAGGAAGTTTCTACTGATGCTAAGAACCAAGCGAGGTTCCGTAAGGGACTTACTCCTGAGCTTCGCCGCGACCTCCGTCTGCATGAGTGCACATCTTTTCAGAAACTTGTTAACAAGGCCATCAGTGCTGAAACTGGTCAGACTGATTATGACGAAACACGCAAGCATGGCCGTGACATGGGTTCCTCATCCGGTGCTGGTCCTCAGAAGCGCTGCGTGTGGGTGCCCAACACCGCCCTGCCACCCAGGTTCACACCGAGGCCATCTTTCCAGGCGCCTCGCCCTGTTCAACAGTGTGCACCAGCCAAGCCCTATGGGGGTCCAACCAACAATGCTCCTCCACGTACCAGTTCCGTGACTTGCTTCAAGTGTGGGGAATCTGGTCACTATATGCGTGAGTGTCCCCAGACCAACCCCAACCAGTCTGCTAAAGCTGTTGGCCGTGGCAAGCCGACAGGGAAAGTGTTCCACGCCAAGCCGGCCACCGCTACACGTGGCCATGTCAACTGTATCTCTGCCGAGGAAGCTCAAGAGGATCCCAACGTCGTTCTTGGTACGCTTCTTGTTAATTGCCACCCGGCATCTGTTCTTTTCGATACAGGAGCCTCTCATTCCTTTATATCCGAAAATTATGCTCGTTTGCATAACATCGCATTCTGTGACATGCCAACCTCTATGGTAATTCAAACTCCGGGATCCAAATGGCAAACTTCTAGAGTAAGCCATGCAAATGAAATCCAAGTCGACAGACTTGTTTTCCTCGCATCTTTGATAGCCCTTAAATCTTCAGATATTAATATCATTCTGGGTATGGACTGGATGTCAGTTCATCATGCCCAAATTGATTGCTTCTCTAGGAATGTTCAACTTACCCATCCTTCGGGGAAGATAGTCAATGTCTTGACCCGATTAGCCAAGCGACAATTATATTCTCTTAACGCCAGCCCTTTGCCAGACCTTGAGGATGTTCCGGTAGTCCGTGACTTTCCGGATGTCTTCCCAGAGGAATTGCCAGGTGTTCCACCTGACAGGGATGTTGAGTTCGTAATAGAACTCATTCCAGGAACCGTTCCGATTGCTAGAAGACCCTATAAGATGGCACCACTAGAACTAGCCGAGCTTAAGAAACAACTCGATGAGTCCTTGAAAAAGGGTTTCCTCCGACCTAGCTCATCTCTGTGGGCTTGCCCCGTCCTATTCGTCAAGAAGAAGGATGGTACGGACCGGATGGTTGTAGATTATCGACCTGTCAATTTGGTCACAATCAAGAACAAATATCCGCTCCCCAGGATCAACGATCTGTATGATCAGCTCGCTGGATCCTCAGTCTTCTCCAAGATGGATTTGAGGTTGGGCTACCATCAAATCAAAACTAGAAACGGGGACATTCCTAAAACGGCCTTTGTTACTCGTTATGGCCAATACGAGTACACCGTCATGTCCTTCGGCTTAACCAACGCTCCAGCCACCTTTTCTCGGTTAATGAACTCAATCTTCATGGAGTATTTGGATAAATTTGTCGTAGTTTATCTCGATGATATACTCATCTACTCCAAGAACGAGGAAGAACATGCCGAACATTTAAGGCTAGTGTTGAAGAAACTTCGAGAGCACCGCCTTTATGCCAAGTTTTCCAAATGTGAATTTTGGTTGTCAGAAGTGACCTATCTGGGTCATGTAATATCTGGTAAAGGTATTGCTGTTAACCCCGAGCGAGTTCAAGCCATCCTTAATTGGACTCCACCTGAATCGGTCAAGCAAGTTCGGAGTTTTCTGGGCTTAGCGAGCTATTGTCGTCGCTTTGTCGAAAACTTCTCCAAAGTTGCTAAACCTCTAACCGAACTCCTCAAGAAAGATAAAAAGTTCGAATGGACTCCACAATGTGAGCACAGCTTTCAGGAACTGAAAAGACGCCTGACTTCTGTTCCCGTTCTGGTACCGCCAGACTTCTCTAAGGACTTTGTTATCTACTGCGACGCCTCGCGACAAGGACTAGGTTGCATTCTCATGCAAGATCGACAAGTAATTGCTTACGCTTCACGGCAATTGCACCCACATGAGGAGAATTATCCTACTCATGATCTAGAGCTTGCAGCCGTAGTCTATGCACTTAAAACCTGGCGACATTACCTCCTCGGTAACCGTTGCGAAATATTCACTGATCACCAAAGTCTGAAGTACATTTTCACCCAACCGGATTTGAATCTCAGGCAAAGACGTTGGGTTGAGTTGATCACAGATTTCGACTTAGGAATAACTTACACCCCAGGGAAAGCCAACGTCATGGCTGATGCACTAAGTTGTAAATCTTATTGTAACAACCTGATGTTACAACAAAGTCAACCGCTTCTCCATGAGGAATTTCGGAAGCTTAACCTTCACATTGTTCCTCAAGGATTTCTTTCTACCTTGGTAGCGAAACCTACTCTTACGGATCAAATCATCGCTGCCCAAAAGCGAGTTAAAGGAATATCTAAAATCAAGGAGAACATTGCTAGCGGAGGTGCTAGTTGTTTCTCCACAAATGATCATGGTGTTGTGTACTTTGAGAACCGTCTAGTGGTTCCCAAGAACCAGCATCTACGGCAGTTGATCCTTAAGGAGGCTCATGAATCTCCTCTCACCATTCATCCCGGTAGTACTAAGATGTATCAGGACCTACGCCAGAGGTTCTGGTGGACTAGGATGAAGAGAGAAATTGCTCAGTATATTGCTAACTGCGACGTCTGTCGTCGTGTAAAAGCATAGCATCAACGGCCTGCTGGCACCCTTCAGCCCCTAGCTATTCCTGAATGGAAATGGGATAAAATCGGTATGGATTTCATTACCGGTTTTCCTAGGACCAAGAGAGGGAATAATGCTATCTTTGTCGTTGTCGATCGTCTTTCCAAAGTAGCCCATTTCCTACCTGTTCGTGAGAGTATAACTGCTAGTCAATTGGCAGATTTATACATCTCCCGGATAGTGTCTCTCCATGGTGTTCCTTTGGAAATTAACTCGGATCGAGGAAGTCTTTTCACCTCTCGATTTTGGGAAAGTTTCCAAAACGCTATGGGAACCCGCCTTTCCTTTAGCACCGCTTTTCACCCTCAATCGAGTGGTCAAGTAGAACGCGTCAACCAGATTCTAGAAGACATGCTTCGAGCCTCTGTCATCTCATTCGGAATGGATTGGGAGAAATGCCTTCCATTTGCCGAATTTGCTTACAACAACAGCTATCAATCTAGCTTGGGTAAAGCCCCTTTTGAAGTTCTCTATGGACGACGGTGTCGAACACCCATTAACTGGTCAGAGACCGGGGAAAGACAATTCTTTGGCCCGGATATGATTCATGAAGCAGAAGAGCAAGTTCGCATCGTTCGTGAAAAGTTGAAAACAGCCCAATCCCGTCAGAAGAGTCAATATGACCGAAAACATAAGGCTATGACTTTCGAGGTTGACGAGAAGGCTTACCTTCGGGTTACCCCTCTGAAGGGAACCCATCGTTTCGGTATCAAAGGCAAATTGGCTCCTCGTTACATTGGACCTTTTCGCATTCTCGCCAAACGAGGAGAACTTGCCTACCAGTTGGAACTACCTCCGCACCTCTCCAGAGTCCACGATGTCTTCCACGTTTCTCAAAATCAGGCGTTGCTTCTCGGTTCCTATCCGTGGAGTGGACTACGAAACGCTTGATCTCCAAGATAATCTTACATATCGAGAGTACCCCATTCGTATCCTCGATCAGGCCGAGCGTACCACTCGACGTCATAATATCAAGTTTCTCAAAGTTCAATGGTCGCACCATTCTGAGGATGAAGCAACTTGGGAAAGGGAGGATCGTCTTCGACTCGAGTATCCCGCCTTCTTCCCGGAGGAACCCAAATCTCGGGACGAGATTCTTTTGAGTGGGGGTGAGTTGTCACATCCTAGCTAGTCATGCATTAGAGTGTTGCATCATGTTTATTCTTTCACCAGAAACCTGAAATGGGGATGACAGAACCCCCAGTCCCCTCTGAATCCAATTAGGGTTTACTAAAAACTTTTTCAATGAACCTGAAATGCCCTTCTAAAATGCCCATCATTTTTGTCTTGGTTCAGAACCTCTGCCAAAAGTGATGCACATTTTCCTAGGCCAGCTTAGGGTTTTTGATTTAAATCATAAATATTTGAATTTGGGCATTTAAAATTATATAAAATATTTAAATGCTCAAATATCTCCAAACTAAAATGTTTCCTGTTGGAAATAATCCAACTATGGACCAGGAGTAGTTTGGTGATTTTAGGAGTAGCCTAAGTATTTTATTTAATTCAACAAAGTTGCAGAAGTATTAAAAAAACAGAAAACAGAAAAAAATGGAAAAATCTTACCTGGCGCCCAGCACCCGCCCACCTGCCGGCCCAGCCCAGCACCGCGCCAGCGAGCTGCTTGCCGGCCAGGCAGGCAGGCAGGTGCTCGACGGCGAGCACCGCATGGGTGCCACGCACCTGCTCGCCGCCTCGCCGCCTCCCTCGCCCGGCTAACGCCGTGAATCGGCCTCTCTCTCTCTCCCGAACCTCCCAGACACCCCCTCACCTCTCCAGCTCCTCTCCCTCGCTCTTCCACGCCATGGCTGACGCCATCGCCGCCACCCCCTCGCTGTAGCCACGCCCTCCGTCAACCCCACGCCGTGCCGCCGTGTCCAGGAGCTCCGCCGCCGTCCACTTCATCGAGCTAGCCGAGCCCCGTGTGCTCGTGCGGCCCGAGACCACCGCACCGACCTCGCCCGAGCTCGCCGTCGCCGGAGATCCCCTTCAACGCCGTCGTCGCTCCGGTCCATCTCCGGCCACACCAAGGGCTTCGTCGCACTCACTGTGAGCTTAGCCATCTTCCCCTCCCTTCCGTTCTTGCTCCCGAGCCATGTAGCGACCTCCCGGAGCTCAACCGCACCCACCGCCGTGGAGCTCGTCGCCGACGTGCTCCCGGTCATCCTCCGGCCACTCCACGGTGTCCGTCATGCTCACCGTGTCACTTAGCACCTAGCTAGCCACTCCCCGAGCCTCACCGACCCCTCTAGCGTCAAGTTCGTCTTCGGCCGAACCCCGGTGGCCGCCAAGGTCGTCGCCGGCGCCAACTCCGGCCACCCCGACCCCAACGGACTCCACCAGGAGCTGCGGTTCGTCCTCAGCTCCACTCCGGTGGTCTCCGTGACCCATTTGGTGGCCCAAACGGCCAAAACCACTCCCGCCGCCGCGTCGGGCTCGCCGGCGGCTAAACACCGGTGCCGCTGGCATTGACTTTGACCACGGGTGGGCCCTGGTTGACTCCCCTGAGTCAATGACAGGTGGGGCCCAGCCCTGTTAATTAAACAGGTTTAGTTTTAATTAAACTTTAATTAATTTAATCACCCTGACATGCGGGACCCACTGTCAGGATTGACCCGGACGTGTTCCGTTGACCTGCTGACGTCACACTGACGTCAGGCTGACGCAATAATTTATTTTCTGGAATTAATCTAATATAGGAAATTCCAGAATATAATTTAAACTTCAAAAATTCATAACTTTTATTCTGTAACTCCAAATCGGACAAATTATATATGAAAAATGATCAGAAAAATCCAATCTATCCATCTGTACTATTTCCATGCATGACTAAACAAGTTAACTTGATGTTTAATGCAGAACAAGGAAAAGCACTTTAAAAGGCCATGTTTGAGTTTGAAATTTGAATCTTTGATTCAAATTGGTTCAAACCCTTCTGATCTTAGTTGCATTAGCCCAACACACTCATATTGCTATGTTTCATGCATGCATCATACTGTTGCACATTGTTTGGTGATGGTTGTGTATCGGTGTCCTTTGCGACAGGTTCTGCCTCCGAGGAGTATCGTGATTACCCTAACGAAGAACCGTATCAGTGCATCGAACCATCAGGCAAGCAACCAACCATTTGATCATATCGATACAATCCCATGTTCTCGCTCCTGCTCTCTTTACTGCATTAAGACAACGCGTTTCAAACTGCTGTGTGCTACGGTAGTTGAACCCATTTCCTCTGCATGACCTGTCATTGCCACAGTAACTAGATGAAACCCACTAGCATGTGTAGGAGTTGATTGAGCCATATGTATGTGTTGTTCCTACCTTGCTATGCCTGCTATGCTTAGAGTCGTGTCAGGTCTGGTTCATCTGGGTGATGGGCTGGAGTGAAATGATTATGTCGGTAATGAGAGTGGTGTGGTGAACACGATTTGGTAAAGGTATCGATGAGAGGCCATGTAGGAGTACATGGTGGGTTGTTTCATTGAAGCCGACCTTAAGCACTGAGATCTGTATGTGTGATTTAAGATACAGCTACTACCATGCATTGGGCCCTGAAATATGACCCCGCTCGACTTCTTATTCACCCTAGCTCTCTGTCCAGGAGTTGCAAGTAGTTTCTGGTGTTTGTATCCTACTGGAGGCCGTGGACAGCGCTGACCGTAGGGGTGGGCTGTGATGCGGTAGGTACGTGGCACGGTGTACCGAATACCCGTTAGGTATCTCGGGAACCCTGTTCACATCGTTCGGGGCCGTATGGGAAACCTCGGCCGGACTCCCTGCGGATGGAACCTGGATAGGCGATAAACCTGGACTAGAGGCTTAAGTGTTTAGGTAGGTCGTGGTCTACACCCACGTCGGCTTTCGCTTGAAGTCTGCCGAGCACATGTCGTGTGCAGACGCTAAGTGGTGGAAACATGTATGAAGAAGTACACCCCTGCAGGGTTATCATGATCTATTCGAATAGCCGCGTCCGCGGTAAAGGACTACTTGGTTGCCTATACAGTTCATAGACAAGTAAATGGAAACTACTAAAAATCTCAAGATAAGTGTGAGTGCCGAGGATGGCTCTTCCGTAGGAAGACGGAGGTGGATCCTCGGTAGTGTATCGAGTGGAGAGTAGTGGACTCGTGTACGCAAAACCATTTCAAGTTGGTGTCTCGTAGGTTAGCCTAGCCAAGAGTCAAAGCTGGCTTGCTGCAATAACCCCACCAACCCTTCTTGATAATATGCATGTATGTAGGTTCTGATGTAAGTCTTGCTGAGTACCTTTGTACTCATGTTGCTATAATTTACATTTTACAGAAGACGCTGCAACCCCTTCTGATGGGTTCTACATAGACGTTGACATCAACGAGTAGGCTAAAGGCCCAGGTGGTGATCCTGAGCTTGTGAAGGACCACGTAGTATAGCTAGGCTTTCCAAGCCTCTTTTATTTTACTAGTTGTCTGTACTCAGACAAGTTACTTCCGCTGCTGGTTTGTATGACTGTATGACTTGAATGCTGGGTCGTGTGACCCGTACCTTTGTGTATGTTATGTATGGCTCTCTGAGCCTTAAATAAAGTACTTGTGTCATAGAGTCATGTTGTGATGCCTTGTTGTATTTGCACATATCGAGCATATTGTGTGTATGATTGAAATGCTTGGTATGTGTGGGATCTGACTATCTAGTTGTTTATCTTTAGTAGCTTCTCTTACCGGGAAATGTCTCCTAGTGTTACGCTGAGCCATGGTAGCTTGCTACTGCTCTGGAACACTTAGGCTGGCCGGCATGTGTCCTTCTTCGTTCCGGTGTCTGTCCCTTTGGGGAAATGTCACGCATTGAGTACCGGAGTCCTGTTGGCCCGCTACAGCCCGGTTTACCGGAGTCCTGCTAGCCCAGTGCTACAGCCCGGACCCACTTGCTGATGACCGACACGTTCGAAGCTGGGTCATGGATGCCTGTCCCTGTAAGTCTGTGCCACTTTGGGTTTACGACTAGTCATGTCAGCCCGGGCTCCTTATCATATGGATGCTAGCAACACTATCATATACGTGAGCCAAAAGGCGCAAACGGTCCCGGGCAAAGTTAAGGCGACACCCGTGGGGATACCGTGCGTGAGCCCGCAAAGTGATATGAGGTGTTACCGGCTAGATCGATGTGACATCGAGTCGGGGTCCTGACAGCCGTGGACCCAGCTGTCAGCCTCTCCACGTATAGTACTCTTCCGATGGAAGTCGGTCGTTGACCATGTTGACCACGCCGCGCCGAGAGCACCAGGGCGGTGGTCTGGACGACGGCGAGGCCTAGGAAGGGGACAACGCAGAGCCGGGGAAGACGCAGGAGTGGAAGCCCGAGCGAAGAGGAGTACGAGGGTTCACTGGTTCGGCTGCGGTGTGAGGCTCCCGTCGCCACAGAATAACAGGGGGTGTGGGTGAGTAGAGGGATGGCCTGGCCAGCGGTGGGAGTAGTACGGGGCGGTGAGGCCTCCGCAGCATCACAGCCGGCCACGGGAGGCAGGAGCACGCAACACGACCGACGCTGCTTTTGGCGGCTGGAGCAAGAAGACCAGAGGTTGAAGAAGCACTATGGACGTTGGATTGACATCATACGATCACTGCAGCTAGAATCGTTTATATTGACTAAGTTGACAAAGCCCTTGGTACGCATCAACTTAGTAGGCCCACAGCTCGGATTTGGCAGAGAACATATGGCCCATTTGCGATTTGTAAGAATGTACAACCCATTTTTTAATTCTAATGGAATTTACTAAAGCCCATTTACAGTTTGTTAAAAGTACAGCCCAACTTCTAGCTAGGACAACGATTAATAATTTCAAACAACCACTCAAAACAGAATTCAAAAAAAATTCCCACATTTTGATGGGATCCGAAATATTTTTATCTGAAATTTCTAGTCAGGTTAAATATAATTTCAAAATAAAGTTGTATTACGTTGAAGTCCAACGAAATATTGCGCGCACAACAAGTAATGAAATTAAAATTTTCAAATTCCAAAAATAATATATTTTTCAAACTAATTACGTGTTTGGTGCATAGTAATTGTCCAGTTATTATAATTACATCCCATTTATTATTTCTTAAAGTCCATTTTCTTGTTAAGCCTAATGCATACCTCCTAGGAATGTTTGCAGCCCAGCGGGGCGGAGAATAACAAGTTGACCCGGATATTGTGTACAACTGTCTGCCCAGTTGCATTGCTGATGTTGAAAAAAAGCTATTTTTTATACACACATTTAAAAAAATTGTATAGATAAGGAACATTTTTTATACACACACTTAAGAATTTTTAAATACATGATTAACACTTTTTAAAACATATTTTTTAGTCAACAGTGGGCCCACAGCGAGCGGAGGAGGTCACAATACACATATTTTTTAAATACATGATTAACACTTTTGCAAAAACAATTAGCCTACAGTGAGCCAATTAGCTCGAGTCGGCCCATAGTGGGCCGACAGGACCCAATCAGCCCACAATGGGACGACAGGGGCCAGTCAGCCAGCTGTAGACCGACTGGAATCCAATCGGCCTGCTATGGGCCGACTAGGCCCAGTCGGCCTGCAGCGGGCCGACAGTGTATTATTTTTGAAAAAAATTTACCCAGCGTAATATTTATGAAAAGTAATAAAAAATGTATTATTTAAAAAATAGCGAAAAAATGCCTGTGTAGTACAGTACAACCTAACATGGTTACTCTGCCCACATTCAGTGACGCCGGAAAGGCCCAAACAAGGCTTCTGTACAACTTTTTGAAGTCATTGAGCTCAATTAATAACTTAAGAAAAAAGTTAGATTACAGTGGAACCTAATTAAAAGCTGTCACGAGCAAATAAATAATTCAACGGGTCCCACTTGTGCGTGTGCGTGTGTGTGTGTGTGAGAGAGAGAGAGAGAGACCCATTGGCCGATGCTCGTAAATACATCTTTCAGCCATATGCATTGCTGATGCTCAGTAAAAACTTATATAGTTGACACAATCATATAGAACATCATAGCACACTGAACTTGCATACAAAAATTTCACGCAGGCGGCACAATCAGGATGGAAGCAGTGGATCGCTACGGGAAGGGCTATGTTGAAACCAACGAAGTCGTACATAACGGTTCATCGTCTTTATCAATGACGGGGAAATATCTTGAATGTTGTGCAAAGAAAACAGACAGACAACACAATAAGTTCTCCTAGCACATTAAGTTGACGTACAACCCTTTCTAAAAAAGTTCAGGTACAAAATTAGAACAGGTCACAATCAAATGTACTGGCATATCAGTGCTTCACACCCATAGCTCGGATTTAACTAGTATCTGACAAGATTCAGTTGTTACCTCAAATTAGAGCACATCCAGGCAGCCAGCCCTGCCTCTTCTCCCAAAGAAGCAGTGGCCTCCGCCGCGCGATGGAGTAGGCCCTGTGCCATCCATCGTTCCGAGCAACACGGGGAAAGTCTGACGTTGACTCCTGTAATGGACGTCGTCGACGGACCCTGGCACCAGCGGCGGCGGCAGGACTTCGATTGATGGATTGACCACTTCTTCGACATGCACGAACACTCGATACAGGTACATCCCTAACGTGGTCCGCGGCGGCCTTGGTGGCGACGAATAGTACAACCCCGGTTCCTGCACCGGTATCTCAACACCAATCACCTTCGGTATGGTGGACGGCTTCTTCATCCATGCCATAACCGTCAGAGCCCAGCTGTCTGGAGGAACAAACATACTTACGAGCTCACCTCCAAGGTCGTTGATAAGCTCGTTCATGGACTCGCTGTTCCAAGCACGTCGAGGCATGCCGTGGAAGGTAAGCTTTGTTAAAAACTCAAGCTCAGAGGGCACCGAGCCCCATCCTGGGTGCCACCGATCAAAGCTCACCAGCGCGCCATCGCAGAACAAACGCCGGGAAGATTCGAACACACGACTGCAGTCGAAAGTTGTCCGGAACCTGACGAAGAAATCAGCCGGTGGCGGACAGACTTCGACGAGCAAGTCACTTATTTGGATGCCGTGCGCAATGCCAAGAGCTTTGACAAGGTCATCCGGCGAGACGGGAGGCCGGTCGCCGTTGATGGTTACCATCAGCACTTTGCCGGCAAACTGGTCGTCAAGCGCCGCCATGCCACTGTTGAGCGACAGCACGCAGCGACCGAAGGCAGGACGGACCTCAGGATCTCCGGCTCGGAGATCCGCGTTGACCGGCGACATGATAGTGCGCTTGAGTACAGGGAGTACAGGAGGGGGATTTGGGGGAACTGGAGTAGGAATCGAGATTCCAGAGGTGGGGGAGGGGCGGGAGACTGCGGATGAAAAGGTAGCATGAATTTCGAGCACGCGCCAATATGCTCTCGGCGCGCAAGCGCACGAAAACACCGGTGGCGCCCACATGTCGGCCTAAGAGTCCTTATTCATTCTTTTTTGGAGAGCCCGGCCTTTTTTTCAGGATCTTTTGAGAGCCCGGCCTGAGAGTCATAATTGACCTGTTTGGCATTGCGTTACTACTCGGCCCATATTCAACGACACCTCACTGGCCCAAACAAGTGTACATCATCGAAAAGACACTGAGCTCAAATTATATAACTTGAAAAAAGGAGATATACTCTGAACACTGGAGAATGGTGATGCCCTCATTTAGCCCACCAGTAGTTCGAGACAATAAACAGTTCGAAACAACGATATATACAACATTCAAACACTGACTAGTGACTACTACTGACATAAACAGCAAGACATGATAGTTCATAAGAAGTCTTGCTACACCACCAAAACGCACCCATCTGCAGCGCTCAGACTCTCGTGATCCAGACGAGAATGACATTCTAAACAGAAGCAACTATTACATAGTAAGAGTGACATAGACGAGGATGACCAAATGACAAGGAATATGCATAACAAAAGAAAGAACTACCCATCCAGAACCAGCAGCAAAGACAACAAAGTCATTCGAAGAGATGATCCAACACCATCATAATTTGCAGCCCCGCTTCAGCGACCAGTGATCCGGAGACACCAGTACTCCACCCTTTCGATGCAACAGCCCAATTACCTATCAACCTGAAGGCTCGAACCACATCACTGCCTGTCGTAATTGAGACATCCAAGGATCAAAGTTAATCCGGATGCCTTTGTCATTCTCACCTTCTTTTGGCTGCAGGCTGTATCGTTGACAATCAGGGGAGTTTGCTCCCGAACTCCTAGGGCTCGCCGTGTAGACACAGTTTTCCATAGCAAACAGAGCCTCTCTGCCATCAAGGTCCTTGCCAACGGTGATCTCCTGGTTAATCGGATAATTGAGTCCGAGAAACAGAGAGTGTGAACCAAGGCTGTTTACCCGCCTCCAACTAAAAAATCCTAAAGGCCCCAACAAGCTGGTATCCTGCTCATAGACGTAACAGCCACTGTCCGGATACTCACGTATTACACGGTGCTTGTATACAGTGGGGTTTTTGCAATATAACTTTTCCGGCTCATGTGTCCGAATGATCATCAGTCTTTTGCCGTCGTCTGATCGAGCGAGGAACCAGTTGTGCTTCCCTGTTTTTGGCAAAGGTGGTGTGATTACAAAGGGCAGTAACTGTAGGGACACTGCATCATATCAAAAAGGACAGGCATTGTTAATGTAAGATCAGCATTGTTCAGAGTATGAGTAGGATAATGCAAGAAACAACATTGATATGTCCCTGTTGGAACTGGGAGGAAAATACAGGGAAATGTATACTGGGTTCGAAAATATAGAAGTGCCATGCATGGTTATACTCATGTTATCTCGCAATCGATTCTTCACAGGAAACTACCATGTCATGCATGTTATGTAATCATGTTCTGTCCTCACAAACAAATTCTTCAAGGTAACTAACAGACCATGCATTGTTATATACTCGTGTTCTGTGGGCAAAATTTTTGTGAGGATATTATTCTAGCCATTGATTGCTGAAGGGCGAATATAGGTATGTACACATGGTAAGCATTGCAGGATTTCACTACTTCCAAATATAGAGTTCTCCATATGCACATTTACTTCCCTAATGTATGGTTAGATGAAACCAACAGTGTGGTGCATGTTTCTACATCATGAAAATGAGGAAACTAACATGGCCATTGATACACACTCATATTTAGTAGTAGTATATAGATTACTGTAAAATAAGGATAATATCCATATATTCCTAACCGTTTGATTATTCAGGGTACAAATTGGCTGTAATGACATGGTCACAATCGCATGAATTAACTCATTCCAAATATAGCTGATTTACGGCGTCTCTAATACATTGCCATAGTTCTACTCAAATTCTGCTCAAACAGAGATATGCCAATCATCACAAAAAGTTCAAACAGTGTCATGGCGTCATCATTAACATGAGAGGAAACAACTTACACGCGCCGTCCCAGCAATACGTGGTGCCATCTGCTTTGTCGATCGCGTAGATGATGCCATTGTGTTCAATAGCATCACAGAAGTGTGTATCAGCTTTGACGATGATCCACTGCGAGCCGAGTTGTCTCCAGCTAAAGAAGGCACCGGCGTAAAGATAGGCGAGTCCGCGGTCGAACAAGGCAATTAGCTTGAAGTCTGCGTAATTCGCATGTCGTGTGGGCACTTGGCAGATTACAATCTTCTGCAAAACAAGGTCCGTCCAACTGACGTAGTAATCTAGATGACTTGGACCGCGATGGTAATACTCTATATAATCCAACGGAGGAAGGATAATCTCATGGGAGGTCTGGAAGTTCACGAGCACCAACTTTTTACCGTCTTCTCTGAAGGCAGCCATCCAGTGGGAGTTCATGCCGACCCAGTACATACCTGCCAAGAAGTTTCGGGCGATGGTGATCGGATCGATGTCGAGGGAAATGATGTACGGCGACCCACTACATACCTGCAAAGAAGTTTCGGCTAATGGAGATCGGATTGAAGTCGAGGGGCATCATGCACGCCTCCGTATCATGGTGAGCCAATCTCGCAAGACCAGATAGCAGCAAGCAGGGTGTCTTGAAAAGCTTAGGCCTCGCTTCGACGATGGCCGTGTGCATGTCCCTCGAGCATGCAGCCAGCCGCAGGGCGCTCAACATATCCATACACGAACAACAGAGGTCGAGGATGTCACTGGGGAGATTGCTCCAATCGCGGCTCATATGGATGCTGCGCGGTTCGCGTTCGGCCATGGTGGAGTTTGGAAGGGGGCTTGATTTACGGGGGAGAAGGATGTCGGTGCTGGAGCGGCTAGCGAGGGAATAGTGGTACTGGGGGAGGCGAGTGAGGCGACGGTACACGGGGGCACAGTGAGATGGAGACGGAGAAGGAGATGGAGATGGAGTGGTGCTATGGGAGCGGAGAGGGAGACGAGGCGAGGCGCCAATGTGCTGTACAGCGGCGGTGACAGACTGCACTGTGCACAGGGTGAGGCTGACTTTGGTAACCCGAACACGCCGCCTGGACTAGTGTCAGGCGCAGGGTGTTGTCACTTCACTGTGAGGACCGGATGAATAGTATTTTGACCATCAAGTGTACCACAGTTGTACTACTACTACTACTAGTAGGTACATGAGTACTCCAGTATTGTATAGCGTAAATAGGTCTCCCGTGCTAGCATGCCTGTTCACTTCATCGTTCAGGTATCATCCATATTGCGAGCAGAACCAAATTCTCGTGCATGCCCAATCAACGCTCTGCCGCGATGCATGCAGTGGTCGTTCTGGTGCATCAAGGACGGCATGCAGATCGTTCCACACTTGAGAAGAGGAAAAATGGAAAGGTAGAACGCGGCAGCAGAGGAAGAGAACGCTGGCTAACGAGGCTGGGAGGGGATCGAGCAGGAAGTTAATGCTCCACGCCTAAAGGTTTTGGGAAAACCTGATTTTCATAAGGTGACTTATACTCACCTAAACGGAGGGAGTATTCCTTAACCAGAGAATGTTGTGTCTCCCACTCACGCGCTCAAAAAAAACTACGACACATTTTTTATCTGTTTGCATAGGTCCCACCTATCAGGAAGGATGGGCACGTACACGAACAGGTACGACTCATCAGTCTACCCGCATAGCCTTTTCGTTTAGTCTACCTAGCCGTCTAATCAACTGCCTGCATGCCACTTCTCCCATTTACTTCTCCATCGGGAACCGATTCTCCTCGGCTTCTTCACCTCCCCTTCGTCTTCATTTGCATCCAAACCCCACTGCGTTCACATTGTTTTAACCTCTTTAAATAATCATCTACTACTTCAGTTAGACTAGCCATCTAATCCTAATTCTCCAAACCATAGCCCTCCGTTCCAGCGGTTCCAAATGGCGATAGAGATCGAGATGCAGGTTTTTAGCGTCCAACATGTCCTCGTCGAAGGCTCGATGCGCATAGTTGCCACCGTCACCGTCCACCCAAGGGTTGTTCGGCAGTGGATCAACAATGTATCCAACTCCCTCGAAAAGGTAGAGACGAGGGTCATCGGTCTCGACGCAGAGTACACGGAGCGTGCCCCTGGGAAGATCCAGCGCGCCGCCGTCCTTCAGCTGTGCCTCGAAGATGAAGTTTTGGTGTACCACATCATACACTCGCCCTCCATACCAGGTGAGCTTCACGATTTCTTGTCTCGGGAGGACGTATACTTCTGTGGGGCAGCCATCGAAGGGGACAAACAGAAGCTGGAGCCGTACAACCTTGATTTGAATAGCATCGCTGACCTACAAACCAGAATCAAAATTCCTGTAGAAGTTTGTGATAAACAGACACCATCCCTATTCGACGTAGCAAATTTTGTGCTCGGTACAAATCTTCAGAAGGGTGACGAGACGGTGGCATTAAGGTCGTCTGGATGGGAGAATTATCCCTTGACGTACGAGCGGATAAAATATGCTGCCCTCGATGCCCGTGTGAGTTTCGAGATAGCTGCAAGGTCCAAAGAGCTTGTTGCGAAGCCGTCTCCCACAGAGAATGAGAACAAGAAGAAGAAGAAGAAGAAGAAGAAGAAGAAGAAGAAGAAGAAGAAGAAGAAGAAGAAGAAGAAGAAGAAGAAGAAGAAGAAGAAGAAGAAGAAGAAAAGGCTGCACCAGCAGGAGGGCATTATGGATGGATGAACTATTTCCTCTCTTGTAAAAAAATTATTCCCTCTCGGTGTATATTGATATAGATGGACTATTTCGATGGTGTGCATGTCTTTGGAACAGAGTAGTAGCGTGGGTCCGCTTGACTATAAGGAACTATTTATCCGCATATATAGCTTTCTCTGCTACTCCTTCCAGTGATCGGTATGCAGTGCATGTGTCCGTAGACATGACAGCTTGTCCATGGAAGTTCAACTACGGCGACCATCACGTTTCATCTCGCGATTCCCACGACGCCTCTCCAACCCACGGCACCACGCCCCCCGACGTGCGCCTCACCCCTCTCGGCCGCACCGCCCCTCTGCCTTTGTGTGCATGACATGTGGGCCACCTAAAATGCGGCGAGCATCAAGTTTCTACCACAGCCACCCGCGATTCCCACGATGCCGCTCGAACCCATGAAACCACACGTCCCCCGACCTGCGGCTCACCCCTCTTGGCCCCACTGCCCCTCTGCCTACGGGAGCATTACATGTGGACCAGTCACCTATCGGGTCCACATGTTATTGACTCAAAGGTAGGTGTAGTAAGGCGCTGAAGCTCAGTCCCGACGGCCCTGAGAGGGAAATGTAACTCCTGCGCCAGGGCTTGTGGTGCTCCCGCAGCACGAACTCGTGCCAAACTCGAGATTTGTTTCTTTACTATACATGCACGCAACGATTTAATGGACATTGTAATCTCAACATGTGATGGGGAGCTCTAAATTTGAATTTGAAACTTATAAAACGAAAAGATTCAAAACAAATAAACTGGGAGAGAGGGAGTATATCGTAGGATGTGTCCCATACAAAATAAGTCCCCTGGTTTGTCACCGCGAAGATGCGGTTAGAAAGGAGCACAGCGTCTTCCTACTCGTACGGCAACAAATCGGCCGCAGACAGCATGGTCCGCCTTTGACCGCCATGTGCAAGGTTCGTGCTATCTTATTCAATCTCACCGTGGTTCCATCGTACCAATTCATGCGGTGGCCCGTTGCATGGCTGATCCCAATGTTGGACAAAGGTTCTACGGGAACGGTTTCACCGTTGTAAATGTTGTGCAAATTGATGTTGGTACCCTCCCGTACATATGCAAGCCAATCTCCACTCGCACCGAGCCTAACCTGTGAAACAGTGGGCAGGGGGAGAATTAGGAAATGGACACGGAAGTAGTCTTTAGAATGCATTTACTACGTGATCAAACTCATCTTACCTGCTCATCGGAGGAAATCCGAGTGCCCCTCAACGTCGGCATCTCAAGGGGCGTCAACTTGCAACTACGGCCACGCCGCGCTGGAGAGACCCCCAAGGAAACATCCTCGTGCGTTCCACGGAACATCAAGATGCATTTGTATGAGTAGTTTATCTTGTGAGAGAAAAGGATGAACGAGGGAAGGCCTCTAGAGATAGAGATGGACACTACTACTACCAATGTGCTGGCCCGTGCGTTGCAATGGATCCAAAGTAGTAGAATAATACTTGTTCACGTGCTTGAAATATAAACACTCTAGTTTTGATATACATGTGTCAGCAGACATGACAGCTTGTCCATGGAAGTTGAACCACGGCGACCATCACGTTTCTTGTTTCTACCACTGCCACACCACACCGCGATTCCCATGACGCCGCTCCAACCCATGCCACGACGTCCCCCGACATGGACATGGATCCTCTGACGTGGCTATCACTGCCTTGCCCTGCCTTTCCTTCGCTGACAGGTGGGACCCACGCTTATGGGTCCCACATGTCAGTGACAGAATGGTAGGATTGTTCGCGTCAGGGGATCCTCATCCTCCCGACGTGCCCCTCATCCCTCTCGGCCCCACCGCTCCTCTGCCTTTGTGTGCATGACATGCGGGCCAGCTGAACTGCGGCGACCATCAACTTTCTACCACAGACACACCTGATTGGACGCGGTTTGCCTGCTCCGCTACTGTGCTCCGATCCGTACTCCCGCACCATCGAATTTTCATCCAGGGCTGTGACACATTTCGTCCTGGGCATCAATCCTCAGCTGGAGTACTTATGTACTATAGGTAGTACCCGCCGGTGTGGCCATCTACGCCTCATAACGCCCCAACGCCCAGCTGTGGCACCCTCGCCACGGCCACGCCACCACCGGCCGGTTCATCTCGAACGAGTGAGTCGCGAACCACGCCACCACCATGAGAATGACATGTGGGCCAGCCGCATTTAAGGTCCGCATGTCATTGACTCATAGGCCGGGCACTAAGCCACTGAAGTTCGGTCCCGTGGGCCCCGAGAGGGAAATGTAACTCCTGCGGCAGGCCTTGTGGTGCTCCCGCAGTACGAGCTCGTGCCAAAACTGGAATTTGTTTCTTACTACTACTCCTACCAACTAGTACTAGTAAGGTACACGTGCATTGCACGCATGAGATTCTGGTGGTTTGTGCATTATGCTTCTACATGTGGAGCTTTCTGGATTCTAACATGTGGCAAAATCTCGTGGAATGTAAGGTTAGGCAAGTTTGATTAACTTAGGTGAGTGTTTGGTTCAAGCCACACCTTAGGCAAGCTACACTAAGGCCCCACATGACATACACAATCTAAGATGACTTATTCACCTAGACGGAGGGAGTAGTGTTTCTAGCAAGATGCCCGCGCGTTGCACGAAGTTGATGGAAAAGGTAAGCACAACTTATAAATTGACGGATGGAGTACTAGTTACAGTGATGCATATAATTAAGCAAAGGGATCGCACATGTCGGTATTGACTGGAACGAGAATGCAACAGCACAATAAGAATTAAGGCCACGATGATGCGATCGCAGTGGTGGTTACAGAAGGCAAGAAGAAAGATGGATCCACGAACGTACGACCTCCTCCTCCTCCTCAACTTAGTGCGCCGGGCCACCGACCGGCGGCTAAGGAGCGGCGGCTTTTGTGGCGAGGTCGAGGTGCTTCTCAGCAAAGGCATCCAAGGCTTCCAGCCGGTTGAGGAAGGCCAACGTCGTAGCGTCCTCACTGGCCTTGTAGATACCTATGTACATGATTTGCTCGTACACGTGGATGTGTAGGTCGACGAATTCTTGCAGGGCGAGGCGCCTCGCGGCGAGCGCGACCTCCAGGTGGACATCCTTCGTGGCGTCGGCGGGCAGTCGCAGGGCCACCAGTGCTTGAAAGAGGTTCCGGCCATGGAGGCCGATTAGGGTGGCAGGCAATGAGGAGCCCGGGCGCGCGGGCTGGAGGAGTACGGCGATGTCATCCGCGAGCTTCTTGATGACGGTGAACTTGTTGCTAGTGTCAACGATCATCTGGTCCAACTGAGAGTCGTAGTTGGCGTCGACGGCGGCCATCCACCAGCGGTCTCCAACACCGTCTCGAGACGATCCTCGGCGCCATGCCGCAGGCCGGCGTCGTGGACCATCTGGCGCAGCCGCTGGCCGCTCACGCGCATCGCCGCCATGGGTCTGGAGTGAGCTCTTTTGCGCTTAGTGTAGGTGCTTAGGCAAATGCTTAGGTGCGTACGATGTGGTAGATGCATTGGAATGGAGGGGCGCCTTTATATAAGGGCAATGAGGGCAAACTGCATTGCATTCACATCGTGCAGCCTCTTTTCCCGGACCTCCTCCCATTACTTCCCTCATGCATTAATTGAAGGAGGATGCATTGGCCGTTCAACATATCGGGAACCGCTACTCCCTCCCTCGTCTGCATTAAAGCCGTATCGGGAACTGCGCCGCCCGCTGTCAAATCGAATACTCCCTCCGTCTAGGTGAGTATTAAGTCATCTTACGAAAACCACTCGTTTCTTCACATTATATACGTACAATATATATGGCCAACATCATATAGCCAGCAGTTTAGTTGTCAAAGAATTTCAGGGTGCTTAGTTTTGTCAAAGAATTCCAGGGTGCTTAGTTTTATTTGAGGGGTGGGTTGTGCACTTATGCTGGACACTATTATTGTGACAAGCCTTTTTAATAGTACTACTATACAAAAGTGGAGTATATACATTTTTTAAAAGGCTAGAGGGCGGGGCAGTCTAGCTCGGTCGGTTTCACGAGAGGCGAGGGCCTTTGTGATTTGCCGGCTCATTACTGCTGTCAAATCGAATAGTACTGCGCCGCCCGCTGCACGCCCAATGCCTCCATTAAACCCCTCCGTTAGACCCGCATGCAAACCGAGAATCCTAGTCCGGCCACACGTCCGTTCATGGGCGGGATGGAATTAAACGCAACACCGGCCGAGCTCCTCCCGTCTGCCCTCAGTTTAAACGAGGCCAAACGCCGGCCAAGCTCCTACCGTCCGCCCTCTATTTACACGAGGCCAGACAGACAGCGGGCAAGAATCGCACCCCTCCGCCGCTTCCCCATATCCTCCTTCACCATTTTCTCCACTCTTCCGATGGCTTCCGATGAGCCGTTCACCGGCATATTACCCGGCTGGGTGGCCCGCCAAGCCCTCCGGATATGGGCGAGGCCGCTCGGTGCTTCACCAACCTTGCTTGGCCCGATGGAGCCAGTTGCCGCCCCAAGCAGGTGTGTGGTTCAGCAACTCGCCGCTCCAGTTCAGCTCGATGAGGAGTGGCGAGTTGCTCCGCACCGGCACGGCGGCGAGCACGCCAGTACAGGCGTCGTTGCTGCCGCATTGTACCGCATCTCCCTTGTCTGTGGGCGCGCCTCCCATGCCTGCAGCAGCGCCATGCAGGCAGAGACAGTAGCCGGGTGCGTGGAGAGCGACGAGAAGGTGGCCAGCTTCTTCGTGTCCGCCGCCATCATCGAGGAGAAGTAGAACACGGGAGGCGGACGCCACTTGGGACCCATGAAGGCCACCGCCGAGGCGACGACCGCGGATTTAGGTGGTTTCTTTGCTGCTTCGTCTCTTCCGAGGACCTCCGTCGACTCTGCAAGTGTCTGACGGACATGAGGAAGACAAAGGGATCCGCGGGCGGCCATTTAAAACTAAAATAAGTCTAGATACATCCATTTCTAGGACAAGTATTTCCGGACGGAGGGAGTATTAATTATACAAGAGAGCCGGATTGGCACCTCTTAGTTCATAAATGTAATGAAATCCATCATGTTTATATGAAGATCTGGCTTTTTATACGAAATCCTTCATGCTTATATGAAATCAGTCCGTGTTTGCACGAATTTCATCTGGTTGATTAGAGTTGTAAAAATGTATGTCGTTGGCGTTTGATGTTGTCCTCCGCTTAAGGAAGCGGGAGGAAATTTGCCGGCTGCCGTTGGAGATGCTCTTTATGTTGGTGACATCCAATCCATTTGAGTTAATTGCCTGTATGATTGTCCCTCTATAAAAAGTTAATTGCATGTACAGTGTACACGTGACTTGCGGGGTGGCTACAGCTTCGTACAGAAAGTTAAAAAGAATCAAGTCCATCCTTAATCTTGTATTCTAAGTACTCTGTGGGTTCCACTGTCAGTACAGTAGCGAAAGAAGTATATATTAAATAAGTAGAGTAATATATAATATAAAAATATAAAGTTAAAAGACAGAATTCGAACTCATGTCATCGCGTTGCGAGCATCCGGCGTTAACCAGCCCATCACATTTTTGTTGTAGACCATGCTGGAGATATATCTCCATGTCTACTCTTATATATACTCCATTCGTTCCTAAATATTTGTCTTTTTCAGATTTCAAATGGACTACCACATACGGATGTGTATGTAGACATATTTTAGAGTGTAGATTCACTCATTTTGCTCCATATGTCTTTTCAGGAAGGGGTCAGATTTGTCCTTGATTTATTTATGAGGTATCCAGATGGCACTGCACCGCCAAGAAAAGAGGGTAACATCAAAATTATGGACTACTTTTTTGAGTATGTTGGTAAGGTCCGGTCATAGTCACTTGTTGAAATCTCTAAAAAGACAAATACTCCCTCCGTCCGGAAATACTTGTCATCAAAATGGATAAAAGGAAATGTATCTAGACGTATTTTAGTTTTAGATACATCTCTTTTTATCCATTTTGATGACTAGTATTTTCGGACGGAGGGAGTAGAAAAAGAGTTGGTGATGATGGTGTGCGTACCATCCTGCAATATAGGTCGTCGGATTTATATCTAACGGATAGGAAAGAAACTATGGCAAATTTTGCAAAAAATACCCACACGTCTCTCCAGGTTCGCAAATAAGGCCTTCCCTCGTTCAACCTTTTCTCTCACAAGGTAAACTACTCATACAAATGCATCTTGATGTTCCGTGCAACGCACAGGCAGCTAGCTAATTTCTTTTAAAATAGTTGCTGCGATAATTGGGTTGAAGTGATATATTTTATGTCTGCCCCGAATGATTTCAGATTCACTAGTAGTAACAAAGAAAAGGTTGCCTTGTTAATTAACAGAAAACAGGGTGAAAACTATCACATGAGGCCGGTAAAAACAAGGCACACTGGGTTCAGCGTAATCGTCACTACAGCTGTGCGCGTGTGAGAAGTCTACATATCGAGGGGGCTACTGAGCGAGGCACCGAGACACAATGTTTGAGAGAGAAACCAATTGACAGATTATGATCAGATCGAGTTGTCACCCTTTTACTGTCATTGTTGGGGGGAGGGAGAGAAAGACGTATTGAGAGTGTGCGCGGTAGGCACAGAGGCACAACTAGCGAGTGTGTGTGTGTGTGTGTGTTTGAAATTGGAGTAGATAGATTATTATCAAGATCGATGTGCCACCCTACTCCTTCGGTGCCGGGTAGTGTGTGTGTGTATGTTTGAGAGAGAAGCGAGTCGATAGATTAGTATCAAAATCGAGGTGTCACCCTACTCCTTCGGTGTTGGGAAGTGTGGGTGTGGGGGGAGGGCAGTGACACTCACATATCTCTACTCTTATAAAAAACAGAGTTGGTGATGATGGT
This sequence comes from Triticum aestivum, assembly GCF_018294505.1. NCBI lineage: Eukaryota > Viridiplantae > Streptophyta > Magnoliopsida > Poales > Poaceae > Triticum > Triticum aestivum. The sequence goes on along the minus strand of NC_057809.1, from coordinate 366,877,596 downwards.
GTTCCTGCCATCCTGCAATATAGGCCATCCGATTTATATCCGACGGACACGAAGGAAACTATGGCAATTTTGCAAAAAGATACCCACACCCCTCTCCGCATTTGCAAATAAGGCATTCCCTCGTTCATCCTTTTCTCCCACAAGATAAACTTCTCATACAAATGCATCTTGATGTTCCGTGCAACGCATGGGCATCTTGCTAGTAGGGAGAAGGAGTTTGTGTGACACATATCTAGCTATATTAAGGGATAGGTAGATAGCATATGTGTGAGAGACATTAGTGGCTGTGGGTGGGCGGAATTAAAGGGGTGGGCGTGTTAGACATAGAGAGCGTGTGTGTTTCTGTGTGAGAGACTTGTAGGACGGGGTAGAAAGACGAATTTAACCCTGACGGAGGGAGAGAAATACACGAAGTGCGTGTGTGTGATTCCGATGCCCACAGGGAAATGAGATATGTATGCGTGTGAGAGAGATTGCACAATTCATTCACGTATCACTATCTAGCGATCGTGGACGTGCATCGCTTGAACATAAGTCAATATCTACTTCGTATCGTGGCCAAAGGTACAATATCGATTCAACGCTATAAAGATTGGACACTCACATATCACATTTTTTTCTATTTAAATAAGCCTTTTTAGTTGTGCATGCCAAAGTTACAGTGATGTTTCTTCAAACAACCAATGTAGCTATCATGAACATGCACCATTGTTACTCTTGCATTCAAATTCATTAGTCTTGGATGATTTAAGTTTCTATTTTGAAGTAATATATGTAATATTCATATATGAATTCAACGGGTACGCAATTTATGAAATGGAGGCTATGTAATCATATGAGGTAACACTTTTAAGTAGCTGACTACAATATCCATTTCTTTTTGTGCGCCTCTACACTAACACGTCAATGCATTATGTTTAAAGTAAATAACCAATGGCACTAAATTATCTATTTACACGAGAAATACATAGGCTAAGCGTTTGATCCCTTTTTTGTGAACGCACCACTACACCCGTATGATTTGCCGCGCCCGTGTGAACGTCCAAGTTATCGGCGCATCCTCCCGAGTTATTGTCTTTTTTTGGGGTGGACGTCACACCAGTTATTAACTGCTGACGCGTGCCCCGTGTACACAGTCTAGCATGACCTTCCCGCTAGCACGGTCCAAAATTAGTTGAAACTGGATACGAACGATCCCGCGGGCGACAAAATCTCCCACCTCCTTCTAAAATTTCCGCCACCTTAGTCTTTAGCATGCGAAATCCCCCTTTTTTCCTTGGTGCACGGAGACCAACAGTTACAATACCGCCCTCATCTACATGATAGGTCGGGGCTGCTATGGTAACTTCTGGTTCCCCCACTACATGGCACCCCCATTTCCTCTCCCCCTCCCGCAAAAACGACTAACTCCACAGCACCAGAGCATCTAACATCACGCCGTCCGTACTTCATCGCCCTTTCTCCGCTCCCCTCTCGAAACGCTAAACTGCTCATCCACCGGCGTACCATAGCCCATTCACTGCCAGTGGCGTCCACCTTGCCGGATCTCCTTCTGCGGCCGCATCTACCCCTCCCACTCCCCTAGAAACAAGTAGACTGCTCATCCACCACTATACCACAGCCCATTCAGTGTCGGCCTTGTCCACGGCGCCGGATCTGCTTCGCCGGTACTCTTGTCAACCGCCGCGCATCTGCAGCGGCTCATTCGTACTCCCCACCGGAGACGCTTTGTCCACACCCCCCCGGAGCCGCCCACCGATGCCCCCGTCGACGGCCTCTGATCCTCTTCGCCGACACCTTCCGCAACCCTACCGGAGCCGCTTCGCCGACACCTTCCTCAACCCTACCGGAGTAGCTTCGCCTATACCATTCTCAACCCTACCGGGGCCGCTTTGCCAACTCACAAGTTCACGGCCTCAGATCCGCTTCCTCGCACCCTCATCCAACCTATCGGAGCATCTTCTGATGCCCCATCCACGGCCGCAGATCCGCACCGTCGACACCACCCTTAACCCAACCACCGGAGCAGCTTCTGACGCCCCGTCCACGGCCGCAGATCCGCATCATCGACACCATCCTTAACCCAACCACCGGAGCAGCTTCACCTATGCCCTCGTCCACGGCAATAGATCCGCTTCGCCCACACCGTAGTCCACCCTACCGGAGCCACTACACAAACACCCTACTCGACGGTTCTAGATCTCCTTACCGGACCCTGATAGCCAGCGCAGCGTCATCACCCTCGACGTTTCTAACCTGACTCCCACAGTCTGGAGAGATGCCAAGCACCCGCCATGGCCTAGGTACTTGTCACCTTTAAACCCGTCCAACATCACCTGCCCGATGTACTTCAAATATACTAACCAGTCATTGTTACCTGTTATGCAGCTGGCAAAAACTACAAGGATGATGTTTCTTCTGGATCTAACAGCTTGGTCAACCAAGATCCTGGACTGAGGCATTGCTATGATCTTGTAAGTGCGTCTCTCTCTCTTGTATTGTTCTGTGCCTGCCAGCGCGTTTTGCTAGGATTTTCGGCCAGTAATCCCTTTGTGCAGACAATGATTTCTACTACTGGCTGCTAAATTAGATATGTAGATGTCATACATGATACTACCTCGTACCTCCGTTCCTAAATATAAGTCTTTCTAGAGATTCCACTATAGGCTACATACGGAGCAAAATGAGTGAATCTACACTCGAAAATGCATCTATATACATCTGTATGTGCTCCATACTGGAATCTCTACAAAGACATATATTTAGGAATAGGGGCAGTACATTACACAAATTTGTAGGTGGCATGTAGGAATTCCACTACACTACATTAGGCTCCCTTAGAGTGCCGGCTAGTCCAGCATACAGAATCATGGCTAGTTTATGGTACACACACAATCATTAATTGGTGGTTTAAATATGCGCAAGGGATATGCAATGTAGTATCATGTAGAGATGTCTGAAATTAGCCGTGTCAACTTGCAGATAGGGTTACACAATCAAAAAGTACAAGATGTATGTGGCAATTTCATGGAACATCGCAAACAAAGGAGAGGCAGCGGTGAGCCTATACAGTGTGCCATGGTACGTCACTCCTCCATTGCAATCATCGTGACATGTTATTTGTGTGCCAGTTCTATTAGCCAAGTTTCTTATGGACAATTATTATGAGTTATCCTAAGAAAATAAGCACATGTGAATATAAGCTCCATGTAATAAGCCAACCAGTTCTTTTCATTGCATTTTCAGCTTATCTTTGGTATGATCAATGGAAAGTCTAGATTGCATTATATTTTTTCATTTTACTGCCCATATGGAAATTAATTTGACTTGCAAACATCACAAATTGAACCCAGTGCAGTAATTAATATGATAGGAAAACAAACCATCACTATTTGCTCAAAATGCAAATACAAAGATACCATCTACTTGGCACAATCTACTTTGGTCAATGTTTTCCATAGAGATCCCATTGCCTAATTTAAACTAAGAACGCATGACCCACATTTAAATGAATAACAATTATTTATTGAAATTCGATGGTCCAAGTGGCTGGTTATTATCGTATAGCAGCAGCACCTTAAAGCATCATATAGCAGCAGTAGGAGCTCATAGCAACTCATCATACAGCAGCAGCAGTCTGCAATTCATCATATACCAGCAGCAGCTCATAGCAATTCATCATATAGCAGCAGCAGGAGCAGCTCATAGCAATTAGTCATATAGCAGCAGCAGGAGCAGCTCATAGCAATTCATCATATAGCAGCAGGAGGAGCAGCTTGTAGCAACTCATCATATAGCAGCAGCAGGAGCAGCTTGTAGCAACTCATCATATAGCAGCAGTAGCTCATAGCAATTCATCATATAGCAGCAGTAGCTCATAGCAACTTATCATACAGCAGCAGCAGCTCATAGCAATTCATCATATAGCAGCAGCAGGAGCAGCTCATAGCAATGCATCATATAGCAGCAGCAGAAGCAGCTCATAACAATTCATCGTATAGTGGATCAGAATGAAAATTTGGCAAAAAATCAGAGGAGATCCTCACCTTGTTGGATGAGCTCATCCTTCAACAACACCTCAAGGCCATGGCCTGGGAGGAGGTGAGGGGGAATAAGGTGCCTTCTGCCGCAGTGTGGCATCAGCCATAGTTGTGCAGCGCCCGCTGGAGTAGTGCGTTGGACGAACCACAGTGGAGCAGCTGCTAGAGACCATGAGAATGAGGGGCGGCGCCAGAGGGAGGAGAAGCCAGGGAGATTTGCCCCTACCCGCTGGCCATGTAGCCTAGCTGGACATAGCATCATCGAGGACAAGGCCAGATGGGACTAGTGGCGACGGCTCGCTGGAGGAACCCTAGTGTTGCAGGCAGGGGATCGAGGTAGAGGGGAAGGGGAGAGGAGATGCAAGCGGGCAGGGCAAAGAATGCTTGCGTGTTTGTTTTTACTTGAGGGTCAGGTGTGACACAGGCGTCAGCAGTTGCATTTTGAGTGTAATATAGGCAGACAACAGGTTCCTTTCACTATTCCCCTTCCCTTCAATTTTTAGTGAGGTTCTACTCGAAACACCCCCCTCCAAAGAGAAATTAGTTAAGCCCAAGCCCATAACTCAAAAATGACTTCTTTACATCTTTTATGGCTTATTTTGACAATATGCCCTGAAAAGGCGGAATTGAACTGGCCCTTAACCTGCAATTCAATTGTGCGTGCAATGATGAATCACTCCTGCCTGCTATCTGTACATTTAGGCATCATCATACATGGCATAACCTAATACATGTGCATTCCATTGTAGAATCTGGAATATGCAATGTTTATGTTAGTTCATACGTTGCACATGATGTTTAAATGCCCCTTAAATCTGGTCAGTCAAGTGATGGTCTTTAAGCCTCCTTCTTTGCTTCTTTTCTTGGTATGTAAGATTTGCTCACACATCTGTTCAATTGCTTGTTTGCATCAGCTAGCCATACTAGGACGGTTTTGCTTTAATTACTTGTTGTTCTTGACCTAACACTCTAACAGAGCTTGTCAATGATTTAAACACTAAGGGCTGCTGTAGTGGGGCCTTGTCTAACTCATAGGTGACATAAAGGTTTGGTTGTACACTACAGTAGGCAAGTATGTTAGGAAAGTATGCATATTTGTCTTCCAAGGAGACGAGTAGCTAGTTGACATAATTATGTGGTGTTGTTTTCTTATAATCTCATCATTTTGTGTTCATAGACTGGAAAGTATGCATATTTATCTTCAAAGGAGACGAGTAACTAGTTTGTGTCACCTTGCAGAGGGGGTGCAATGAAGATAAGATTGAGGATTTCCATGTACAAGATGTTAGGAAGGAGCCTTGCAAGAGAAGTAGGAGCTCCGCTGAGCCTCTTCAACCTGCTAAGGTAAGTCACTGTATGCAACTCAACAGTTCAATTCCTTGTTTGTTTCAGGCATAGTTAATTTTCTCTTTTCAATTGCTTTATTTGTCATTAGTTAATGAGATGCCCAAATAATCATGCCTGATGTTAGGTACTTGTATCACTACTAGTTGACATAATTAAAGGCCTTACCATTTAATTACTCTGCCGAAGTGTGCCTGAAGCTTTGAAGTCTATTAACCAACTATTATTGCATGAGGCTCACAATCTAGTTTATACTACGCTAATGATTGCATAGTTTTGCCTGCTGTAGTATGTTTGTATGAAACCCTCTGTTGTTCATTATGCTCCCTAAGACGTTAATTGAGGCACAGAATGGCCAAATGCTTGCTTACTTATACGCAACGTGTTGTCTAAATTTGTAACTTGTCTGTGTTTTCGATTAGGCCCCAACATCTTGCTCCTCTAGTGAGCTAAGAGGGATTTCTGTATGCAGGCTGCACAGACTATCTTTTTTATAATTTTCAAAATATCACCTGCTTATGCTTCATGACGTGTAACATTTTTTTTGAAAGTGACGTGTAACATTATTGTTAGTCTTGTTTTGCCATGTAGTACAAAATAGTGTCTTGTTCGCTTCACTGTTGTAACTATATTTTGCCCTAGTCATGTGTACTTACAGAAACATTTCAGGATGAAGTAACATCAACACAAAGATCTGGGAGCAGTGCGGCATGGCCGTTACCGAATGATTATGGATTGGAATTGGAATGTGCTGATGTTCTCGAGCATCAACTAGAGGTGGCAAGACAATGTGTACATGATTGTCAACGTATAATCAACAAGTTGAGACTGGACATGCAGGTATTAGATGCAGGAGTCAAAAAAATGAAACAAGACACTGAGGTAACCATGAAGGAATTGGAGATTTTGCAGACTGAAATTTGTGCTATCTGAATCCGGCCAATCCTATTTTCTGAAGAGAATATAGTTCAAATGGAATTAAGTTGATGTGCGTCCATGATGTATGAGCTGTATTTGCCCAGTGTATGTAATTTGCTATTTGTTTATGCTTTATTATCACCTATGCCGAACCATAATGCCCAGTGGGTATAATCGGCTGCAATTTCTTTGTTGTATAGTGTAGGATTATTCTACCTTTCTATGCCTTGATCTCTTTGTTGTAATAGTGTAGGCTTTTTAGAGGTGATAGTCTTGAGTAGGATAATTCTTTGAATATGATATATCGTTCAAACGGGGGCCAATTCGCCCGACCATGGCCCTTCACGGGTCGTCGGATCCATGGGCCTTCTACGTCTCGTAGGATCCATGGGCCTTCTATGTCTCATAGGATCCATGGGCCTTCTACATCTCGTAGGATCCATGGGCCTTCTACGTCTCGTAGGATCCATGGGCCTTATACGTCTTGAGGATCCATGGGTCGCCGGCTCATTTATGGGTCTTGTACGGGCCTTTAATGGGCCGTAGACGGCCTTTAATGGAAATTGTACGTTTTATGGGATGACCATAACGGGCCGTTAATAGGCCGTATTTGGTGATGCTATGAAAATGGCCCAATAGAATAACGGTCCACAAACGGGCAGACTGTAACGACAGGCTGAATTTGGGCCACAAACAGAAAATGACAGTAATAGGCCGTAAGTAACCGAATGCTGCAAATGAGCCCAAGAATAAATGGGCCCTTAGAAGGTCGAAAGTTAACTTGGGCTGGAAACGGCCCAACGGAATAACGGGTCGTTAATGGGTATAAAGTGATACACTGTTCATTACGGGCCAGTTTCACCACGGGCCGTTAATGGGTGTAAAGTAATACATTATTCATTACGGGCCAGTTTCAGCACGGGCCACTAATGGGCCAAGAGTTACAAAGGGCCTCATATGGGACAAAAGACGTCATGGGCTATACATGGGCCAGAAGTGAAAACGGGCTGGAATCATATTGGACGGCCCAGATGACGCTACTGGGGCCTAATTCGTATAGGGCGTAACGGGCCTTGGGTTAGCGGGCTGTAAATGGGCTATATGCGAACAGGCCATTAACAGGCTTTCCATGGGCCGGCCCGCCAGCTTTTGACCAAGTCAAATGGGCCGGCCTTTTCACAGGAATGGGCCACTGTTGGGCCGTGCCACGTGTCGACGTATCATAGGCGCCTTCTGTCCAGTGAGTGGATGACATCTGTCCCAACGATGAGCCGACACGTGTTTCCTCTAGCTAATGATGATTTTACACGTGGAAAATCCGCATTGGTCGGGGCTGTTAACGGGTTATCGGATCCAAAACCCGACCCTATAGCTTAACGGTGTTCCATTACGGTGGATGCCACGTGTCGGTCACCCTTGACGAAAGCACTTCTGTGACGTGCGATTTATTGTCATGGAAGTGGACACTTCCGTGATGATAATTTTAGTAGTGTCGTCGAACACTTCTACGACAGCACAGATATGACTATCTTGATTCTGTCATAAATTTGTCATGGATGTACATGCATGACAAAAAAAGTGACCTACTGTGACAAACACGTATCATCACTGAAATGTATTTTTTGTAGTGTGCCCCGGACTCCCTGTTGGACCGCCGACTGGTTGGAGGTGGCGGCTGAGCGGCTTGAAGCCTGGAAGGGTGCCACGGCATGGGCAGGCTCCAGGGCGACACTGGAGTACGTCAAGGCATGGTACCCTGGTGTGAACTTGGACTAGCTGGCCACGTACCGCCAGGAGGCAGGGCCGGAGTTCGAGGCGGCGCACGAGGCGATTGTCAAGCGCGCGGCCGGCCTTGCCAACTATGCTGACGTCGGCGTCTTCGTCTTGGAGCGGGCGGAAGACGGCACTGAGGTGCCGCCCTCTTGGTTTGGGCTGAGCCCGGACGAGGGGGAGGACCCAGTGGAGCAGATCGCCTCCAGCGACGAAGGCACGGAGGAGAGCAAGGACGAGGAAGGCGACAACAACGCACCAGACGGTGGAGCGACCAGCCGGACTCAGCCCGACCCGGCCTCAGCCAACGAGCCGTGGGAGACCACGTCAGCCGTCACCGACGCTGACCAGACTGACATCCGCCAGCCGGTGCCCCAGCCACCACCGACCTGTCCAAGCAGCCCGCTGCACCTTCGATGAATGTTGGCATTTTATCTTCTTAAATTCTTTGTCTTGTACTTAAGAACAAATTAATCGTGCGCAGTTCCACTCATTGGGGATCTATTTCAAAACTTTGATGAATGCTGGCCTTGGGCCTTTGCAATGTAAATAATTTTGTTTCTGACATGGTTGTGTGTTTTGCCGGATACTAGCTCAGTTTTGCCGTTGCTTTTGTGCCCTTTTGTTTTGTCGCGTTCCTCTGGCCGCCGCCCTGCAAGCCGGACAGCCGCGCTGCGGTCCGTGGCCCGGTTAGGGACTTGGTCGTTCAGGATAGGCAAGTTACTTCAGCCACGTAGAGTGTAGCTTGTCGAGCGAGAAGCCGGCCAGCTAGCTGCTGGGCAGCCGGGCCGGTGAGGCGAGGAGCTGGCTTGGCCTATATTGGCGTTCTTCCTTAGTCGTTTTTCATGTGGACAGCATTTTCGGCCTTTAGCTCTTGCCAGCCGGACAGTCGCGCTATGATACGTCTCCAACGTATCTATAATTTTTTATTATTGCATGCTATTATATTATCTGTTTTGGATGTTTTATATGCATTAATATGATATTTTATATGATTTTTGGGACTAACCTATTAATCTAGAGCCCAGTGCCAGTTCCTGTTTTTTCCTTGTTTAGTGTTCCGCAGAAAAGGAATACAAAATGGAGTCCAAACGGAATAAAACTTTTGTGGTGATTTTTCTTTGACCAGAAGACACCCAAGAGACTTGGAGTGCAAGTCAGAAGAGCCACGAGGCAGCTACAAGGGTGGAGAGCGTGCCTAGGGGGGTAGTGCGCGCCCCCCGACCTTGTGGGCCCCTTGGTGACCCCCTGACCTAGATCTTCCTCCTATATATTCTCAAATACCCCAAAAACTTCCAGCGGAGCCACAAAACCACTTTTCCACCGCCACAACCTTCTGTACCCATGAGATCCCATCTAGGGGCCTTTTCCGACATCTTGCCGGAGGGGGATTCGATCATGGAGAGCTTCTACATCAACACCACTGCCTCTCCGATGAAGCATGAGTAGTTTACCACAGACCTACCGGTCCATAGGTAGTAGTTAGATGGATTCTTCTCTCTCTTTGATTCTCAATACAAAGTTCTCCTTGATGTTCTTCGAGATCTATTTGATGTAATACTCTTTTACGGTGTGTTTGCCGAGATCCGATGAATTGTGGATTTATGATCAGCTTATCTATGAATATTATTTGAATCTCGAGTGAATTCTAATATGCATGATTTGATATCTTTGCAAGTCTCTTCGAACTATTGATTTGGTTTGGCCAACTAGATTGGTTTTTCTTGCAATGGGAGAAGTGCTTAGCTTTGGTTTCAATCTTGCGGTGTCCTTTTCCAGTGACAGTAGGGGTAGGAAGGCACGTATTGTATTATTGCCATCGAGGATAACAAGATGGGGTTTTCATCATATTGTTTGAGTTAATTCCTCTACATCATGTCATCTTGCTTAAAGCGTTATTCCGTTCTTTATGAACTTAATACTCTAGATGCATGCTGGATCGCGGTCGATGTGTGGAGTAATAGTAGTAGATGCAGAATCATTTCGGTCTACTTTACATGGACGTGATGCCTATATTCATGATCATTGCCTTAGATATCATCATAACTTTGCGCTTTTCTATCAATTGCTCGGCAGTAATTTGTTCACCCACTGTAATAATTTCTATCTTCAGAGAATCCTATAGTGAAACCTATGGCCCTTGGGTCTATTTTTCATCCTATAAGTTTCCGATATACAATTCGAGTTTCTTGTTTACTTTCTTTGCTATCTTTTACTTTCCGTTCCATAAATCCGAAATACCAAAAAAATTACTTTACATCCATCTAAATCAAATCTCACTTTGCAAATAACTGTGAAGGGATTAACAACCCCATTATCGTGTTGGGTGCAAGTTAGTGTTTGTTTGTGCAAGTATTCAGTGGCTTGTTGCATTCTCTCCTACTAGATTGATACCTTCGTTCTCAAAAGCTGAGGGAAATACTTACTCTACTTTGCTGCATCACCCTTTCGACTTCAAGGGAAAAACCAACGCAAGCTCAAGAGGTAGCACACTACCGGCTGTAGCTGAGGCGAAGAGAGGGCTTTGGCGTCAGCACACTACTTATCTGACTTAGGGTGGTGCCAACTTGGGTCAAAGCGGTGAGCACTACTAGGAAAAGGCCTACTAATGGCACACTGGTTTTGCCTACTAATGGCGCATTACCAGTGCGCCATTAGTAGCACGCCACTAGTATATCTTACTAATGGCGCACCACGGGTGCGCCATTAGTATCTGGTATACTAATGGCGCACCAACTAGTGCGCCATTAGTATGTAATAGCATGCGCCATTAGTGTGCCTCCCGGGGGCCAATACGTAAGCATGGCTTTGTCATACTAATGGCGCATTCTCTGTTGATGCGCCATTAGTATCCTTTGGCATACTAATGGCGCACCTGGTGGTGATGCGCCATTAGTATGAATATTTGTTTTTTTCCTTTTCTGATTTTTGTGCAGGTTACAAAATATATTATTAGACAGAATATAAAATATATTATTAGACAGAATATAGACAGCAGCACACAGCAACATCAGATTCATCGAATACAATAGAAGATTAGTCTCCGAATACAATTCATCATATTAGTCTCCGAATTCAAAAGACCGAACAAAGATAAAACATTACAAGTCTCAAGGCCACGAGTATCGAGTTTGTCTTCACATTACAAGTCGATATCGATCATCTAAACTACCATCACATAGAAGAGAGTTGTGGTCATCACGATGAGCATCATCGCGATGAAACTGGTCTTCATCCGGTTCCTCCAATGCTCCCTCCTCTCTCCCGCTAGATAGCGGGCGTATCTAGATTCGGCCTCCGCCCTAGTGGTGTACCCTTTGTAACTATTACCACTGAAATGGTGAACCTGTCTCCGACACTCCTCCCAGTCGTCGTAGACTCCGGGAACCTTACCCTTGTACACGACATACGACGACATCTCTATGCACAAGCCAAACAACAGACAATACATAAGCAATATGTAAGTATGCAACAAAAGGATCGGAAGAGAAAAGCAAGACATTAATAGCATGATTCATGGTCCTACTAATAAATAGCATCGATTACATCTAAGTTGAAGGACTGTCCAAACCAAAGAGACATACGAATTCATTAAAGTATAATTACAACATGAGCCAATCAATGTTTCAGAACTACACATCACTACTTTCGACTCGACTCATCGGACAGGAACGTGGATGAAGCCACCGTCTGTCGTGATGGTCATGAAATCGTGGTCGTTGTCACCCTGCATTTGTAGCATTTCATCTATCTCACTGTTGGATGGTTGATATCTGAGGAAGAACTGCCCTGAGGTATGAAGGACATCTTGATGGATGATGTCCGCAAACTCCGACTGGATGCGAAAGAATTCTTGTCTGAGGTCCGCGTCCTGGACTGCCGACATGCTCGTGGCCCAATCTTTGAGATTATCTGGTAGCAGAAGTTGATGATGGTCCCTTACGATCGCCGGCATGTGACGGAGGGCGTAGTAGGCATCCTTCTGACCGCCAGGCGGCTGCTTGACGCAGAAGAACTTTGTATTGTGTGAGAACATGTGCTTGCCGTACTTACGAACTGCCCTGGTGAAGGTGCCTCCAGATTTGGCGTAGGCGGGGAGAACATCATCAAGAACTTGCTTGACATTTGTGTAGTCTATCTTGGAGTTACGGTTCGGGTCTAAATACGTGGCCATGGAATATTTCGGGCTTAAGAGGATGAGTGTGCAATGTGTGTCACTGCACAGAACACGAAATGTTAGAAAAAAAACGATCGAAATCTAAGAAATCATATGTTACGGGGCGGTTAAGGGATGACTTACTCGGGAAAGTAAGGCACAAGGAAGTTATCCTTATCTGGGTTTGCCAGAATGATGCCTTCGAGGTGTGAACTTGCAACTTGGCGGTCCCCAGCACTGCTCAAGTGCTTGGCACGCATGTAGAAGGGGTCGACTATCACGATGTCCGGGGTCTTGTCTCTAATGATCCGCATCTCCATACTCAGCGAAAAGAAAGCCGAACGAAGGTGTAATGCAGCAGATGAAGGTTAAACATAACAAAGATGTCATCAAACCGCAGGACGATCGTACCCCCAATGTCGCCATCCACAAAGCCCTTGCCCTCTGGCACCTTGGCCACGAAAACCGGGTATGCCACATCCTTCTCTCTGAGACGCCGCTTCTCCAAAGAAAGAACACTGTCGTGCAGACTCCGCATAGCACTGGTTGAAGCATTCAGCATATTTGGTGGTAGCATCGCCCTACCCGCCACATGCATCCTCCTCGAGATATCCTTAGGTGAAGGTGGCCCGTCCTGAGCATGGATCGAACTCGGTGCCGGCTGGCTCGCACCGGCGCCCTTGTTAGTCTTTCGTTTCCTTCCCTTCTTCTTGATCTCCTATAATGGGACCGAGTTCTGCTCACAGACCGCCTTCTTGAGCGTGTTGGGGCTGATAATATTTCGCACCTCAGCTATCTGAGGCTCGGTGAAGGCGGGAGCTGGAGGCGTGTCCTGAGAACTGAACGCCAGACGACGCCTGTTGCAATTGGATTTCTCCACCGTACCAGCTAGATCGCGGTCGTCTTGGTTGGGTTCTTGAGAAAGAGGCCCGCAGAACTCATCAGCGTACCCATGTTTGGCAAAGTACTTATCAACTTTGGTAAATGTACCGTCGTCGTTGTCGTCGCCGTCCGGATCCCGTGCCATAGGGTTGTCCGGATCCTGTGCCATAGAGATGTCCGGCAGGTCCGGTAGCGTTGCGGCGTTCTTGCCATGGCTTGGCGCCGGCACGACTGGCGGTCTTGTCTGTGGGGTGGTGTCCCCCACCCCCAAACGAATCTGGCTGTTCGGCCAAAGCAGGGGCTAGTTTACGTAGGTGCTGAGGGTCATCTCATCTTCTTCGTCGGCCCCAGCGGGTCGAATCGGAGGTAACAGCTCGTCGCAGCCTGGCAGCACCCGAACCACTTCAACCCTATACATTGTGGGTGGCATCGGATTGCCATGGAACATGGGGTTGCCCGGTTGAACGATTCTGCCCTTGGTGACATCGACCAACTCGGCGCCCACGAAATGCAGAAGAGTGCAAGGAACGTCGGCGGTGCCCTGTGAAAACATGTACAGGGCATCAGGGATGCCCAGTCAAAGGCAAGGAGATGAAGGCATCGCCGAGAGGCTTGGTTACCGTGATGCCATCGAGCTCGGCTAATGTCGAGGCACCGCCAACGGCGGGGCATGCAACTGACGGAGGGGGCGCTTGCTAGCGAGGTGCCGGCCGGCGTACACCCGGGTGCATTAAGCTCCAATGCCCGTGCCGGCGCCGGAGACACGAATACCGCCTCCGCCGGAGACACCAATGGCGTCGCCGCTGGAGACACCAATGGCGCCACCGGAGACACCAATGGCACCGCCTGCGCGCTGTGCGAGTTGCTGGCTGTGAAGCTGGGAATCGGGGGAGGCCCCTGTTGGCCGCCCGCAATCCACGTCGTCAGCCCATGAATCAACATAGGCACCATGGCGTTGAGCGTCGTTCCAAGTTGTTGTTGCACTTGCTCTTGGACAAGCTCCGGAATCCGCGCCACTTATGCCTTGAGTTCTTCAACCTCGCGCATCTGGCTTTCCGAGCTGGTCTTTTTCTCCTTCCGCACACCAGCGGTATAGTATGACCCCCATTTTGTGGACAAGCCTTTGCCGGCCACACGACCAGCTGATGTCGGCTTAGTGAGCTTATCCTTGTTTTTCATTACGTTCAACGCCCTATTTAAAGGGGTGTCGAAAGGGGAGCTCTTAGACGACCCCGCGCTACTGCTTTCAGTGCCCTGCGAAAGGAACGTAAACCATTTAGAAATATTGGGGATTAATTAGAGTGCAACCATATGGAGCTAATTACGCGGGGGTGTATTCCTTACCAGAAGAAGCTCAAGCGCCCTGGTCTTCGGATCCGTGGTAAGCTCCTTTGTTATCGGGTCCTCCTTGTACTGGGCCCTGACATAGTTCCTGGTCTGCTTGTCACCGCTGTATTTCTCAAAGCGGGGCGGTAGGCCTTGCTCGGCACGCTCCGCATACTCCTTGTCCCATATAGGCTCCGCCACTCTGTAACCGCCGGGACCGAGTTTGTGTTCCCCTAAGTTCAACTCCCGCATTTCTTTCCCCCACTGACTTGATTCGGAGGTTGCACTGCTCTCGCACTTGATCTTGAACTCCTTGTACTCATCTTCGCTCATCAAAGGATATTTCGCCTTGATCTTCTCATAACTATCACCTTTATCAATCATTCTCTTCACTGCGCTTTTCCAAGTAGACAGGGCCGTGCTCATCTTCGTGAGGGCGGCACCGTTCACTTTATTCCCTGAGAGGCATGTTTTCAAATTCGGCGGGGAACTTGTATCATTCGTGCAGCTTCGTGAAGAGGAGGTTGCGCAAATTCCCTCGGTCCTTATGCCTAAGGTTCTCGGGTGTTGATCGAGACGGTGCTCCGGAGAATGCACCTGAGCTGAAGCGAGTACCCCTTGACTATATGTTTGGGCTCCGTTGGATTCCCGTCGGAGTCCACTTGAGTGAATTCCTCCTTGAGGGTGCGGAGCGCATTCGGGCGCCGGTCCTTCCTTTGCTTCTTCAGTTGGCTGCCATCTGTCTGTGCGCCGCCATCATCAGTGGTGGCATCCTCGGCGGCACCATCAGCGGTGTCATCCCCGACGCCACTAGGGGTTGTGTAATCAGGATCGGTGTCTTCCGCGGCATCCTCATAGCGGTGAGGTTGTTCCTCCATCTCCTGGGATAGCTCCCAGAATTTCTTGCCGCCCGAACCACCGGCCTCATCGTTGTGGGCCATGTTTCGCTCTAAATAGGAAAAAAGTTTGGTCAAAAAGTTGGTTATTGTCAAGGAACAAGATCATGGTCTCATCATTTAGGGTTTGTCGACACCGAGGCACCCTAAAAGCCTAAGCTTTCATCATTTAGGGTTTGTCGATGCCGAGGCACCCTAAAAGCCGAAGCGTACATCATTTAGGTTCTCATCGACACCGAGGCATCCAGGGCAGCCAAGTTAAGTTTTCATCATTTAGGGTTTATCGATGCCGAGGCACCCTAGGTTGGGCCTAATCACTTGGCACTAATCACTTGGCTCTATTGCCACCTATGGTTTAATGCAGCAAGAATAAAGGGGCAGTTGATCCTACTTAACTAAGTACTAAGATACCCCGGCCCATGCATTAGTAGCAAGTACCTCATATGTCCGATTTTTAGCAAAGTCATGCTAAAATTCACGGAAAATTTCAGCATGACCTTTGCCGAAAATAGGACATATGGAGTACCCGAATTTGCCGGAACGGAAGTTAATCGACATTACGGCAAACTCAAGGGCCTCTCGGGGTACAACAGCAGCATCACAAGTTGACAAAATTCCCAAGTAGTACAGCAGCAGCATCACAAGTAGTACCAATGAACATATAGTCCAACACATTCTGAATTTCGATAAATGACAGCAAGTTAACTCATGCTGACAACAACAAACTTATAACAACATAAATGAAATTGCAGTATATCCATATACAAAGCAGCAGGATCATCCATCGAGATGCACTCTTCGGTCAGAAAGCCCCTGGCTATGCTTCCCTCTGCCTATGCTTCCCTCTGGACGTGCAGTAGGAGATGCACTCTTCGGTCAGAAAGCCCCTGGCTATGCTTCCCTCTGGACATGACATTTTGCGAACGTATCCTTTGATGACACCATTCATCCTTTCGAACGGCATCATGCTATGCAGGAATGTTGGCCCGAGTTGGATGATATCCTCCACGATATGGACCAGCAGATGCACCATAACGTCGAAGAATGCGGGCGGGAAGTACATCTCAAGCTCGCATAGTATCACCACGATCTCTTCCTGTAGCCTTCTGAGTTGCCTCACGCTAATCGACTTCCAAGAGATGACGTCGAAAAAGTTGCATAGGCCAAATAGCGTTTCACAGACGTGCGCGTCCATGATCCCACGGATTGCAACTGGAAGTATCTGCGCCATCAGCACGTGACAGTCGTGAGACTTCATCCCACTGAACTTCTGCTTCGCTGGGTCTGGGTATCTGCTTATCTTCCCCGCGTAACCGTAAGGAAGTTTTACTCCTAGGAGGCAGGTGAAAAACTGCTCGATCTCCTCCTGACTTAGAGTGAAGCACGCGGGAGGGTAGTCATTTCCGGTCTTCTTGGCCTTTTTTCCTTTGCGACGACTTTCCGTGTCCTGCTTCGCCTCATCATCATCATCATCATCATTAGCGTGAAGCTCCTGCCTGATGCCCATTGATTTCAAGTCTGCCCTTGCTTTCGGCCCATCTTTGGTCCTCTCTGGCATGTTGAGCAGGGTACCAAGCAGACTCTCGGACACGTTCTTCATGATATGCATGACATCAAGGCTGTGAGGCACACGGTGGATCTTCTAGTACGGCAAGTCCCAGAAAACACACCTCATTTTCCATACCTTCAGCAGTGGCTCTAGCGCCTTTCGCTTCTTTCCCGGCTCTGGCGCCTTTTGCTTCTTTCCCGGCAGTGGGCAGTCTTTCCAATTTTTCAACAGCTCGTCTATTTCCTCGTCGCTCCTCGTACACGGGCGTTTTCGGGGTTCGGTTTCACCATCGAACAAATCCTTGCGTTTCCTCCACGGGTCATCGTCGCGAAGCCACCTTCGATGTCCCATGAACACGGTTCTTGAAGACCTGGGATCTCTATCTAGCTGGTGATATGTTGTGTCATCCATGCACCTTACGCATCCAGAAAATCCGTGGACTACCTGCCCCGTGAGATATCCGTAACCGAGATAGTCGTGCACCGTCGTGAGCAGTGCAGCTCTCATAGGGAAATATTCTTTCTCTGCGGCATCCCACGTATTGGCTGGAGTTTTCCACAGCGTGTCTAGCTCCTCCTTCAGCAGCCCCAGATACAGATTGATGTCGTTCCCTGGTTGTTTCGGCCCTTCAATTAGCATACTCATGTGAATGTACTTCCTCTTCATGCACAACCAGGGGGGAAGGTTGTACATCCACACAAACACAGGCCAGGTGCTATGTGTGCTTCTCTGGCTACCAAATGGATTGACTCCATCGGTGCTCGCGCCCAGCACGATGTTCCTTGGATCCTTCCCAAATTCTGGGTACTCGAAGTTCAACGCTGGCCACTGGCTCGCATCCTTAGGGTGACTCAGCATCTTGTCTTTCTTATTTATCTCTGGATCATTTCCGTCATATTCCCGCTTCTTCTCCTCCCTATCTGTGTGCCAATGCAGGAGCTTTGCTACCTTAGGGTCCGCGAAATACCGCTGCAGACGAGGAGTGATCGGAAAGTACCACACCGATTTTCGAGGAGCTTTCTTCCTCTTCTTGTATCGAGTGACGCCGCACACTGGACATATGGTAGACTCCGCGTGCTCGTCCCGGTAAATGATACAATTGTTCATGCACACATGGTATTTCACGTGCGGTAAATCCAGAGGACACACGATTTTCTTCGCCTCCTCGAAACTGGTCGGGCACTTGTTCCCCTTGGGAAGACGTTCGTGCCAGAATGACATGTTCTCGTTGAAGCATGCGTCGGTCATTTTGTGTTTTACCTTCATCTCCAGAGCCATAAGTGTTACTTTCAGGCGGGTATCCTCGGGCCTGCATCCTTCATACAATGGAGTAACCGCGTCTATCTCTAGTTGATCCAGCTTGGCTTTCTCTCGGGCGGCAGCTCTTGCGTTATCCGTTTGCTTGAGAAGCAGCTCTTGAATATGAGGGTCCTGCACCCAGCCTCCATCGTTGTCTGCTCTGGCATCTTCATCTTCATGATCATGCCCTTCGTCTTGATCTTCCTCATCATCATGTACGACATCTTCTACATGATGACTGTGTACAGCATCACCGTCGTGATCATGTCCTGGAGATTCTTCGTCTTCTCGCCCGCCCTCACTGCGGTGGTACTTGTCTTGTTGCCCTTCCTCATTTCTTGCCCGGCCCCGGCCATGGACGACTTCATAGTCATCTTCATTACCTTGCCACCGATAGCCATCCATGAAACCACGCAAGAGCAGGTAGTCCCGCACCTGCCCGGAATCTGGGTCCGCAATAAGGCTCTTCAGCTTGCATCTTCGACACGGACATCTTATCTCCGTCTTGTTCTTTTGAAGCATCTCGGCCTTCCCGGAGCTCAAAAACCTATTCATGATGCCTTCATTCATCGTGCGGACCATGGTCGCCTGTGGGGTAGAGCAAAACGATATTTTAGAACCAAGAAAAAATTTGGCATGACCTTCCCTAAAAATAGGACCAAAAAGAATGCATAGTGCCAAAATTCTCGCCAAAACGGAAATGAATCAAAACATTCCGGCAAAATATTGGCAACTATCGCATTTCAAATACCGGTACCTTCAAACACAAACATATATGCAACACCACAAACGCATGCAACACCACAAACATACATAGATCTAGCTAGGCCACAAAAAGTGCATGTGCACGTTGTTGGAGCAAGCTAGGGAGAGAAAAAATAGATCTACATCATGAAGATAGCTTTCCCCTTACTTACCTATCAAAAAAAGGTAATTTCACCACTTAATTTTGATGAATCTATGGTGGAAATGAGGTGAGGAGGAGGAGGCAGGCGAAAGCTTGGAGAAGGAGGTGGAGGGAATGAAGTGGGGAAAGTGAGTGGGTAGGTGTGGGGCTGTCCAAAATATCTTGTTGGGGTCCCAGGTTACTAATGGCGCACCACAAGGAAATGTGCCATTAGTAACCCTGGTTACTAATGGCGCACCTGCAGGTGGTGCGCCATCAGAAGTTTTGCAAAAAAGTAAAAAATATAAATATATATACTAATGGCGCACCATCTAATAGTGCGCCATTACTAGTTTTAACTAGTAATGGCGCACTGTGAAACGGTGCGCCATTAGTAGTTTTGCAAAAAGAAGAATAAGAAAAAAATTACAGTAATGGCCCACTCTGTGCCAGGTGCGCCATTACTAGTTAGAACTAGTAATGGCGCATTGTCTACCTGATGCGCCATTAGTATGTATGGAAAAATGGAAAAAAAATACTAGTGGCGCACCCCGTTTCTGGTGCGCCATTAGTGTCTTCCACACTAATGGCGCATCACCAACAGGTGCGCCATTAGTATATAGTAGTGGCGCACTGCTTCCCTGGTGCGCCATTAGTATCAATCCTATCTATAGCCCTTTTCCTAGTAGTGGAGCTCCCGGGCCGGCTGACTAGACCCCGACAGGGTGGAACAATGAAAGAACACATTCATAGGCGAAGCTTATCATATAGATAAAAAGTTAGCCCTCGAGTGCACCTCGGGGGACCTGTTGTCTTTGCTTTAATACAAAAGGTAGTGTGGTACATACGCTGCATCAACTGTAAAATGGGCAGACAAGGTTCGCATTCCATGGACGCTTCGTCTCTTGGCCGGAATTGTCCCTCTTTCGAGCCCTCGGCTTTTGTGCATCGATGAGGTAGTTGGGGTCGTTGCCCATGGCCTTGGTGATGATGAAAGGCCCCTCCCAAGGAGCCGAGAGCTTGTGCTGGCCGGCTGTAGGCTAGATTAGCCAAAGCACAACGTCGCCGTCATGAAAAGTACGCGGCTTGACCTTCTTGTTGTGGTAGCGGCACAGGCTCTGCTGGTAGATGGCGGTCCGGCTGAGTGCTAGTAGTCGGGCCTCTTCCAGCAGATCGATGCTGTCTTCTCGCACCTCCTTGGCTTTCGCCACTATGTACATGGTGACGTGAGACGAGTCGAACTCAATGTTAGTTGGGATGACAACCTCGGCCCTGTACACAAGGACGAAGGGTGTGAAGCCGGTTGATCACTTCCGCGTGATCCGGAGACTCCAAAGGACGGCCGGCAGCTCCTCGATCCAGCAGCAGGCCGAGCGCTCGAGCGGCTCGACTAGCCAGGGCTTGATGCATGACAGGATGAGGTTGTTTGCTCGCTCCACCTGGTTGTTTGACTGCGGATGGGAAACGGACGCTAGCTCCAGTCGGATGCCATGCGTCGCGTAGAAACAAGCTAAGGCGCCTTTGGCGAAGTTCGTGCCATTGTCGGTGATGTTGTGCGGGATGCCATACCGGACGGTAATATCCACAATGAATGTGATGGCAGTCAGGCCATTCAGCTTCTTGATTGGCTTCACCTCAATCCACTTAGTGAACTTGTCCACGGCCACCAGCAAATGGGTCATGCCGCCGCGTGCTGTCTTGAATGGGCCTACCATGTCCAACCCCCACACGGCAAACAACTAAGTGAGGGGGGTGGTCTTGAGTGTAGAAGCTGGCAAGTGTTGCTTGGAGCTGAAGCGCTGGCACCCCTTGCACTTGTGGGCCAACTCATTGGCGTCGTCGAAAGTTGTTGCCCAGAAAAAGCCATGGCCGAAAGCTTTGGCAACGAGGGCTCTGGAGGCGGCATGCATGGTGGCCACATTCTCCTTGATGAATATCCCTATGGATAGCAATGCCCTTCTCCGGCTCCACGCGACACTGGAAGACACTAGTCACACTACGCCTGACGAGCTCTCTGTTGACTATAGTGTATGCTGTCGCCTAGTGTTGCACCTGCCGGGCCAAGATTTGTCGGCTGGTAGCTCTCGGCTCACTAGAAAGTTGTGGATGGGTTGCGCCCAAGATGGAGCTCCTACTGAAGGAAATATGCCCTAGAGGCAATAATAAAGTTGTTATTTATATTTCCTTATATCATGATAAATGTTTATTATTCATGTTAGAATTGTATTAACCGTAAACTTAGTACATGTGTGAATACATAGACAAACAGAGTGTCACTAGTTTGCCTCTACTTGACTAGCTCGTTGAATCAATGATGGTTATGTCTCCTAACCATAGACATGAGTTGTCATTTGATTAACGGGATCACATCATTAGAGAATGATGTGATTGACTTGACTCATCCATTAGCTTAGCACGATGATCGTTTAGTTTGTTGCTATTGCTTTCTCCATAACTGTACATGTTCCTATGACTATGAGATCATGCAACTCCCGGATACCGGAGGAACACTTCGTGTGCTACCAAATGTCACAGCATAACTAGGTGATTATAAATGTGCTCTACAGGTGTCCCCGATGGTGTTTGTTGAGTTGGCATGAATGAATATTAGTATTTGTCACTCTGATTGTCGGAGAGGTATCTCTGGGACCTCTCGGTAATGTACATCACTATAAGCCTTGCAAGCAGTGTAGCTAATGAGTTATTTACGGGATGTAGCATTACGGAACGAGTGAAGAGACTTGCCGGTAACGACATTGAACTAGGTATTGAGATACTGACGATCGAATCTCGGGCAAGTAACATACCGATGACAAAGGGAACAACGTATCCGTTATGCGGTTTGACCGATAAAGATCTTCGAATAATATGTAGGAGCCAATATGGGCATCCAGGTTCCGCTATTGGTTATTGACCAGAGACATGTCTCGGTCATGTCTACATAGTTCTCGAACACGTAGGGTCCGCACACTTAACGTTCGGTGATGATCGGTAATATGATTTTATGTGTTATAATGTACCACAGGTTGTTCGGAGTCCCGGATATTATCACGGACATGAAAAGGAGTCTCGAAATGGTCTAGAAATAAAGATCGATATATTGGACGACTATGTTTGAACTTCGGAAGGGTTCCGGCCAAGTTCAGACAAATACCGGAGTACCGGGGGGTACTGGAACCCCCTAGGGAGTGTAATGGGCCAATTGGGCCTTAGTGGAGAAGAGGAGGGGCGGCCAGGGCAGGCCGCATGGCCCCTCCCCCTCTAGTCTGAATTGGACAAGGAGGGGGTGGCGCCCCCCTTTCCTTTCCCCTCTCTCGTCCTTCCCTCTCTCCTACTCCAACTCTTGGAAGGGTTGGAGTCCTACTCCTGGTGGGAGTAGGTCTCCCCTTGGGGCGCGCCTAGGAGGGCTGGCACCTCCCCCTCCTCCACTCCTTTGTATACGGATGAGGGGGCACCCCATAGACACACAACTTGATCATTGATCTTTTAGCCGTGTGCGGTGCCCCTCTCCACCATAATCCACCTCGGTTATATCGTAGCGGTGCTTAGGCAAAGCCCTGTTCCGGTAGCATCATCATCACCGTCATCACGCTGTCGTGCTGACGAAACCCTCCCTTGAAGCTCTACTGGATCGTGAGTTCGCGGGACGTCACCGAGTTGAACGTGTGCAGATCACGGAGGTGTCATACCTTCGGTGCTAGATCAGTCGATCGTGAAGACGCACGACTACATCAACCGCGTTGTCATAACACTTATACTTACGGTCAACGAGGGTACCTAGACGATACTCTACCTTCTCATTGCTATGCATCACCATGATCTTGCGTGTGCGTAGGAATTTTTTTGAAATTACTGCGTTCCCCAACAGTGGCATCCGAGCCGGGTTTATGCGTAGATGTTATATGCATGAGTAGAACACAAAGGAGTTGTGGGCATGGGTATATACATATTGCTTGCCATCACTAGTTGATTCTTGGTTCAGCGACATTGTTGGATGAAGCGGCCCAGACCGACATTACGCATACACTTACATGAGACTAGTTCTACTGACGTGCTTCGCACACAGGTGGCTAGTGGGTGTCTATTTCTCCAGCTTTAATTGAATCGGATTCAATGAACAGGGTTCTTTCTGAAGATCAAAAAGCAATCACTATACCGCGTTGTGGTTTTTGATGCATAGGTAAGAACGGTTCTTGCTAAGCCCGTAGCAGCCACGTAAAACTTGCAACAACAAAGTAGAGGACGTCTAACTTGTTTTTGCAGAGCATGTTGTGATGTGATATGGTCAAGACATGATGCTAAATTTTATTTTATGAGATGATCATGTTTTGTAACACAGTTATCGGCAACTGGCAGGAGCCATATGGTTGTCGCTTTATTGTATGAAATGCAATCGCCATGTAATTGCTTTACTTTATCACTAAGTGGTCGCGATAGTCATAGAAGCAATAGTTGGCAATACGACAACGATGCTTTGATGGAGATCAAGGTGTCAAGCCGGTGATGATGGTGATCATGATGGTGCTTTGGAGATGGAGATCAAGGGCACAAGATGATGATGGCCATATCATATCACTTATATTGATTGCATGTGATGTTTATCCTTTATGCATCTTATTTTGCTTAGTTCGATGGTAGCATTATAAGATGATCTCTCAATAAATTTCAAGTTATAAGTGTTCTCCCTGAGTATGCACCGTTGCTAGAGTTCGTCGTGCCGAGACACCACGTGATGATCGGGTGTGATAAGCTCTACGTTCACATACAAC
Organism: Triticum aestivum; assembly: GCF_018294505.1. Classification (NCBI taxonomy): domain Eukaryota; kingdom Viridiplantae; phylum Streptophyta; class Magnoliopsida; order Poales; family Poaceae; genus Triticum; species Triticum aestivum. The sequence continues at coordinate 366,853,761 of NC_057809.1, read as the reverse complement.
GGCTGCAAGCCAGTTTTGCACACGCAGAATACTCGGGTTAAACTTGACGACCCTAGCATATGAAGATATGGCCTCGGAACACTGGAGACCAAAAGGTCGAGCGTGAATCATATAGTAGATATGATCAACATTTTGATGTTCACCATTGAAAACTACTCCATCTCACGTGATGATCGGACATGGTTTAGTTGATGTGGATCACGTGATCACTTAGATGATTAGAGGGATGTCTATCTAAGTGGGAGTTCCTAAGTAATTTGATTAATTGAACTTTAATTTATCATGAACTTAGTACATGATAGTATTTTGCATATCTATGTTGTTGTAGATAGATGGCCTGTTCTGTTTTTCCGTTGAATTTTAATGTGTTCCTGGAGAAAGCTAAGTTGAAAGATGATGGTAGCAACTACACGGACTGGGTCCGTAACTTGAGGATTATCCTCATTGCTGCACAGAAGAATTACGTCCTGGAAGCACCGCTAGGTGACAAACCTGCTACAGGAGCAACGCCAGATGTTATGAACGCCTGGCAGAGCACAGCTGATGACTACTTGATAGTTCAGTGTGCCATGCTTTACGGCTTAGAACCGAGACTTCAATGACGTTTCAAACGTAAAGGAGCATATGAGATGTTCCAGGAGTTGAAGTTAATATTTCAAGCAAATGCCCGGATTGAGATATATGAAGTCTCCAATAAGTTCTACAGCTACAAGATGGAGGAGAATAGTTTTGTCAGTGAACATATACTCAGAATGTCTAGGTACCACAACCACTTGACTCAACTGGGAGTTAATCTTCCTGATGATAGTGTCATTGACAGAGTTCTTCAATCACTGCCACCAACCTACAAGAGCTTCGTGATGAACTATAATATGCAAGGGATGGGTAAGAGATTCTGAGCTCTTTGCAATGCTAAAGGCTGCGGAGGTAGAAATCAAGAAGGAGCATCAAGTGTTGATGGTCAACAAGACCACCAGTTTCAAGAAAAGGGGTAATGGGAAGAAGGGGAACTTCAAGAAGAACAGCAAGCCAGGTGCTACTCAAGTGAAGAAACCCAAGTCTAGACCTAAGCCTGAGACTGAGTGCTTCTACTTCAAAGGAACTGGTCACTGGAAGCAGAACTGCCCCAAGTATTTGGCGGAGAAGAAGGATGGCAAAGTGAAAGGTATATTTGATGTATATGTTATTGATGTGTACCTTACTAATGCTTGCAGTAGTGCCTGGGTATTTGATACTGGTTCAGTTGCTAACATTTGCAACTCGAAACAGGGGCTACGGATTAAGCGAAGATTGGCTAAGGACGAGGTGACAATGCATGTGGGAAATGGTTCCAAAGTCGATGTGATAACCGTCGGCACGCTACCTCTACATCTACCTTCGGGATTAGTATTAGACCTAAATAATTGTTATTTGGTGCCAGTGTTGAGCATGAACATTATATCTGGATCTTGTTTGATGCGAGACGGTTATTCATTTAAATCTGAGAATAATGCTTGTTCTATTTATATGAGTAATATCATTTATGGTCATGCACCCTTGAAGAGTGGTCTATTCTTGATGAATCTCGATAGTAGTTATACACATATTCATAATATTGAAGCCAAAAGATGCAGAGTTGATAATGATAGTGCAACTTATTTGTGGCATTGCTCTTTAGGTCATATTGGTGTAAAGAGCATGAAGAAACTCCATTCTGATGGGCTTTTGGAATCACTAGATTATGAATCACTTGGTACTTGCGAACCATGCCTCATGGGCAAGATGACTAACACGCCGTTCTCCGGAACAATGGAGCAAGCAACAGATTTGTTGGAAATCATACATACTGATGTATGTGGTCCGATGAATATAGAGGCTCGCAATGGATATCGTTATTTTCTCACCTTCACAGATGATTTGAGTAGATATGGATATATCTACTTAATGAAACATAAGTCTGAAACATTTGAAAAGTTCAAAGAATTTCAGTGTGAAGTGGAAAATTATCGTAACAAGAAAATCAAGTTTCTACGATCTGATCGTGGAGGCGAATATTTGAGTTATGAGTTTGGACTTCATTTGAAACAATGTGAAATATTTTCGCAACTCATGCCACCTGGAACACCACAGCGTAATGGTTTGTCCAAACGTCGTAATCGTACTTTACAAGATATGGTGCGATCTATGATGTCTCTCACTGGTTTACCGCTATCGTTTTGGGGTTACGCTTTAGAGACAGCTGCATTCACGTTAAATAGGGAACCATCTAAATCTGTTGAGATGACACCTTATGAAATGTGGTATGGGAAGAAACCCAAGTTGTCGTTTCTGAAAGTTTGGGGCTGCGAAGCTTATGTGAAAAAGCTTCAACCTGATAAGCTCGAACCCAAATTGGAGAAATGTGTCTTCATAGGATACCCAAAGGCGACTGTTGGGTACACCTTCTATCACAGATCGAAAGGCAAGATATTCGTTGTTAAGAATGGATCCTTTCTAGAGAAGGAGTTTCTCTCGAAAGAAGTGAGTGGGAGGAAAGTAGAACTTGACGAGGTAATTGTACCTTCTCCCTTATTGGAAAGTAGTTCATCACTGAAATCAGTTCCAGTGATTCCTACACCAGTAAGTGAGGAAGCTAATGATGATGATCATGAAACTTCTGATCAAGTTACTATCGAACCTCGTAGGTCAACCATAGTAAGATCCACACCAGAGTGGTACGGTAATCCTGTTCTGGAAGTCATGTTACTAGACCATGATGAACCTACGAACTATGAGGAAGCGATGATGAGCCCAGATTCCGCAAAATGGCTCGAAGCCATGAAATCTGAGATGGGATCCATGTATGAGAACAAAGTATGGACTTTGGTTGACTTGCCCGATGATCGGCCAGCCATAGAGAATAAATGGATCTTCAAGAAGAAGACTAACGCTGACGGTAATGTTACTGTCTACAAAGCTCAACTTGTTGTGAAAGGTTTTCGACAAGTTCAAGCAGTTGACTACGATGAGACCTTCTCACCCGTAGCGATGCTTAAGTCCGTCCGAATCATGATAGCAATTGCCACATTTTATGATTATGAAATATGGCAAATGGATGTCAAAACTGCATTCCTTAATGGATATCTTAAAGAAGAGTTGTATATGATGCAACCAGAAGGTTTTATCAATCCAAAAGGTGCTAACAAAGTATGCAAGCTCCAGCGATCCATTTATGGACTGGTGCAAGCCTCTCGGAGTTGGAATATACGCTTTGATAGTGTGATCAAAGCATATGGTTTTATACAGACTTTTGGAGAAGCCTGTAATTACAAGAAAGTGAGTGGGAGCTCCGTAGCATTTATGATATTATATGTAGATCACATATTGTTGATCGGAAATGATACTGAATTTCTGAATAGCATAAAAGGATACTTGAATAAGAATTTTTCAATGAAAGACCTCGGTGAAGCTGCTTATATACTGGGCATCAAGATCTATAGAGATAGATCAAGACACTTAATTGGAATTTCACAAAGCACATACCTTGATAAAGTTTTGAAGAAGTTCAAAATGGATCAGGCAAAGAAAGGGTTCTTGCTTGTATTACAAGGTGTGAAGTTGAGTCAAACTCAATGCCCGACCACTGCAGAAGATAGAGAGAAAATGAAAGGTGTTCCTATGCTTCAGCCATAGGCTCTATCATGTATGCAATGATGTGTACCAGACCTAATGTGTGCCTTGCTATAAGTTTAGAAGGGAGGTACCAAAGTAATCCAGGAGTGGATCACTGGACAGCGGTCAACAACATCCTGAAATACCTGAAAAGGACTAAGGATATGTTTCTCGTATAAGGAGGTGACAAAGATCTCATCGTAAACGGTTACGTCGATGCAAGCTTTGATAGTGATCCGGATGACTCTAAGTCATAGACCGGATACATGTTTTTATTAAATGGAGGAGCTGTCAGTTGGTGCAACTCCATGCGGAGCATCATGGCGGGATCTATGTGTGAAGCGGAATACATAGCTGCTTCGGAAGCAGCAAATGAAGGAGTCTGGATGAAGGAGTTCATATCTGATCTAGGTGTCATACCTAGTGCATCGGTTCCAATGAAAATCTTTTGTGACAATACTGGTGCAATTGCCTTGGCAAAGGAATCCAGATTTCACAAGAGAACCAAGCACATCAAGAGACACTTCAATTCCATCCGCGATCAAGTCAAGGAGGGAGACATAGAGATTTGCGAGATACATATGGAGCAAAACATGATCAGCACCAAGACTCCATGGGTGTTAGAATCATTACAATGTAATCTAGATTATTGACTCTAGTTCAAGTGGGAGACTGAAGGAAATATGCCCTAGAGGCAATAATAAAGTTGTTATTTATATTTCCTTATATCATGATAAATATTTATTATTCATGCTAGAATTGTATTAACTAGAAACTTAGTACATGTGTGAATACATAGACAAATAGAGTGTCAGTATTTTGCCTCTACTTGACTAGCTCGTTGAATCAATGATGGTTATGTTTCCTAACCATAGACATGAGTTGTCATTTGATTAACGGGGTCACATCATTAGAGAATGATGTGATTGACTTGACCCATCCGTTAGCTTAGCATGATGATCGTTTAGTTTGTTGTTATTGCTTTCTCCATAACTATACATGTTCCTATGCAACTCCCGAATACCGGAGGAACATTTTGTGTGCTACCAAACGTCACAATGTAACTGGGAGATTATAAAGGTGCTCTATAGGTGTATCCGATGGTCTTTGTTGAGTTGGCATGAATCAAGATTAGGATTTGCCACTCTGATTGTCAGAGAGGTATCTCCGGGCCCTCTCGGTAATGTACATCACTATAAGCCTTGCAAGCAATGTAGCTAATGAGTTGGTTACAGGATGTAGCATTACGGAACGAGTAAAGAGACTTGCCGGTAACGAGATTGAACTAGGTATTGTGATACCAACGATCGAATCTCGGTCAAGTAACATACCGATGACAAAGGGAAAAACGTATACCGTTATGTGGTTTGACCGATAAAGATCTTCATAGAATATGTAGGAGCCAATATGAGCATCCAGGTTCCGCTATTGCTTATTGACTGGAGACATGTATCGGTCATGTCTACATAGTTCTCGAACCCCTAGGGTCCACACACTTAACGTTCGGTGACGATCGGTAATATGAGTTTATGTGTTTTGATGTACCGAAGGTAGTTCGGAGTCCCGGATATGATCACAAACATGACGAGGAGTCTCAAAATGGTCGAGACATAATGATCAATATATATGATGACTATGTTTGAACTTCGGAAGGGTTCCGGGCAAGTTCGGACAAATACGGAGTACCGGGGGGGGTACCGGAACCCCCTGGGGAGTGTAATGGGCCTATTGGGCCTTAGTGGAGAAGAGGAGGGGCGGCCAGGGCAGGCCGCGCGGCCCCTCCCCATCTAGTCCGAATTGGACAAGATGGGGCGGCGCCCCCCTTTCCTTTCCCCTCTCTCCTCCTTCCCTCTCTTCTACACCTACTCTTGGAAGGGTTGGAGTCCTACTCCCGGTGGGAGTGGCAATCCCCTTGGGGTGCGCCTAGGAGGGCCGGCCCCTCCCGATCCTCCACTCCTTTATATACAGAGGAGGGGGCACCCCATAGACACACAAGTTGATCATTGATCTTTTAGCCACAGCGGTGCTTAGGTGAAGCCCTGTTCCAGTAGCATCATCATCACCGTCATCACGCCATTGTGCTGACGAAACTCTCCCTCGAAGCTCTATTGGATCGTGAGTTCATGGGATGTCACCGAGCTGAACATGTGCAGATCGCGGAGGTGTCGTACCTTCGGTGCTAGATTGGTCGATCGTGAAGACGCTTGACTACATCAACCGCGTTGTCATAACGCTTCCGCTTACGGTCTACGAGGGTACGTAGACGATACTCTCCCTTCTCGTTGCTATGCATCACCATGATCTTGCGTGTGCGTAGGACAATTTTTGAAATTACTGTGTTCCCCAACACCTACCACCGTCATGACAACATCCGGTACCAGGGTGGCCAGGTTGGGAGGCGGCGGGTCGGAGCCGGCCGATGTTTGCTGCGTTGTTGAAGTCCCTGGGCCGAGTTCTGGAGTCCCCGGGCCGGGTTTGGGTGCTGCAGCCCCCGAGTCGGCTGCAAAAGTCCCCAGGCCGACAGCTGAAGTCCCCGAGCCAGATCCGACTGCTCCGGGGTCAGCCGGCATGAAGATGGACTCCGATTCCAGTGAAGGCTTGATAGACGGCTTGCACAGGTACTCGAGGGAGACGCCGACTGGTATGGCCTACCGGGTGGAGCCGATCCGTGCCAGGGCATCAGCTGCTTCGTTGTCGGCCCGTGTCACATGGAGGAACTCGCACCTGTCGAAGTGCCCGCTGATCTGCTGGACGAGGAAGCGGTACCTTGCCATGTCAGCATCCTTGTCGTCCCAGTCACTAGAAGATTGTTGGACCACCAAGTCCGAGTCACCGTAGCACAGAATCCGGCGGATGCCGATCTCCTTGGCTAGCCGAACCCTCTGGACAAGTGCCTCATACTTGTCCATGTTGTTGGAGACGGCAAAGTGGATATCCTGCATGTACTTGAGCTTGTCGCCTTTGGAATAGGTGAGGACGATGTCGGCTCCCAAACCGGTGTGCATCTTCGAGCCATCAAAGTGCATCCGCCAATGAGGGGAATCTAGCGCTAGTGGCAGGTACTGGGTCTCAGCCCAGTCGACTAGGAAGTCGGCTAATGCTTGGGATTTGATGGCGGTGCGGTCCTGGTAGAGGATGATGTGGGGGGGTGCTAAATGGCCCACTTTGCCACCCGGCCTGAGGCGTCTCTGTTGCCCATGATCTCGGCAAGGGGGGCAGTGCAGACGACCGTGATGGTGTGCTCCTGGAAGTACTGCTTTAGCTTCTTGGCGGCAATGTACACATCGTAGCACATATTCTGGTAGTGGGGGTAGTTCTGCTTGGAGGCGGACAACATCTCGCTCAAGTAATTGACCGGCCGCTGGACCGGCTGGGCTTTGCCGTCTTCTAGGTGCTCGAGAACGATCACGGTGCTGACGACCTGGCTGGTAGCTACGATGTAGAGGAACATGGGCTCATTAGCAGCCGAAGACGCCAGAACAGGCGACATGGACAACATGCGCTTGAGATGGAGGAATACCTCGTCTGCCAGGTCGGTCCACTTGAAACATGTGGTCTTCTTCATCAGCTGGTATAAGGGGAGGGCGTTCTCGCCCAGCCAGCTGATGAACAGGGTGAGGAATGCTAGGCACCGGGTGAACTTCTGGACGTCCTGCAGCCGGGTCGGCTTCTTCATCCGCTCAATGGCCTTGATCTTCACGGGGTTGCACTCGACCCCACACTCAGAAACAAGGAAGCCAAGGAGCTGGGAGGCTGGTACTCCGAAGACACACTTCTTCGGGTTGAGCTAGATCTGAAAGGGGCACAGGTTGGCGAAAGTCTCCTTGATATCCTCCTGAAGGGTGCCGTGCTTCTCCATCTTCACCACAATATCGTCCACATAGATGTGGGCATTTCTACGGATTTTCTTCAGAAGGCACTTCTGAATACAATGCTGGAAGGTTGCGCCGACATTCCTCAAGCCGAACGTCATGGTGATGTAGCAGAAGGCACCGAATGGCATGATGAAGGTGGTCTTCAGCTGGTCAGCCGGGTCTAGCTTGATCTGGTGGTAGCCGGAATAGGCGTCCAAGAAGGATAGTAGCTCGCAGCCGGCCGTGGAGTCGATCACCTGATCTATCTGGGGCAAGGCAAAAGTGTCCTTGGGGTAGGCTTTGTTGAGGCTAGTGTAGTCGATACACATACGCCACTTGTTGTTTTTCTTCAAAACGAGGACTGGGTTGGCAAGCAAGTCCGGGTAGAACACTTCCATGATGAAGCCGGGCGATTTCATCACCAATGATCCTTCTCTTCTCTTCTGATCTCACATGCATCTTGTACTCGGCGTACTCCCTCGGAACACCCAACATGTCTTTGGGAGACCATGTGAAGATGTCCCAATTCTCATGGAGGAAGTCGACAAGCTCCCTTACCTATTTGCTATCGAGGTGAGACCCCACAACAACAAATCTCTCCGGGTGCGCCGGGTCCAAGGTGATCTTCTAGGTCTCCTTGGCCGGTTGGACGTAGGCCCTAGCCTCCGCGTCCTTTGGATCAGATGGCATGGTCGGCTGCTCACTGGCCATGGCCACAGCCCGGTCGAGGAGGCGATTCTCTTCGGTGATGACAAGGGACTTGGCTAGCCAGGAGCTGGCAGCGATGCACGTGAGTGACTTCTGGTAGTCATCGTCAATGGTGATGATGCCATTGGGACCCGGCATCTTCATGTTCAGGTACGCATAGTGCGTTACCGCCATGAATTTGGCCAGAGCAGGCCAGCCCCAAGAGTGCGTGGTAGGGGTTGTCCAAGTTAACCACCTCAAACTAGATTGGCTCGCGGCGGAAGTGGGTCCTGGCACCGAACAAGACATCAATCTTGAGCTTGCCGATTGGAGAGCATGAGAGCCCGGGGATGATGCCATGGAACACGGTTCGGCTGGGTAGGAGTTGCTTTTCCTTGATGCCCAGCTTCTTCATGGTGTTGCGATAGAGGATGTTGATGCTGCTACCGCTGTCTATCAGGATCCGGGAGAAGCGGCAGGCCCACCTCTCCGCTGAGAAGGTTGAGTCCAACACCATTGCATAAGCACCCAGCGAGGGCATCCGGCCGGGTGGTCATCATGGCTCCAGGTGATGGGCCTCTCGGACCAGTGTATGAATTGGGGGACCTCTGAGGTGACAGTATTCACCTCACGGCGGTGCTGGCACCGGTTGTGCTTGTCATCGATGTGACGCCCCGGGACCAATGTGCCAGGTGTCCTCTAGTTATTCGCTGTTGTTGCCTTGTCATTTCTTGCATGTCATGCATTGCATATCATGTCATCATGTGCATTTCATTTGCATACATGTTCATCTCATGCATCCGAGCATTTTCCCTGTTGTCCGTTTTGCATTCCGGCGCTCCGTTCTCCTCCGGTGGTCATTTCTACTTTTCTTTCATGTGTGTGGATTAAACATTTCCGGATTGGACCGAGACTTGCCAAGCGGCCTTGGTTTACTACCGGTAGACCGCCTGTCAAGTTTCGTACCATTTGGACTTCGTTTGATACTCCAACGGTTAACCGAGGGACCGAAAAGGCCTCGTGTGTGTTGCAGCCCAACACCCCTCCAATTTGTCCCAAAACCCACCTAGACCTCCTCCATCATCTCGGTCGTTCGATCACGATCGCGTGGCCAAAAACTGCACCTCATTTGGACTCTCCTAGCTCCCTCTACCTATAAATATGTGGCTCTCCCCGATTTTTCAAGCAGTCCAAACCCTAGATCTAACTCCCTCGTCGCCACCGGACAAAACTTCGCCGCCCGGACATGTCCGCCGCCGCCTTCGTCCAATCCGGAGCCGACATGTGTCCTCCCGCGCCCCACTTCGCCGTCGGGCCCGTGGAGCCCATCTCCGGCCCGCCCCGGGCCGCGCCAGGCCCGAGGAGATCCGCGCCGCGCCCTCTCGCCGGACCTCCGCCGGAGTTCCTCACCGCCGGTCAACCTCGCCGGAGCTCGCCGCCAGGACCCTCGCGCCTCCCCAAGCTCCGTCCATCGCCGGAGATGGATTCCCGACCTCGTCCTCCACCGGATCGAGTGTATCCCGGCCTCCCACGACTTCCCATTGCCTCGTCGGACTTCCTCCGCCCTCGCCGGAGCCCTCCAGCGCCGCCGCGCCATGGCCGCCGTCCTGCACCGCCTTCCTCCTGTGAGCGCGCCGCACCGCCCGAGCGCCCGGCCCTGCGTCACCCTTCGCCGGTGCCGCGCCCCGGCGACCGTGCTCCTCCTCCTTGACCTCCTCGGCATCCGCGCCCTCGCCGGAGGAGCTCGCCGCCGACGTTGACCTGCCTCTGGACGAGATCCACCAGGTCGTCTATCCAAACGCGGCTCCTCGTCCCCCGGATCTCCTTGTCCCGGATCTCCTCGTCCCGGTTGACTTTTCCCGCGGGGTAAAATTTCACTAAGTCTCCGAGTTTTCCATGTTTCAAATGCTCATATTCATCATGTCATAACTTTGCATCCGTAGCTCCAATTCATGCGTGTAGCATATCAAAATGTTCGTCTCAGAGAGCACATCATTTCACCTCATTGCATCATTTTCATTTGAGTTCATCTTGACGCCCGAAATGCTGTTGGAAGAGAGCTATTTGAGATTATTGTCAGATCTGCTGCACCATATAGCTATTTGTCATTTTTGCCATGATTAATGTGTGCATGATATGCCCCTGAGCTGTACATATTTCCAGAGGTGCCATCCATGTATTTTTGTGATGTGTGTGGTAACTAGCACAAGCTTGCAAAGTGAGGCACTTGGTAATGCTGATTTCAGGGACTTAGCATTTCCACTAAGTCCTTGACCTGTTTATCTCATATGGCGATATGTTCTTGTTGTTTCCTAGTGATCCATGCCTCTTTTGAGGATGATCAGTAAGGATGTTTTGTTAATCTTGTAGTGCTCTATCCATCCATGTCTTTGTTTGCAATTATGGAGCACCCTAGCTTGAGTCAATCGAGCTCTACTTTTGCTATTTCGTGAATCTGGGCAGATTGTCTACTTGTTAGCAATTTTGCCGAGGATGTTGTAGTTGATCCGTGCATGCTATGCCTTTGTTCTTGCCATGTCTAGCTTGTATTATGTGTATTCTTGATGGGTGTATGCTTAGATTGTCATGCCTTGCTCTGTAGGGAGTGCATCGAGCTTGTAAACATGCCTACTTGATATCTGTTTCAGCATGCTCCAGTTTTCACTAAGTCTGTGATCTGATTATGTTTTTGCCATGTTCACATGCTTGCAATTGTATTTTCTGATCCCTTTTGGCTCAAGGTCACTAAGGGACTTTTGTTAAGATATTTGAGTAGCTCCATGCCATGCTTTACTTTGCCATGTTCAGGTCCTGTAGCATATAGTTTTCATGCTCCGAAGAGTGCTATCTGATCTGAAATTCTAGACAAGTGTTAATTTCACTAAGTCTGAGATCTGTTTACCATATGCATTTTTCTCATGCTTGTTTGAACCTGTTAATGGGTGAATTGGCCGTATCTCAGTGCTAGACTTTTGTTAAGCATCATGAATGCATCTCTGCCATGTATTTTGTTTTCTTGTTTGGGTGCTTTAGCATGTTCATCTTGTTGCATTTAGATGGCTACTTGCTGTAAATCACAGAACGTGGTCATATTTGAATTGCTTGCCATTTCCAAACCGTAACTCCGGTTCCGGCGTTCTTTATATCGTTTTCAAGCGATTTCATCTCATCTTTCTAGTGGCACACTTTGATTTCCAAGTTGAGGCCAGGTTCATGCATTCCCTTGCAAATCATGCATATGCATCGCATACCGCATCTCGCATATCATACCATGTTCATGTGTTGGTTGTTTACTATTTTGTGTGCTTCTTTCCGGTGTTTGCTTCTTCGGGTTTGTTCCGGTTACGTCGCGTTTGTGAGGACCCGTTCGTCTACGTCCGTTTGTCTTCTTCATGGACTCGTTCTTCTTCCTTGCGGGATTTCAGGCAAGATGACCATACCCTCGAAATCACTTCTATCTTTGCTTGCTAGTTGCTCGCTCTTTTGCTATGCCTAAGCTGCGACACCTACCACTTGCTTATCATGCCTCCCATATTGTTGAACCAAGCCTCTAACCCACCTTGTCCTAGCAAACCGTTGTTTGGCTATGTTATCGCTTTGCTCAGCCCCTCTTATAGCGTTGTTAGCTGCAGGTGAAGATTGAAGTTTGTTCCTTGTTGGAACATGGAGATGTTGTTCCTTGTTGGAACATGTTTACTTGTTGGGTTATCACAATATATCTTATTTAATTAATGCATCTGTACACTTGGTAAAGGGTGGAAGGCTCGGCCTTATGCCTGGTGTTTTGTTCCACTCTTGCCGCCCTAGTTTCCGTCATATCGGTGTTATGTTCCCGGATTTTGCGTTCCTTACGCGGTTGGGTAATAATGGGAACCCCTTGACAGTTCACCTTAAGTAAAGCTCTTCCAGCAATGCCCAACATTGGTTTTACCATTTGCCACCTAGCCTTTTCTTTTCCCTTGGGAGTCACGCTCCTGAGGGTCATCGTTATTTTAGCCCCCCCCCCCCCGGGCCAGTGCTCCTCTAAGTGTTGCTCCAACTAAGCGATGTCCGAGGATACCAGGGGCAACTCTGGGCTGGCTTACCCGACGTCTTGCTCATCCGGTGTGCCCTGAGAACGAGATATGTGCAGCTCCTATCGGGATTTGTCGGCACATCTGGGTGGTGTTGCTGGTTTAGTTTTACCCTGTCGAAATGTCTTGTAGAACCGGGATACCGAGTCTGATCGTAATGTCTCGGGAGGAGGTCTATTCCTTCGTTGACCATGAGAGCTTGTGATGGGCTAAGTTGGGACACCCCTGCAGGGATTTGAACTTTCGAAAGCCGTGCCCGCGGTTATGGGCAGATGGAATTTGTTAACGTCCGGTTGTAGAAAACCTGAAGTTGACCTTAATTAAAATGTATCAACCGTGTGTGTAACCGTGATGGTCTCTTTCCGGCGGAGTCTGGGAAGTGAACACGGTGTTGGAGTTATGCTTGACGTAGGTTGTTTTAGGATCACTTCTTGATCATACTTTTATCGACCGTGCTTTGCCTTCTCTTCTCGCTCTCATTTGCGTATGTTAGCCACCATATATGCTAGTCGCTTGCTGCAGCTCCACCTCATACCTGTACCTTACCCATAAGCTTAAATAGTCTTGATCGCGAGGGTGCGAGATTGATGAGTCCTTGTGGCTCACAGATACTTCCAAAAACCAGCTTGCAGGTGCCGATGAGTCCGTGCAGATGACGCAACCAAGCTCAAGGAGGAGCTCGATGAAGATCTTGTCCTTTATGTTGTTCCTCTTCCAGTTGATCAGTAGTGGTGCCCAGTTGGGGTCGATCGAGGACCTTGTCGCATTTGGGGTTCTTCTTTTATTTTGGTTCCGTAGTCGGACCTTGATTGTATCTGGATGATGTAATGTTTTATTCATTTAATTGTGAGAAGTGGCGATTGTAAGCCAACTATGTATCTCTTTCCCTTATTATATTACATGGGTTGTGTGAAGATTACCTCACTTGCGACATTGCTTTCAATGCGGTTATGCCTCTAAGTCGTGCTTCGACACGTGGGAGATATAGCCGCATCGAGGGCGTTATAAGTTGGTAATCAGAGCCTTCCCCGACCTTAGGAGCCCCCACTAATTGATCGTTTTTAGCAGCTGAGTTGTGTCTAGAAAAATGTTTTGAGTCATTTAGGAATTATATATCGGAGAGTTTAGGAATTCTTTTTACTTCCCAGTCTCCTCATCGCTCTGGTAAGGCATCCTGACGTAGAGTTTTGACTCTTCTCTTCTCAAATTTAACAAAAAAAATTTGGATCACGCGGGTATCTTGGAATCGTTCCGATGGTTTATTGATGAGAACATTGTCTTGGTGCCTCCTGTCAGGGGTTTTGTGGAAGTGTCCCGGGGAGTTGAGCTTTGAGGTGATGTCATCATAATTTTATCGTTGCAGTTCTGGAATACCTGAGTTTAGTACGCCGACATCGAAAATCTCTTTTATGCAGTTCGTTGGTGAGATAACCTCGACGCCACCCAGTACTGGGGCGGGAGTTCGGGAGTATTGCCATAACTTGTATAACAGATGCTTCTCGAAGGTTGAGGTAGATGATTTCCGAAGGTTTCTTGGTTATGTGCTGAAGGATGGATACAGCTGGATGTAGGATTTGCTAGTTTTGGGTGAGATATTATGCTTCCCCTGTATCCCCAACACCTGATTGCATAACCGAAAAATTTCGGGAGTTTTTAAGTGGGAATTCGAGTAGCTCTTAGGATATCTTTCCGACGGATATATGATATGAAATTGGGGTTCGACGTCTAGTGGTCCGCCTATTCACGGTTGGTTTTACAGTGGTCTCGTTGTGTCTTAAAGAGTCCTTGGCTATGCCGACTCGGGGACGCTTCGTATGTCATGTGCACTGCCTTGTACATGATGGTGCTGTACGACCGAGCCCGTGTAGGCCCGACCACGAAAACTTCAGACGAAATCTCTATCATATGTTTGTTCCGGCTTATTCTACAAGCCAATCCTTTGTTTTTGTTTTGGGTTGTGGTATTCGAGTTGCTTCAATGTCAAGTGTTGATTCCATACCTTTCCTAAATGGTGTTCTCATACTCCGATGTGAATACTAATCCTTCTCGATCATCGAGTTTGCCATTTCAATTTATTTTCACCGGCGTGTTTCCCTTCAAATGGATCCAATCATTTCTACAACCGCAAGATCAAGTATCAGTTCTTCTCAACGGTGTTCGTTTCACCCATTCCAAATTTTCTTTGTTTTTTTTCCCACCCTCCCTCCCTTTTGCTTTTCTCCAAGGATTCAGATCTCTTAATCGAGTATCCATATTATTGATGTGAGGTCTCTCCATTCTTTTCTATCAATATTCTTATCCAGTGATTCTCATGAAGATACTAACGGAGCTTCTAGTTCATCATTCTTCTTTCTTTTATCTTCTCCGGTGGTTTCAAGTCAAGCTTTCGGTGTTGATCATATTCTTTTCCGTATTTCAAATGCCTTTCTCATGCCAGTGCACCTCATATTCATTCCTCTTCTCGCTATTCAATTGTTCCGGAGTGTTCAAGATATCTCGAAAATTCGTGTTTCCACTCTGCAGTTATTCAATATCTTCGAGGATGTTCTCTCTTTCAAGTCTTTTAATTCAACCGGTGCAACCTCCCTTTGAAATCTTTTCAACGGTGTTATTTTGAGTGGGCACTAACCCACAGGTCTTTTCCCAGGATCTTACCTGACTCTTCGTATTTTCCCGGAGCTATCCTCAAATTTTATTTTCGAAGTTTGACGTAAGTATGATTTATCATCAGTTAAATGTCTTTCTCCAAGATCTTTCAAATTCATTTCATTGTTGATTCAACTTTCATATTCTTCATTATTCCGGTGCCTCAATAATTCTTGGTGGTGTTTCTCGTTGTCATTCTCATCTTTTGAAGACCGAAGAAGAGTTTCTCTTTAATCTTGCTCCATTCTCTTCAAGATTCGTGATTCTAGCTTCATGCCATTCTCTCATAATTATTTTTGGTTGTGAGTATTTTTTCACCTATCCAGAGTAATTCAAGAGTCTTCTTAGTTTGTTATCCGGAGTCCATCAATTCAGGTTTATTCATTCTCAGCTGTCAGTTATCATTCTCCTATCAGTTCGGGATCTATTTGTTCTCTTGTATCTAAATTCCTTCAAGTATCTTCTTTCGTTTTCCAATTATTCCCAGTGAATTTGTGCTCTTTCTATTTTCATGTTCAATTCTTACGGTGGTTCTTCCAAGTTTCTTCTTCCTTCATTTATCATATTAATGCATTCATGTTTTCCTAATTCTACCAGTGGATCGTTGAAGACCTTCTCAAACTTAAGTTATGCCTCTCCTTAATCCTTTCCACGAGAATAAATAGTATGCCAAATCCATTGTTTGTCATCAATTTAAATTGGTGAAGGATACGCATAACGTAATCCTTATTCTTGTTCATCCAGGTGATTAATTCCCTATTCTGGAGGTGCATCAAATTCTCGATTCAAGTTGTCCATCTTTCTTTCCGGAGCTCAAAGTTATTTCAATTATTCCATTCCAAAGATCTATCTAATCATTGCAAGGATTCACCTTGTGTTTTCAACTTGCCCTTCATTCCGTTTTGATCATCCTTTTGTTACCGGAGTTTTGCATGAAGGTTCTACATGGTGGTTCATCAAGTATTTAATTCCTTCTCGAAGTGTTCATCAAGTTTCTTTTCAGAGGTGCTCAAGCATTCTTCATCTTGCAATCCGGAGTGCAATTTTTTTTCTACCGCTCCATTGGAGGTGGTATTATGTCATTCTTGATAATTTGAGTTCATGTTTCATGATTCACATGTTCTCAAGAATGAGGTATTTAAACCCATCACTTTCTGCATTGGAGTTATCTTGTGTCATGTTGCACCTAAAGTCTTCCAGAAGGATTGTTGCTATTTATGTTGCTCATGATGACCCAAGTTCTTCATTTATCCTCCCGGTGAAAAAGTTTCTCGTTTCCTTGTTTTTATCATTCCAATCTATCGTTTCCGTCAGTGACAGAATTTCTACTCAGTTTTGACATGTTTTCCATAAGCCCACTTAAAGCTTATCTTTTCATTGTTGGTTTTCCAATAACTCCGTTCGACCTTTCGCTTAAGGATGCCTTTTCAACTCTTTTGTGTCAGAAGTTGGCATTTTCTTCTCCATTCTCCTAGTTCAATTATCTATCTTCTATTCTTTTGTTCCGGAGGCATTGTCATGTTGCTTTCTTCAACCATCATCTCGTTTTGTCAAAGACCATGTTCTTTTCATGCCTATCCATTTAACCTGAGTGTTGTGCCCTTTTGCTCAAGTTCTTTTCGCCTTGTCAAGCCTTGCATCTCTTTTCAATCGGAGTGCTACCCGAATTTGTTCTTCCTTGTTCTTCTTCCCTACCGGAGTGCTTTCAACTTTGTTCTTCTTCATTGTATTTTTCTCTCTTAATTTGTCCAACCTTTTCAAGGTTCTTTGGTTTCACTCATTTGTCAAAGGAGCAACTTAGTTTTACCTCTTCCCTTTCTTTTCTGTTTTCCCTCCGGTGCCATTCTAGATCTCGAGACGAGATCCTCTCATAGTGGTGGAGTGTTGTGACGCCCTGAGACCGATGTGCCAGGTGTCCTCTAGTTATTCGCTGTTGTTGCCTTGTCATTGCTTGCGTGTCATGCATTGCATATCATGTCATCATGTGCATTTCATTTGCATACATGTTCGTCTCATGCATCCGAGCATTTTCCCCGTTGTCCGTTTTGCATTCCGGCGCTCCGTTCTCCTCCGGTGGTCATTTCTACTTTTCTTTCATGTGTGGGGATTAAACATTTCCGGATTGGACCGAGACTTGCCAAGTGGCCTTGGTTTACTACCGGTAGACCGCCTGTCAAGTTTCGTACCATTTGGACTTCGTTTGATACTTCAACGGTTAACCGAGGGACCGAAAAGGCCTCGTGTGTGTTGCAGCCCAACACCCTCCAATTTGGCCCAAAACCCACCTAGACCTCCTCCATCATCTCGGTAGTTCGATCACGATCGCGTGACCGAAAACCGCACCTCATTTGGACTCTCCTAGCTCCCTCTACCTATAAATATGTGGCTCTCCCCGATTTTTCGCGCAGTCCAAACCCTAGATCTAACTCCCTCGTCGCCACCGGACAAAACTTCGCCGCCCGGACATGTCCGCCGCCGCCTTCGTCCAATCGTGGGGTAAAATTTCACTAAGTCCCCGAGTTTTCCATGTTTCAAATTCCCATATTCATCATGTCACAACTTTGCATCTGTAGTTCCGATTGATGCGTGTAGCATATCAAAATGTTCGCCTCAGAGAGCACATCATTTCACCTCATTGCATCATTTTCATTTGAGTTTATCTTGACGCCCGAAATGCTGTTGGAAGAGAGCTATTTGAGATTATTGTCAGATCTGCTGCACCATATAGCTATTTGTCATTTTTGCCATGATTAATGTGTGCATGATATGCCCCTGAGCTCTACATGTATTTTGTTATATGCCTTGCCATCTTTCCAGAGGTGCCATCCATGTATTTTTGTGATGTGTGTGGTGACTAGCACAAGCTTGCAAAGTGAGGCACTTGGTAATGCTGATTTCAGGGACTTAGCATTTCCACTAAGTCATTCACCTGTTTATCTCATATGGCGATATGTTCTTGTTGTTTCCTAGTGATCCGTGCCTCTTTTGAGGATGATCAGTAAGGATGTTTTGTTAATCTTGTAGTGCTCTATCCATCCATGTCTTTTTTTGCAAATATGGAGCACCCTAGCTTGAGTCAATCGAGCTCTGCTTTTGCTATTTCGTGAATCTGGGCAGATTGTCTACTTGTTAGCAATTTTGCCGAGGATGTTGTAGTTGATCCGTGCATGATATGTTTTTGTTCTTGCCATGTATAGCTTGTATTATGTGTATTCTTGATGGGTGTATGCTTAGATTGTCATGCCTTGCTCTGTAGTGAGTGCATCGAGCTCGTAAACATGCCTACTTGATATCTGTTTCAACATGCTCCAGTTTTCACTAAGTCTGTGATCTGATTATGTTTTTGCCATGTTCACATGCTTGCAATTGTATTTTCTGATCCCTTTTGGCTCAAGGTCACTAAGGGACTTTTGTTAAGCTCTTTGAGTAGCTCCATGCCATGCTTTACTTTGCCATGTTCAGGTCCTGTAGCATATAGTTTTCATGCTCCGAAGAGTGCTATCTGATCTGAAATTCCAGACAAGTGTTAATTTCACTAAGTCTGAGATCTGTTTACCATATGCATTTTTTTCATGCTTGTTTGTACCTGTTAATGGATGAATTGGCCGTAGCTCAGTGTTAGACTTTTGTTAAGCATCATGAATGCATCCCTTCCATGTATTTTTTTGTCTTGTTTGGGTGCTATAGCATGTTCATCTTGTTGCATTTAGATGGCTACTTGCTGTAAATCGCAGAACGTGGTCATATTTGAATTGCTTGCCATTTCCAAACCGTAACTCCGATTCCGGCGTTCTTTATATCGTTTTCAAGCGATTTCATCTCATCTTTCCAGTGGAAAACTTGGATTTTCATGTTGAGGCCAGGTTCATGCATTCCCTTGCAAATCATGCATATGCATCGCATACCGCATCTCGCATATCATACCATGTTCATGTGTTGGTTGTTTACTATGTTGTGTGCTTCTTTCCGGTGTTTGCTTCTTCGTGTTGGTTCCGGTTACGTCGGGTTTGTGAGGACCCGTTCGTCTACGTCCGCTTGTCTTCTTCATGGACTCGTTCTTCTTCCGTGCGGGATTTCAGGCAAGATGACCATACCCTCGAAATCACTTCTATCTTTGCTTGCTAGTTGCTCGCTCTTCTGCTATGCCTAAGCTGCGATACCTACCACTTGCTTATCATGCCTCCCATATTGTTGAACCAAGCCTCTAACCCACCTTGCCCTAGCAAACCATTGTTTGGCTATGTTACCGCTTTGCTCAGCCCCTCTTATAGTGTTGTTAGCTGCAGGTGAAGATTGAAGTTTGTTCCTTGTTGGAACATGGAGATGGTGTTCCTTGTTGGAACATGTTTACTTGTTGGGTTATCACAATATATCTTATTTAATTAATGCATATGTACACTTGGTAAAGGGTGGAAGGCTCGGCCTTATGCCTGGTGTTTTGTTCCACACTTGCCGCCCTAGTTTCCGTCATATCGGTGTTATGTTCCTGGATTTTGCATTCCTTACGCGGTTGGGTAATAATGGGAACCCCTTGACAGTCCGCCTTAAGTAAAGCTCTTCCAGCAATGCCCAACATTGGTTTTACCATTTGCCACCTAGCCTTTTCTTTTCCCTTGGGAGTCGCGCTCCTGAGGGTCATCATTATTTTAGCCCCCCCCCCGGGCCAGTGCTCCTCTGAGTGTTGCTCCAACTGAGCGATGTCCGAGGCTACCAGGGGCAACTCTGGGCTGGCTTACCCGACGTCTTGCTCATCCGGTGTGCCCTGAGAACGAGATATGTGCAGCTCCTATTGGGATTTATCGGCACATCTGGGTGGTGTTGCTGGTTTAGTTTTACCCTGTCGAAATGTCTTGTAGAACCGGGATACCGAGTCTGATCGGAATGTCTCGGGAGGAGGTCTATTCCTTCATTGACCGTGAGAGCTTGTGATGGGCTAAGTTGGGACACCCCTGCAGGGATTTGAACTTTCGAAAGCCGTGCCCGCGGTTATGGGCAGATGGGAATTTGTTAACGTCCGGTTGTAGAAAACCTGAAGTTAACCTTAATTAAAATGTATCAACCGTGTGTGTAACCGTGATGGTCTCTTTCCGGCGGAGTCCGGGAAGTGAACACGGTGTTGGAGTTATGCTTGACGTAGGTTGTTTTAGGATCACTTCTTGATCATACTTTTATCAACCGTGCTTTGTCTTCTCTTCTCACTCTCATTTGCGTATGTTAGCCACCATATATGCTAGTCGCTTGCTGCAGCTCCACCTCATACCTTTACCTTACCCATAAGCTTAAATAGTCTTGATCTAGAGGGTGCGAGATTGCTGAGTCCCTATGGCTCACAGATACTTCCAAAAACCAGCTTGCAGGTGCCGATGAGTCCGTGCAGATGATGCAACCAAGCTCATGGAGGAGCTCGATGAAGATCTTGTCCTTTATGTTGTTCCGCTTCCAGTTGATCAGTAGTGGTGCCTAGTTGGGGTCGATTGGGGACCTTGTCGCATTTGGGGTTCTTCTTTTATTTTGGTTCCATAGTCGGACCTTGATTGTATCTGGATGATGTAATGTTTTATTCATGTAATTGTGTGAAGTGGCGATTGTAAGCCAACTATGTATCTCTTTCCCTTATTATATTACATGGGTTGTGTGAAGATTACCTCACTTGCGACATTACTTTCAATGCGATTATGCCTCTAAGTCATGCTTCGACACGTGGGAGATATAGCCGCATCGAGGGCGTTATAGTCGGCTTCACTTGTGAAGACAACATAGGTGGCGTTGGCATCGGGGAACTTGTCTTGGAGCATGCCGACTGGGCAGGGCATCGACTATTGATTAGTCGGAGCTGTCGGGCCTGTTGGAGGAGGCGGCCAGCCCTCACCCATGGCGATTCGGGCGAGCAAGTTGCACTTGCGAGTGGTGTGGTTGGATGGCTTTGCCCCGCTGCGAAACTTGCATGGGGCATTGAGGGCCTGCAGCCAGGCCCCCTTGTCATGCTTTTGGTGCTTCGGGTCGGGTTGCCCCGCCGACTGTTGATCCTCGACAGTGGCCCGTTGTCGGTTGTTGTTAGCCAGCTGATGGGCCTTGCGCTTGTTGTTGATACGTCTCTAAGGTATCTACTTTTCCTAACGTGTTTCCTCTTGTTTTGGACTCTAATTTGCAAGATTTGAATGAAACTAACCCGGGACTGACGCTGTTTTCAGCAGAACTACCATGGAGATGTTTTTGTGCAGAAATAAAAGTTCTCGGAATGGAACGAAACTTTGCGAGGATTTTAATACAATAAAAGAGAATTTCTAGAGCCGAGAGCCACCTGAGGGGGGCACCAGGGTGGGAACAACCCACCAGGGCGTGCCTGCCTCCCCCCCCCCTCCCAGGCACGCCCAGTGGGTTGTCCCCACCTGGTGGCCCCGCAGACACTCAAACCAATGCTATAAAATCCTATTTTTCTAGAAAAAATAAGGAGAAAGAATAATCATGATCCATGAGAGGGAGACGCCGTCACCTCTTGTTCTTCATTGGGAGGCTAAATCTGGTGTCTATTTGGGGCTCCGGAGAGGGGGATCTTCGTTCTTCGTCATCACCAACCCTTCTCCATCGTCAATTCCATGATGCTCCCCACCAGGAGTGAGTAATTCTTTCGTAGGCTCACTGGTCGGTGAGGAGTTGGATGAGATTCATCATGTAATCTAGTTAGTTTTTTTAGGGCTTGATCCCTAGTATCCACTATGTTCTGAGGTTGATGTTGCTATGAATTTGCCATGCTTAATGCTTGTCACTTTGAGCCCGGGTGCCATGATTTCAGATCTAAGCCGTTTATGTTATCACCATTATATCCATGTTCTAGATCCGGTTGTCACAGCCCTAGGTCAGCCCTGTTGTCTTTGCTTGATCATCATGTCATCATGTTTAAAATTCAAATGAATTTGAATTGGGGATGTTCAAACCCTAGCAGTTAATAATTTCTACTAGGTTCAAGTTTAAATCTTTTCAATGAGCCCAAAATACCTTTGAAAATGTTCATGATTTTTGATAAAGGTGAAAACCTCTGCCAAAAATGATGAGAATATTTCTTGGCCATTTATGGATTTTTTGAATTAACTCATATTGTATTTTGGTTGGAGCAGATAAATCCTATAAATACTTCTATTGCTCCAATACTTCTGAAACATTTTGTGGAGCTCTGGGATAAACCATATTGCATCCACAAAAGTTTCCAGAAGCTGCAAAAACAATTTGGTTAGTAAACCAAATTAAAAACAATAACAGAAATGGGGAAACACGGAACTAACCTGGCGGCCCACTACTGTACCTGCTGGCCCAGCCCACCTGGCCCTCCTGCCAGTCATCTTCCTCCTCAGCCAGTAGGCAGAGGCAGCACAAAGCGTGCACACGCCCAAGCGTGCCACGCCTCCACCTGCTTACCTGCCTCCCCGCTAGCGCAACACCGCGATCCCTCTCCGTGGTGCCGTCCGGATCGAACCCTCCCTCTCTATCATTCTCTCTCTTCCTCGCCTCTACATGCCATGGCCGACGCGCGCCCGAGCTTGTCGCCGCCGTAGTCGTGCCACAGCCACCCTCGAGCCTCTCCGACCTGTCACCAAGCTCCGCCACGACGTCCTCGTCCTCTCCACCGAGTCACGCACCGCCAGGAGCTCCGTTTCATCCTCAACACCGTCGTCTTGCTCCTCGGTCGTCTGAGATCACCGCCGACCATACGTCACCATCTATGCTTCCCCGGGCCACCTGAGAACGCTGTCGACCCGCTGTGAGCCCCTGTTTCGTTTCCCCCTATTCCCATGCTCTAATTCGAGCTCTAGCCATCGCTTTCATCAAGACCGAGAACCACCACCGTCCGAGCTTGTCGCCGGCGTAGGTCCGGCGACCATTTGGTCATGGCAGTTCGTCCAAATGCTCCGCAGCGCCACTTAGAGCCTCGCTAGATCTTCTTTTCATCCATTTGCACACCGTAGCAGTGAATCCGTCGTCACCCAAGCTCCGGTCGCCATGGTGGTCGTCGCTGGTGCCGTTCCCGGCCATCTCGAGCTCAGCCACCACCACCAGCCGATGCGGCTCAATCCCAGGAGCGCGTAGGAGCAAACCGCGCGGCGAATGGCGCCCTGAGCAGCATTTCCATAGCTCGTCGCCACGTCTGGCTTCACCGGCGGCTCAATGCCGACGCGTTTGAACTTTTGACCAGGGGTTTGACTCCCCCTGTGTCACTGACATGTGGGGCCAGCCCCTGACTAACCTTAGATTATGTTTTTCGTTAGCACTAATTAATACTGTTAATTAGTTAAGACACTGACTTATGGGTCCCACGCGTCAGGTTTGACCCTGCCGCCTAGTTGACTTGCTGACATCATGTTGATGCAATGCTGGCGTCATAAATGTTTTCTGGATATTTAATAAATCAGAAATGATTTATGAATTTCAGAAAATACCTAAAATTCTAAAAATGATAGTAATTAAACCGTAACTCTAAAAGAAATAATTTATATATGAAAATTATCAGAAAAACCCAATCTATCAATCTGTACCATTTCCATGCATGCTAGAACAACTTATGACCACTGTTTAGGACAAATCAAATGAATGACATTTGAATATTAACATATGGAGATTGAATTTGAACCTAGGGTTCAAACCAACTGCATTTAACCTGTTGCTAGATGCATTAGCTCAAATCAAAGCATATTTCCATGTCATTATCATGCATCATAATTGTTGCGTTGCATTGATTGTGTTCCTTCTCTGTTGTCGGTGGTTGTTCCCTCTCGATAAACGTGTTCCGATGATGAGTTCGATGACACCGATGAAGAGCTATACTATCTTCAGAACTGCCAGGCAAGCAAAGCCCCTTGTTCATTCCGATACAATCCCACTCTCTCGCTTCTACTCTCTTTTACTGCATTAGGACAACAACGATTCAACTATTACATGCTATGGTAGTTGAACCCCTTTCCTCTGCATGACCTGTCATTGCCACAGTAAATAGATGTAACCCACTAGCATGAGTAGGAGTTGTTTGATCCCTAACGTACCTACTCATTCATGCTTGTTATCATGCCTGCTACTGCTTAGAGTTGAGTCAGGTCTGATTCATCGGGGATGAATTGGAATGGTGAAGAACATGTCCTACTGTGCGTGAGCGAAGTGTGTGAACACGATTTGGTAAGGTAGCGGTGAGAGGCCATGTAGGAGTACATGGTGGGTTGTCTCATTGAAACCGTCCTCGGGAACTGAGTTATGTGTTTGTGATCCATGAACAACTACTACCACGCATTGGAATGCTTAAGTGCCCCTCTTGACTTATTAATCGTCTTGATCTCTGTCCAGGAGTTGCAACTAGTTTCTGGTGTTTGTAGTATGCTGGAGGCCGTGCGTAGCGCTGACCTGAGGGGTGGGTTGTGATGCGGTAGGCACATAGCCCGGTGTACTGAGTCGCCCGTTTAGTGACCCGAGAACCCTGTACACATCGTTTGGGGACGTTGAGGACACCCCGGCCGGATTTCCTTGCGTATGGAACCCAAATAGGCGATAAACCTGGACTAGAGACTTGTGTGGTTAGTCAGGTCATGGACAACACCTTCGCTGGGCTTCCGCTTGAAGGTTGTTGAGTACATGTCATGTAAACGGCGATAAGTGGTGAGAGCGTGTGTAAAGAAGTACACACCTGCAGGGTTGACATCATCTATTCGAATAGCCACGTCCGTGGTAAGGACTTCTGGGTTGCCTATATAGTTCATGGACAAGTGAAAGTGGATACTCTAAAATGCGCAAGATAAGCATGACTGTTGTGGATGGCGTTCTCGTAGGGAGACGGGAGCGGATCCATAGTGGTGTATTGATTGATGAATATGTTGTCTTGTGTGCTCCACCTCAAAAGAGTTACTTGCAGTCATAGTTCAGGATAGCCACCGAGTCAAAGCTGGCTTGCTGCAGTTAAACTCCACCACCCCCTTTGTTGATACTGATGCATATGTAGCTAGTTCTGATGTAAGTCTTGTTGGGTACATTTGTACTCATGTTTGCTTATTTTATGTTTTTGCAGAGAGACTACAGTCTCACTAGTAGTTCTGTGTGGACTTTGACGTTTAGCTTGTTACCTCAGCTATGATCTTGTACCCTTGGGAGGGTCTTGTAGATAGTCAGGCTTCTCAGCCTTTTTCATTTGTAGTTGTCTGTACTCAGACATGTTTATGCTTCTGCTTGTTGCTTGTGTGCTCTATATGTTGGGTCATGAGACCCAGGTTTGTAATACTTGGCTCCTCGGAGCCTAATGAATAAATACTTTGAGTTGTAGAGTTTTGTTGTGATGCCATGTTGTATTTGCACATATCGAGCATATTGTGTGTATGATTGAAATGCTTGGTATGTGTGGGATCTGACAACCTAGTTGTTTATCCTTGGTAGCCTCTCTTACCGGGAAATGTCTCCTAGTGCTTCCACTGAGCCATGGTAGCTTGCTACTGCTCCGGAACACTTAGGCTGGCCGGCATGTGTCCTTCTTCATTCCTGTGTCTGTCCCTTTGGGGAAATGTCACGTGGTGTCTACCGGAGTCATGTTGGCCTGCTACAGCCCAGATTCTCCGGAGTCCTGTTAGCCCAGTTGCTATAGCCCAGATTCACTCGCTGATGACCGACACGTTCGTTGCTGAGTCATGTATGCCTGTCCCTATAAGTTAGTGCCACTTTGGATTCACAACTAGTCATGTCGTCCTGGGTTCTCTATCATATGGATGCTAGCGACACTATCATATACATGAGCCAAAAGGCGCAAACGTTCCCGGTCCAGGTAAGGTGGCACCCGTGGGAATATCGTGTGTGAGGAAGCAAAGTGATATGATGTGTTACATGCTAGATCGGTGTGACTTATGATCGGGGTCCCGACACCGATCTTCCAAGTTATAGTCGCCTACTACGTGTTATGATCCGGCAACCCCAGAGTGACAATAGTCGGGACCACTCCCGATGATGACCGTAGTTTGAGGAGTTCATGTATTCACTGTGTGTTAATGCTTTGTTGCAGTTCTCTACTAAAAGGAGACCTTAATATCACTTAGTTTCCAATTGGACCCCGCTGCCACGGGAGGGTAGGACAAAACATGTCATGCAAGTTCTTTCCATAAGCACGTATGACTATTTACGGAATACATGCCTACATTATATTTATGAATTGGAGCTAGTGTCGTGTCGCCCTAGGTTATGGTTGTCACATGATGAATATCATCCAACAAATCACCGATCCAATGCCTACGGAGTTATCTTATATTGTTTCTACTAAGTTACTACTGCTATCATTACTGTTGCACTTGCTAAAAAACTACTGCTATCATTGTTACCATTGCTATTGCTATTTCTACTACTATCAAAAGTATCATATTTCTGTGCTACTGATCACCTTGCTGCAGATAATTAACCTCCATGTGTGACTGAATTGACAACTCAATTGCTAATACTTATAAATATTCCTTGGCTCCCCTTGTGATGAATTTATAAATTTGGGTTGAATACTCTACCCTCGAAAACTATTGCGATCCCCTATACTTGTGGGTTATCAATTGTCGTTTGGCTGTTGGCGCTGTTTGGAGTCACCAGCGGACGTTTGGGGAGCCAGCGGGAGCTCCTTCCCAAACGCGTCAACCCGAATCTCCGACTTCATGGAGGAGTCGGCGCTGGCGTACTTGTCCGCCACTACCAGAAGCTCGTCCAATAAAGTCGGCTCGTCGCACAAAAGCTTGTGCTTGAGCAGGGTGCCCACCCTGCACCCACCGGTGAAGTACTTGATGGCCTGCACCTCGTGCACTCCTTAGTAGGAGTTGTGCAGCTCGGCCCAACGCGTCAGGTAGTCGCGGGCCCTAAACGCATATGGAGAGCTAGCGCGGCTTGGGGGCGCTTGTAGGTGTTGCTGAAGTTGCGGACGAAGTCATCGGCGAAGTCCAACCAGTTGTTGACGCTGTAGTGTTTGAGGTTGTCCAGCCATGTCCGGGTCATGCCGTGGAGAATCAGCAGAGCGTACTTCACGGCAACACTCTTGTTGTCGTTTGCTATGCTAACTGCCATGCTATAGTCGGTCAGCCAGTTCGTCGGCTTCAAGGAGCCGGTATACTTGGGAGTGTCTCAGGGGAGCGAGAACCCTTTGGCGAAGGGCTCGTCACGGATGCGGGAGCCGAAGCAGACCTGGACAACCGTGTCCTCCTCCTTGACTGCCAGGGACCAAGCTAGCCACTCGATCCGATGGAGAGCATCATTCTCGCCGACTCCTTCACGGGGGCCTAGCCCCCCCCCCTAGAGTCAGATGGTCTACTGGCGCCAGAGAGGCCAACCTCTCCCTGGGAGGGGGAGGCGGACGGTCATCCTGCTGGCGTCAGTCCTCCTCCCTTGGAGACACTTGCCAGCTTTTGACAACCGTCAGGCGGGTGCACCAGCTGCGGCTAGCAGCCGGCTCCGGGTCCGCTGGTCCCGGCCGCCGCCGCTTGGTTACTAGGAGGTCGCTCCATGCTCACGGGGGGTGGGGGGATGGTTTTCGGCTTGCTTGACGGCTTCCACCATGCGGTTGCACGCATCCTGCTGCATTTTTGCAGTGTCGAGGAGCTCCTGAAGGCGCTCTAGGTGCTCGAGTTCTTCTGCCGCCGTCTGGACGGCGCGCAGGTTCTGTGTTGGGGTGCCATAGGTCGGGTGTCCAACCCCCATCATACTGGCTATGGCCGCGCCGCAGTACCGAACGGTGCCGTCTCGGCTGGGCTCGCCAGCAGCCGGCATGCCGCCCATGATGCGGTCGATCTCGCACTGGTTGGCCTCAGCGTGGCGCTTCATGGTCGTCATCTTGTTGGCGTTGTCAAGGAGCTTGACACGGATCTCCTCCAGCGCTGCTCCATCAGCGTTGGCAGTAATGGGAGTGGCCAGGCTCTGCATTGCCGCTCGCAATGTGTCCTGGCTAGCCCCGCTAGAGTCCTGGCTGTGGCCGGTGACCATCACCTCTGCAACCATGCCGGCATCGGCGTCGCTGGATGCAGGAGGGAGCGGATCATCAATGACCACCACATCGGTTGGGAACCCGTCGATGGAGGCCACGTTGGAGACGGTGAGCTTCTCAAAGAGCTCAGAGAGGGGGTCGATGGAGCGAAGGGCCTCTACGTCGGAGGCGGGCTCGTCGGAGAGGCTAACCTTTCCAAAGAGATCGACAAGGCAGCTCGTGGGGCAGGCTGCTCTCGCGTTGGGCGGTGCGCTAGTGCAAGCGCAAGCGGGTGCACCGGGCTGGTTGATCAGGCCGACAGTGACGTGCTCGCTAGAGAGGAAGAGGGTTCCCGTCTAGAACGTGTCTCCGGCCGATGCTGCGCTAGGCCCCACGGTGGGCACCAACTGTCGTGGTAATCTCATGTCAGATGCCAGGGGGTGGCTTATCATGGATGGGCCCAAGAGGACGTCGTTGGGCCCTGGAGGCGGGAGTGAGCACACAAGATGTACCCAGGTTTAGGGCTCTCCGGAGAGATAACACTCTTAGTCCTGCTCTGCGGGGTCTCCGCGTGATGACTATAATCAAATGGTGGCTACAAGGTTGCTCCTTGAGCTGTGTGGCTAGAGGAGGAAGAAGGGTAGAGCTGCTACCTTGCTTCTCCTAGCTATGGTGTGTGTGGGTGGAATGAGGGCTGAACCCTTTGCATGGGTGAGGCCTGGGGGTTTTTCTAGGCCAACTCCTCAGGGTACAATGGTAACACAACCGGGTGTAGGACCAGAACGTCCGTGTCTAGGGTCGCTGGGTTCTCCGCCGGCTGCTGAGAATCTGACCAACAGGTAGGGCCCGCAGGCGGCGGGCCATGTTGATTGCCTTTTGTTCTAGCTTTGTACTTGATGATGGAGGCCGCGTCAGGAGTCGTATGGCTACAATCCCGCCATCAGGCGGGTTGGTGGCCGCTAGATCAGCGCACACTGTAGCCATACTCCGTCACATCGAAGTAATTGAGTGCAAACTCCGAGCGGAGGGGAGGGTCGGCTGATAGAGGCCGACCCGCCCCCGAAGCCGCCTTCTTGGGGAGCGCCGTCTTCTGGGAGCTCACGGACAGGTAGGGCCCGCCGCCTATGGGCTGTATTGATTGCCTTTTGAAAGCACAAGTGCTCCCTAGGTGGTTTTGATAATTGATGACAACATATCTCTTGTTGGACTAACATTTCGATCTAGCATGTTTCAGATAAGTTCAACAATGGAGTGGCATGGACTAAAGGTTGTGGGAACTCCTTCAAGATGCTAAGGACAAAGGATTGGCTAAAGCTTCAAGCTCAAGACTCATCATTTAGTGATCCAAGATCACATTGAGTCTTTAGGAAAAGCCAATACTATCAAGGAGGGATGAGGTGTTGCTTAATGAGCCTCTTGCTTCATGTGCTTAGTGATATGATCCAAAACCCTCAGCTACTTTCCCACTTCCACATATGACCTAAACCCTAAGCCAAACTCGGTCCTACCGATTCTTCCTATCCGGCGCCATCGAGTTTCACTTGTCATAAGCCACTGCCAAACCCTAATCAGTTCGGTCTCACCGATGGGATCTCGGTCTCACCGAGATGGGCTTGCAAACTCTCTGTTACCCATTGCAATATTCTTGGTCCCACCGAGATATGCAATCGGTTCCACCAAGTTTTGCTTGGCCAAATCTCAGTTTCACCTATTACCCAAATCGGTCCCACCGAGTTTGAGTAATCGGTCAAACCGAGTTTTGGATTTACCCTAACCCTAGCACATCGGTCCCACCGAGTTGATCCAGTCGGTCCCACCGAAATCTCTAATGGTCACTAGGTTTACCTTTTCGGTCCGACCGAGTTTGTTGATTCGGTCCCACCGAGATTGGAAAACTGTGTGTAACGGTTGGATTTTGTGTGGAGGCTATATATACCCCTCCACCTCCTCTTCATTCGAAGAGAGAGCCATCAGAACGCATACACCATTCCAACTCATATGTTCTGAGAGAGAACCACCTACTCATGTGTTGAGATCAAGATATTCCATTCCTACCATATGAATCTTGATCTCTAGCCTTCCCAAGTTGCTTTCCACTCAAATCTTCTTTCCACAAAATCCAAATCCTGTGAGAGAGAGTTGAGTGTTGGGGAGACTATCATTTGAAGCACAAGAGCAAGGAGTTCATTACCTACACACCATTTGTTACTTCTTGGAGAGTGGTGTCTCCTAGATTGGCTAGGTGTCACTTGGGAGCCTCCTACAAGATTGTGGAGTTGAACCAAGGAGTTTGTAAGGGCAAGGAGATCGCCTACTTCGTGAAGATCTACCGCTAGTGAGGCAAGTCCTGTGTGGGCGATGGCCATGGTGGGATAGACAAGGTTGCTTCTTCGTGGACCCTTTGTGGGTGGTTGCTTCTTTGTGGACCCTTCGTGGGTGGAGCCCTGTGTGGACTCGCGCAACCGTTACCCTTCGTGGGTGGAGCCCTGTGTGGACTCGCGCAACCGTTACCCTTTGTGGGTTGAAGTCTCCATCAACGTGGATGTAGGATAGCACCACCTATCCGAACCACGGGAAAAACATCCGTGTCTCCAATTGCGTTTGATTTCTCCAAACCCTTCCCTTTACATTCTTGCAAGTTGCATGCTTTACATTCCGCTGCTCATATACTCTTTGCATGCCGTCTTGATATGTATTGTGTGTGTTG
Organism: Triticum aestivum; assembly: GCF_018294505.1. Classification (NCBI taxonomy): domain Eukaryota; kingdom Viridiplantae; phylum Streptophyta; class Magnoliopsida; order Poales; family Poaceae; genus Triticum; species Triticum aestivum. Next base: position 366,823,218 of record NC_057809.1, on the reverse strand, counting down.
AAATTGTGCTTAAACTCTACTTAAACCGAAAAAGCTTAAAAATTTCAACTTTAGCATTATGTGTCTAATCACCCCCCTCTAGACACATCTACTTCTAGATCCTACAAGTGGTATCAGAGCATTGGTCTCCATTGCCTTTGTTTAATCACCATTGGAGGAAGATGGATGTGTCTACTCTAGGGAGTCTTAGACATAGAGTGCCTATTCTTGATGGAAAGTATTTTCATGAGTGGAAAAATGAGATGCTTGTAATCTTCAATCAATATCATTTGAACAAGTATATTGCTAGCCCTTGTGCACTTCATATTGATCCTTTGCATCCTACCCTAGATGAAGATATTGACATGATTCGCAATCTTAGAACTATTGAGCTCATCATTAGAGGATTGCCCAAAAACTTGATTGCTAGTTTGCCTACTCAAAGTTGTGCCTATACTATATGGAAATTTCTTGAGGAACGATTTCCCGATCATTCCTTGAAAACTTTGGATGAAATTTTCCATAAATCTATTGCCTTGAGTAAGATGAATTCTAGTGATCCTAGTTTTGGTAAATGTCTATTTGAACTTACCAATCTTAAGCATGCTAAAGGAGATGTTGGAATCATTAATGATATCATATTCAAAGCTATAAGAATTCATAAAAGTGACCACTTTGATGATCATTTATCTAATGAATTACCCTCTCTAGGAAATGATGAGTCACAAGATCATGATGGACATGAATATTATGATGATGATGATAGTGACTTCGATCTTAATGATGCAATGAGACATTTTGGTCTTATGGCAAATCTTCAGGGATATGAATCAGGAGGAAAGGAATGGGTTCTTGATAGTGGATGTACTGATCATATGACCGGAGATGAAGAGATGTTTCGTGAGCTTGCTGAAAATGACGGCCCTCGAAAATATGTCACCTTTGGTGATAATTCAAAGGGTAAAGTGGTTGGCCTTGGTAAGGTGGCCATCTCACATGATAGTTCCATTCAAAATGTCATGCTCGTTCAATCTCTTGGCTACAACTTTACTGAGGTAGATTGCCATGTATTTCGTCGAGACAATCATAAAATGGTCTTTACGGGTATGCGTAGAGGTGATCTTTACATTGTCGATTTCTCTAAAAAGGCACAACCTAAAACTTGCTTTGTTGCTAAATCCTCAAAAGGTTGGCTGTGGCATAGACGACTAGGTCACGTTGGCATGAGAAACCTTGACAAGCTTATTAAAGGAAATCATATCCTTGGAGTCAACGATGTCATATTTGATAAGGATAGACTTTGCAGTGCTTGTCAAGCAGGTAAACAGGTTGGAGGAAGACATCCCGTGAAGAACATCATGACCACAAGGAGGCCACTCGAGCTACTTCACATGGATCTTTTTGGTCCCAACGCCTACAAGAGTCTCGGTGGAAATTCCTTTGGTCTAGTTATAGTTGATGATTTTTCAAGATTTACATGGGTGTTCTTTCTTAATGACAAGTCGCAGGTCCAGAAGATCTTCAGAAACTTCGCTAGGAAGGCCCAAAATCAGTTTGATGTGAAGATCAAGAAGGTTCGGAGTGACAACGGAACGGACTTCAAGAATGCAAATGTGGACACCTTTCTTGACGAAGAAGGGATTTGACACGAGTTCTCGGCTACGTACACACCTCAACAAAATGGAGTTGTTGAGAGAAAGAACCGGACGCTCATCAAAATGGCAAGAACGATGCTTGATGAATACAAGATGCCAAAGCACTTTTGGGCAGAAGCGGTTGAGACAGCTTGTCACGCAACAAATCGCTTATATCTTCACAAGCTACTCGGCAAGACGGCATACGAGCTTCTCACCGGTAACAAACCAAAAGTTGGATACTTTCGAGTATTCGGCTCAAAGTGCTACATTCTTGATAAGCATCGTCGTTCAAAGTTTGCTCCTAAATCTCATGAAGGTTTTCTACTTGGTTATGGCTCAAACTCTCACACTTACCGTGTCTACAACAATTTCACCCGAAAGGTTGAAGAGACGGTAGATGTGAAGTTTGATGAATCTAATGGCTCGCAAGTAGAGCAATTGCCAATTGATGTAGGAGACAAAGACCCTTCAGAAGCAATTCAAGACTTGTCCATTGGCAAAATTCGTCCAACGGAGGTGAAGGAGAGTACTTCATCCGTCCAAGTGGAAGCTTCTACTTCACAACAAGGTGAACCAAGAATCGACACGGAAGCATCCACAAGTGGGACACACCAAGATGAAGAAAACGAGGAAGTACGACAAGATGAACATCAACAACCTCCTTCTCCACCACGACAAGAGAACGACGACATCAACAATGAAGAAGGCCAAGAAGAAGAACAAGATGACGAAGATGTTCAACAAAGACCCAAGCAAAATCTCTCACGAGTTCGAGCAAGAATTGCTAAAGATCATCTCGTCGAGCAAATCCTCAATGATATACAAACCGGGAGAATCACTCGCTCAAAAACTCGTTTAGCTAACTTTTGTGAAAACTATTCATTCATCTCTAGCATTGAACCTATGAAGGTTGAAGAAGCATTGGAAGATCCGGATTGGATAAACGCTATGCATGAAGAGCTACATAATTTTGAGAGAAACCAAGTTTGGACATTGGTCGAGAAGCCCGACAACAACCACAACATCATTGGTACCAAATGGGTGTTTCGCAACAAGCAAGATGAAGATGGACAAGTGGTTCGCAACAAAGCACGTCTCGTCGCCCAAGGGTACACACAAGTCGAAGGTATGGACTATGGTGAGACGTATGCTCCCGTTGCTAGACTTGAGTCCATTCGCATCTTACTTGCCTATGCTAATCACCATAATATCACCTTGTACCAAATGGACATTAAAAGTGCTTTTCTAAATGGTGAAATAGAGGAGGAAGTTTATGTCAAACAACCTCCCAGCTTTATCAACCCTAAGAAACCAAATCATGTTTACAAACTTCACAAAGCTCTTTATGGTCTTAAAAAAGCTCCTAGAGCATGGTATAAATGCTTGACCAAGTTCCTTACTACAAGTGGTTTTGAAATTGGTAAAATTGATTCTACTCTTTTTACTAAAAGGGTTAATGGAGAACTATTTGTATGCCAAATTTATGTTGATGATATCATATTTGGTTCAACTAACCCTCTCTTTAGTGAAAAGTTTGGAAAGCTAATGTCAAAGAAGTTTGAGATGTCTATGATGAGTGAACTCAAATTCTTTCTCGGGTTGCAAATCAAGCAAACTAAGGAAGGTACATTTGTCTCTCAAACAAAGTACACCAAGGACTTATTCAAGAAGTTCAATATGCAAGAATGCAAAGGTATGTCTACACCCATGCCTACTAGTGGACATAATGATTTAACCAAAGATGGTGAACCGGTTAATCAAAAGGTTTATCGCTCTATGATTGGTTCATTGTTATACCTATGTGCTTCACGTCCCGATATTATGATAAGTGTGTGCATGTGTGCACGATATCAAGCTGCTCCTAAAGATTGTCATCTTAAGGCTGTGAAAAGGATAGTGAGATATTTAATCCATACACCAAATTTTGGTATTTGGTATCCTAAGAGGTCTTTTTTTGATCTTGTTGGCTATTCCGACTCGGATTATGCCGGAGACAAGGTTGATAGAAAGTCCACTTCGGGTACTTGTCAATTTCTTGGTAGATCTCTTGTGTCTTGGTCTTCCAGGAAACAAAACTCGGTATCCTTATCCACCGCTGAAGCGAAATACATCGCCGCTGGTTCATGTTGTGCTCAATTACTTTGGATGACCCAAACTCTTAAAGATTATGGGATTTATGTGAAACATGTTCCGCTGCTTTGTGACAATGAAAGTGCTATCAAAATTGGTCATAATCCTGTACAGCATTCTCGAACTAAGCATATTGAAGTTCGTCATCATTTCATTCGAGATCATGTTGCTAAGGGTGACATCAATCTTAAGCATGTTCGCACCGACAAGCAATTAGCGGATATATTCACTAAACCACTTGATGAGAAAGTGTTTTGTAGGTTGAGAGGAGAATTGAACATCATTGATGCTTCGAACTTGGAGTAGAAACTCCATTAGATACATGCAAGACATGAGCTTATGACTAATCCATGATATATCTCTTATGATAACTATCTTATGTCTTGGATATATTTGCACCTTGCATGTTGTCTAACCCATGTAGGTTCTTGGTTGAATCTAATTCCATGTGATTGCGACTCACTCACATCTTGAGCAATCTCTACAAGACCAAGACTCTACACAATAGTGGTTGAAGACAAGGAAGCACAAAACCATTCAAACATATCCTTTGACAAATTCTATGTTAAGCCTCATGATTGTCATTTTTGAATACACAAGTGCTCTTCCTTGCAAGAACTAACCCATGTAGGTAGATGAACTCAAACTCCAAGTGGTGCTCCCAACTCTTGATGAGCTACATCAACCTTGAGCACCCACACAAGTTCAACTACATGAGCAAGAACCACACCACCACCCAAGGTATGTTATTCCATCTTAGAGAAGCTTTACTCCAAGACATGAGTCAAAGCAACTTAACAAGGTGAGAATACATCAAGATGCTTAAACGAAAAATGGTAACCCCATTTTGAGCTTAAAACGATGAGTATGACCTACGATCAAGTGTCCTAACTTGACTCCTAAGTCAATATACTCTAACATAGGTGACTATGTCACCGCCCAATTCTAGATGAAGTTCTCTTGTGTTCTTTTCTAAGTTATTGCATTTGTCCCTTGCATATTTGTTTCCTTCTTTTTCAAAAAAAACTTCATCTAGAAACTTTCACTCTTTTCTCTTTGATTTTTGTTCTGCATATTTTTGCATCAAATTCCTTGCAAATCTTTCAGCTAATTCATTGCAAATCTTTGTGAGATCTTACTTGACTAGTGAGCTGAGGTGACAAGTGTTTTTCTCTATGATGAACTCGGTTTCACCGAATTGCAACTTGGTTCCACCGATTTAGCAACAGGAAAAACAGTTTGCCACATATTCTATATTTCTTCTGATCCAGCTCCACTCAATGAATCTTGTCCTTTACAAGCATCACAGTTTTATTCCCTGCTTTGTAATGAATCTCAAGGACCAAACCTATTCGACGGATTCCAGGAAAAACCTTCTTGGAAATTGATGTCAAAGGGGGAGAGAGAGATCACATCAAAAGCTTATCATCAGGGAGAGAGAGAGATCACATCAAAAGCTTATCACCTACAAAGGAGAAAGTACTAAGGGGGAGAGAAAGTACTAAGGGGGAGAGAATACTCAAGGATCCCATATATTAAGGGGGAGAAAGAAATCTCCAAGGGGGAGAGAATACTCAAGGATCCCAGATGCTTGATGTTCAAGAGGAGAGATGCCACATGTCTTTTTGGGGGAAAGACATGTTCATATGAACTCATTTGAATTAAGTTCTATTCATATCTTTCAGCCCTGATTTTCTGTTTCCTATCTTCTCCCAATATCCCATGTAAGATTCAGGGGGAGCAAGACACCTAAGGGAAAGAAATCAGTCAAATTCATTGCATATCTTTATTCATGGGGACATGTTGAATTCAATGTGGTACCTTGTACTCACTCTCTACATGTCATCCCAGTCTTGGTATTCTTGTGGTTTCTTTTGTTTGCTCTGGCTAGTGGACGTACATGTGTTATCTAACCTTGTTTGTGCAGGTTCATTCCATCCTAAGCCAACTCAAGACCACAAGGTAAGTATATGCATCAAAATCATGAGTATGAGGTGTTCTTGCTTATGTACATACTGTTTGCAAGAAGGACTCATGAGCATGAAGGTATTTTCCTTGATAATCTTTTGCTCTGATGCATATGGCCAAGATGCATGTAACACATTGCCTACTCTGTTATGGTTATGCTCTCACATGTCTCTATATTTCATATTTACATGAGTGCATACATGTAGGGGGAGCCTATGCTTGTTACATGTCCTTCCAAAGCTTTACTTGCTATTCTTTATATCTTTATCTAAAGCTTTGATGTATGTTGCCATCAATTACCAAAAAGGGGGAGATTGAAAGCACAAGTGCTCCCTAGGTGGTTTTGATAATTGATGACAATATATCTCTTGTTGGACTAACATTTCGATCTAGCATGTTTCAGATAAGTTCAACAATGGAGTGGCATGGACTAAAGGTTGTTGGAACTCCTTCAAGATGCTAAGGACAAAGGATTGGCTAAAGCTTCAAGCTCAAGACTCATCATTTAGTGATCCAAGATCACACTGAGTCTTTAGGAAAAGCCAATACTATCAAGGAGGGATGAGGTGTTGCTTAATGAGCCTCTTGCTTCATGTGCTTAGTGATATGCTCCAAAACCCTCAGCTACTTTCCCACTTCCACATATGACCTAAACCCTAAGCCAAACTCGGTCCTACCGATTCTTCCTATCCGGCGCCACCGAGTTTCACTTGTCATAAGCCACTGCCAAACCCTAATCAGTTCGGTCTAACCGATGGAATCTCGGTCTCACCGAGATGGGCTTGCAAACTCTCTGTTACCCATTGCAATATTCTCGGTCCCACCGAGATATGCAATCGGTTCCACCGAGTTTTGCTTGGCTAAATCTCAGTTTCACTTATTACCCAAATCGGTCCCACCGAGTTTGAGTAATCGGTTAAACCGAGTTTTGGATTTACCCTAACCCTAGCACATCGGTCCCACCGAGTTGGTCCAGTCGGTCCCACCGAAATCTCTAACAGTCACTAGGTTTACCTTTTCGGTCCGACCGAGTTTGTTGATTCGGTCCCACCGAGATTGGAAAACTGTGTGTAACGGTTGGATTTTGTGTGGAGGCTATATATACCCCTCCACCTCCTCTTCATTCGAAGAGAGAGCCATCAGAACGCATACACCATTCCAACTCATATGTTCTGAGAGAGAACCACCTACTCATGTGTTGAGATCAAGATATTCCATTCCTACCATATGAATCTTGATCTCTAGCCTTCCCAAGTTGCTTTCCACTCAAATCTTCTTTCCACAAAATCCAAATCCTATGAGAGAGAGTTGAGTGTTGGGGAGACTATCATTTGAAGCACAAGAGCAAGGAGTTCATTACCTACACACCATTTGTTACTTCTTGGAGAGTGGTGTCTCCTAGATTGGCTAGGTGTCACTTGGGAGCCTCCTACAAGATTGTGGAGTTGGACCAAGGAGTTTGTAAGGGCAAGGAGATCGCCTACTTCGTGAAGATCTACCGCTAGTGAGGCAAGTCCTGTGTGGGCGATGGCCATGGTGGGATAGACAAGGTTGCTTCTTCGTGGACCCTTTGTGGGTGGTTGCTTCTTTGTGGACCCTTCGTGGGTGGAGCCCTGTGTGGACTCGCGCAACCGTTACCCTTCGTGGGTGGAGCCCTGTGTGGACTCGCGCAACCGTTACCCTTTGTGGGTTGAAGTCTCCATCAACGTGGATGTAGGATAGCACCACCTATCCGAACCACGGGAAAAACATCCATGTCTCCAATTGCGTTTGATTTCTCCAAACCCTTCCCTTTACATTCTTGCAAGTTGCATGCTTTACATTCCGCTGCTCATATACTCTTTGCATGCTTGCTTGATATGTATTGTGTGTGTTGAAATTGTGCTTAAACTCTACTTAAACCGAAAAAGCTTAAAAATTGCAACTTTAGCATTATGTGTCTAATCACCTCCCTCTAGACACATCTACTTCTAGATCCTACACCTTTCCCTGTAGTATGACCCTGGCTGACGAGGGCCATGTCGTGGGTCGCATGGCTACAGTTCCACGTCTGGCAGGTGGGTGACCGCTTGGTCAGCTTGCACTGTAGCCACACTCCTCTGGGATTTGGGGGAGTGGGTGGCCCTGTAGCCATGCCCATCTTGTCGTAGTGGTTGAGTGCATACACCGATGGCAGGAGGGGCTGTCTGCTTGGAGCCGTCCTCCCCTGAAGCCGCCTTCTAACAGCGCGCTGTCTTCTGGTAGCCGGCTGCTTGGGCCTAGCCGGCCCAAGAAGCCGGGCGCGAGTCCGGAAGGTGTGAGGGGCGTTGCTAGCTCCGATGTCTTGAAATGCTAAGGGGTATGGATGAGGCTACCCGTGGTCAATCCCCACGACAATTGGAGTTTCTGTGGGAGTTGTTATTCTCCGGAGGTGACCGTGTCGGTCGAGACGCGGCCTTGGTGATTAGTCTAGGACATGCCCTTTTGCTTTGTAGTTGTCTTGTCGGTGGCTGTCCTCGGACATTCCATGTTGTGGAGTTCGTACTGCATTTGTTGTTAAAGCAAGTTGTAGTCGTCTTGTAATCAAATTCTGCCTTCTACGAAAATATGCTATCTCTTTGACTTACTCTTGAAAAAAAATATTATACAACTCATATACTATTAATCTTATCAATAGTCAAAGATAATCTTAGAAACACATTAGACTATGTATATATATGGATGGAGGGAGTAGCATCATGGTCGAATATCTCCTATGAACCTCAAACCACAAGAAGTGCACGCATCTCTAGCCACCATCTCAACTTGTCTTTCTCAACGCGATAAATCGCGTGTGGACATGCAGCCACGCGAGGTCGTTATCATCACCACTTCTTTCCACATGATTTGTGTTACTTCAATACATCAATATCGTATAACATTTTTTGGCCAGCATACACTAATTGGTATAGTTCTCGTATTGCATCTGCGCCCCAATAAATGGCTGACATGGCAGGATCACGCATTGAAACGATGGGCGCGTAGATTAGAATTGATTACACGACAGTGAGACATAGCTCCATGGCACGAGAGAGCTATTTGCACCAAGCTGTCAACCAAACTAATAATAGGTCATGATGCATTGGCTTAACTAAACAAACATGTTATTAATCAGGTGGTGGTCATTGCAAGCTACTGTTTTGTACTAGGATCTCAACCAGCCTAGGAAAGGTCTCTCCAGAGTAGTGAATATGAAAGAACATCTAACCTTTCGCTGTCGCTGGAACTTGATGCCATGGCGAGCCTTTTTCTCGCAACACCGCGTTAAAGACGTGGGTACAGTGTTTTTTCTTCTTCTTCTGTGGGTACAGTGTATTAGCAACAGACTGCTAAGTGTTAAGTACATTGGAAGCCTACACACCGGCCATAATCACACCAGCTCTCTCCACCCAGCATAGTTCAATTTGGAGTATTTTAGTTTCATCACATGTTTCAGACTACTGATTTACAACTAAAATCCTTACATATACGAATTTCTTACCCAAAAATAATCAGTTGAACATCATTCTTCACACTAGTTAACTCGAATCATGAAAAAAGTCAGTGCGCCACTAAATAAAAAAATCAGGCAAGAATTTATTGCAAAGTAAAAATATGTGTACATGACCTATAGAGAATATTGATATCTCACCGATATGAGTGAATGAGTTTTTATTTCACTGCTTTGGTTGATTGCAAATCTGCTCTATCTATTACAGTAGTATTGTATTAGTCGATAAATTAGGGCTAATCGTATGAAAGGTCTATTTAATCAATGCGCTAGTTATTAGCTATGTACCAATAATTAAGGCTAATTACAGTATACCATTCAGTTTGTCTTGGAACGGTCATTATGAATAAAGCTTGTTATGTCAGCATTTTATTTATTCATCTGCCTATTGATGAGTGACATATAAAACAAGTGCCATAAAATGGGTGGTGTAACGCCCCGGACACACCCACCGGTGGTCGTTGCTCCTAACGGGATCTAGACTGGTCAATACTAGTCTTTTCTGCACACTTTTTCCTCACTCGTGCGCACCCGGGAGCAACTTCCCGGTCGGTCACCCATCCTGCCACTACTTCAAGCTGAGCATGCTTAACTTTGAAGTTCTGTCCGAATGGGCTCCCGGAAAAGAAGGAATTCCTTATTGATATGAGTAGTCTATCATCTCTAAAAAGCCAGGCCATCACATACACCTCCACTCAGAGGAACTGACGTCCTCGTCGGGCCACAGGAACATTCCCTCTTGGCACATACGTCTGTGCATCCAGTCTGATACATGTGTCATGCCGTGTGCCACGACGGGTCACAAATTTCATGAACAACATGATCGTGCATCTGTCCGCAACCATCCGTGTAACCGCGAGGGTCGGCTCTGATACCAACTTGTAACGCCCCGGACACACCCGCCGGTGGTCGTTACTCCTAGCGGGATCTAGACTGGCCCCACAGATCAATACTAGTCTTTTCTGCGCACTTTGTCCTCACTCGTGCGCACCTGGGAGCAACTTCGCGGTCGGTCACCCATCGTGCCACTACTCCAAGCTAAGCACGCTTAACTTTGGAGTTCTGTCCGAATGGGCTCCCGGAAAAGAAGGAATTCCTTATTGATATGAGTAGTCTATCATCCCTAATAAGTCAGGCCATCACAGTGGTGTGCACGCATTGATACAAGTCTGCAACGTAATGAACACATTGCACGCATTTGTTAGCCATGATGAGCCAGGGACCATGAGACTTAGTATTCACATTTGTATTCACAGCCGTATAGCCCATGTCTGTCACATATTGAAAATAACGCTATATTAAATACAGATCTCAAAGCTCAAACATACAGAATGGATATGCTCCTCGCGTGGAACCATGTCCCAAAAATCCGCGTCGCTTATGTTGCAACTACAAACTAAAGCAATGCAAAGAACCCCCTGAAAAACTTCATCAACTGACGAAGAGGATCGGAAATGGTAAAGTATCCAAATCCAAGGAGACAATGGATAATTGCAAACTAAACAATGCAAAGAACCCATAAAAGAAACTTCGTCAACTAATGAAGAGGGTCGAAAATGCGATAAATCACAAGTGAACATAATGCCACGCGAGGAGGAAATCGACACCGTTCGCTCCCAAGTGATTCGTGCACTTATTATACAACAAGCTTGTATATTGATTTGTCGGCAGTGTATCAGTGTGTTATAGTTTATGTATTAGCTATGCCATCGCAATCATATGTCCCACAATTCAGTCGTATGCAATAAAGTCAGACACATTGAATCGCTCATCAATTACAATGGCTACCTGTTGTGAGCCAACGTCACCCTGTACCCACACCCTGCAAATCCACCTGCCCAGCTCATAGCTCCTCCCCACTCATTTCATCATCTTCCTCTTCCCCTTAGCCATTCTCTTTTGTTTGGGCAACTTTGGGGCGTTGTGCATGGTTCTTATCCACCTGCACTGAGTATGGTGAGGATAGACTAGTTTGTTCTACCTCATGATCCAAGGCAACAGGACAAGATTCATTTCATACATGTACCCGAACCTAGTGTGTACATAGAATAGCTGGCCTGGAACAAAACAGGAAGCAGCTCATACACTACACTTGCACTTAAACTGTTGTTATTTACTGCTTCCCTAGCCTACCTTGATTGGGATAACAGACAACAGAACATTGTATGGTGAAACTCCACCGATTAAATGATGCAGATGCATGCTATTGGTGAATTAATATTCTGCCAGTGCATTGAAAATGCATGCACCCTCCTTAATGCTTGACACAGACCGTAGCATCAATATTATAAAACAATAAACATCTCAGATGAACTTTATAGTTGGATTAGCATAAAAACTTGTATGAAATGGATTGCTTAAGCATTTTTAAGTCGGAATGGTAATTTTCGTAACATAATTTCATTGACAGCCTATTAAAAAATATCTATTTTGAAACATTTTCAAAAATATATTTCAAAAAAACATATGTCTTAGTTAATGTTCTTCGAAATTCATTTTCTTACAAATCTTGAAGAGTCAAAAAAATAACATGAAATTATTTTTCTCATTCAACTTGCAATTCATATTTCAATGCAAATTTATAAAAATCATACCACTGATGAGCAAGTGATTAAGTGAATACTAACAATGCGTGTCACAGAAAAGAAAACATGCATCAAATTAAAACACTCTAACATAACAAAAGTAAAATTTCATCATAATCACGTTAGACCTCACCGGCATTTCACACCAGCCATCTTAAATGGTCACATCAAGATGCTGCCTCTCCCCAACCCAGCAACAAAGAGAAGTTAATGAGTAAAGGTTTGGTCGTACTATCCAATTCATTTAAGATGCCCAGCTACGAACTAATATACACATATTTGCTGAATTACCTACTATGACGTTCATGTATTCATTTAATCACTATATTAAGTGCTAATCTCACAGCATGCATGAACTGTCGAGATTTCATCTCACATGGCACCATGTCCCAAAAATTCAGGTCGCTCTCAACGGCCCTATAGAAAACAAAGTAGATATTATCCCTACCATTCGACTCACACAGCCACACCCTTTCCTCCAACCTCAAGAAAATAATCTCCTGGACCTGGACACACCAACAGAACCTCACCCTCGTTCGGACATACTCCACCCCACTAACTGAGCTTCGCCCGCAATGGCCACCCTTGTCAAGCACCTCATCCTGTGCTCCAGCACTACCACATCGTCCTCGGCTTCTCCGTCCCCGTCGAACCGTCGCCCGCCGTCGTCTCCGGATGGCGCCGACAAGCGCGCCCACTTGACGCAGTCCTCCACGCGCCGGCTCGCAGTCGCCGCGTCAACGGCAATGGTCGCAACGGCGGCACTTTCTGCCCGGCGACCCGCGGCGCCGCCCCCAGCCATGGCCGCGGAGGCGGCCGCGTTGCGGGCACCGGCGCCCCCGGGAACCGTGCCGAGGTGGGGCACGAGGTCCTACGTCAGAGAGAGGTTCTTCGAGCCCGGGCTGACCACGGAGGAGGCCGCGGCGCGCATCCGGCAAACGGCGGAGGGAATGCGGACGCTTCGGCCAATTCTGGAGACCATGTCGTGGAAGTACGTACTGTTCTACGTGCGGCTCAAGTCCAAGTACCTCGACCTCGACCTCACCACCGCCATGGCCGGTGTCCCCGAGCCGCGCCGCCCCGAGTACGTCCTCGTCGCTAACGAGCTCGTCGACAATATGACCGAGGTTAGAACCTTTTTTTTCTTGACGTTGAACTTCTGCGCAACAGTTTATTTGTTAATTTTCTGGATAGATACTGTATTTCATTCTGATGAAGTTGCCGTGCAGTTCGACCGGTTTGTGCGGACTCCCAAGGTGTACGAGTCGTACCTCTACTATGAGAAGACCCTGAAGTCGCTGGATGACGTGGCAGAGTTCCTTGGATGATCGTATATACTGTGTTCGTAGGTCTAGGAATGTATTCCCGTCGACGCCTTCCGTCATGTGTCAATATTTACTGATATACCATAAATATGATGATATGAATTGCCATATTGCTTCAACAATTATGCATATACTAGATGCGCCTTTCGGTCCCTAATAACTCCATTAAAGTGGGAGGTAGTTCCTCATGGCAATGACGCTTTCCTGGTTGCTTCCCATTCTATACAGGATTTTTTTTTAAAGAAAAAGCATAGGTCCAACTTTATAGATAAAGCCATTAGGCAGGGTACGAAACAGAGCAGGCAACCAACGAAACAGTAAACCATAGCATCAAGGCCAACAACCTCGGCACGCAGACTAACACAGGCACGGCACGCACGCCAAAAAAGCAACAAACTAACAGGAACGAGAAGGGCATTTAGGAATGAGCCCGACCATCAGGATTTTGCGGAGAGGGGGAGACGGCAGAAGCTCGAACTTTCTCGATCAGCACCTTGAGAGCATCCCAATCGGCAACCCTAGTCAATGATCTCCACTGCTGCAAGAACATACACATTTTAAATAGACAGTCAGTGGGCTTGTTAAAGAAGAGATGCTCAATGATAAATTTATTCTTGGTTGTCCACAAAGCCCAACACAGAGTAGCAAACCCCAACCAGAATAAATGTTTGTTTTGGCCCTGGAGCCCAAAGGTAAGCACATGGAGCTCTGCAAAGAAATTTGGTTCCTAGGATACCCCCATCTAGGACCTAATGCAACATCAGGCCATCTTGGCCAAGACACATCCAAAGAAAATATTGTCGGAATCTGGGCTCCGGCGACCCAAGAAAGGTTCGAACACTGGGGTGTGCTTGAAAAACCACACCAAACTCTAGTTCTCTGCCCACTGCCTCTCGACGGCCCTACGGCGTGCTTGAGCGAAAAGGAAGACGAACAACAAACACAACAGTTTACCCAGGTTCAGGCCACCTTGCGGTGTAAGACCCTACTTCTGTTTTGTGGTAGATTGCCTCGCGAGGGAGGATGAATATGAGTGTACAAGGAAGATGAGCTGCCTCGGGAGGGCTCAAGATTCGACCCTCTCTATGGTGGCATCTAGCCTATACTTATACTGGCTTCGGTCCTCTTCCCCCAAAATCTCTAGGCAGGCAGTGTTGCCAACGGCCAATTTTGAAGGAGGAAAGAAGTACATCCTATCCTGACTAAATGTGGTCTTCGCCTGCCAAAGCTTCCTGCCATGACGCGGTGGTGGGCTCGGTGATGAAGTCCGTCCTGGCGAGCCCGCTGTCCTGGTCTTCTTGCACCAAAGTGGCAACCTTTGGGGATTTCTTCAGGAACCTGCACGCTGTCCCTGCCTCCTTAGCACGAAAGAGGAAAGCATCCTTATCCGCACCTTCTGGTACGGTTCTTTGCACCGCTCGTCATGGCTTGCGTCACCCACGTGCAGCGCGAGGCGGGCTTGGTGAGCCTAGAGATATCTGCCCCGCGAGGAGCCTTGGTAGGAAGCTTTGGGAGGACGCCCTGCACGAGGCCCTCGGGAGCTCTTGACGACCCTTGCTGACGTTCGCCTGATGAGGCGGGGCCCTCGCGAGGGGTCTTGCTCATGAAGCCTTGAAGCTTGGCTGCGCCGGGCCTTCTGATGGTGCCACGCGATGGGCCGCAGGCAGACGGGCCTGGGTACCCCTAGTCCGAAAGGCCCGATCATAGCCCCCGGGAGAGGGGGCGAAGAGACGTGGGCCCCAACCGCTTGTGGGCCATGCTCGATGTGTGGCGCATAACGGGGCACGGGACGCCCCCACTTTCCCACAGTGCCTCGATAATCGCTCGTCTGACATAAAGTTGGTCAGTGTTGGTTATGCGACCATCATCGCTTCCCACGCACCTGTCCTCCGTATCATTCCTTCTCGGGCAAGCATGCTTCTCCTCTAGCAGACACGTGCAGCTCTCGTTCCATTGTGCCGCCGTGGCACCGCTGGGCAAGAAGGGAAAGGCAGCGGCGGTGGCAGACAGCCGAGCTGGACTAGAGTCTGCCTTCAGCCGGTCCATAGTGCTCAATCTCGAAGGGCTCGACAAGGTCGGCTCGATGATCGTGGATGTCTCCAACGAATGGGTGGCGACAAAGATTTGGCCCGCCTCGCGACCTTTAGCTGATCTGGATGCCACCACCATCGCCATTCATCTTCCCGCGATCTTCTCTGGCTTACTCCCCCCGTTCTTGGACTTGTTCAACGCCTTGCTCTCGCACTACCAGGTGCATGCGCTGCTCCTAGACCCAAAATCCTTCCTCCTTCTTTCAGCCTATTCCTTCCTATGTGAAGCCTTTGTGGGCGTGACTCCCTGGGTGGCGCTACTCCGCCATTTCTTCTGCCTCCGGCTAACCGCCACCGATCAGCGCTCTGGATGTGTGTCGCTCTATGCCGTGGGTGCGATGGCCGGTGATGGAATAGACATGGAGATTAACCACAAGGTGGAAGGCTTCACGTGGCAATGCGTGTACATGGACATGGCCCAGTTTAGGCCCCTGCTGGAGACTCCGTCGTCCTCGGTGGTGGCGAGCTTCGGATGGGGGAATGGGAGGATAAATGACCCAAGGCTGTCATGGGTCATAGCGAGGATGGTCGACCTAAGGGCAGCGGGAGTGACAGTGATGATGGTGGTGAGGGAATTTCTATGCCGGCGGAGCGCCCCCCTCTAACGCCAATCCCGCCCAATGTGGACCTTCACCGACCCAAAAGAAACCATGCGGCTCCAAGCAGGCTGCCTGCTCCCTGACACGTTAAGTGGAATTCTCCGAGTCCTGATCGGTGGAGAGGCAAACACGCTCCCCAGGCAAGGGTACCCCCTGTAAAACTACATGAGCAAAGAAGCCTACACGGGGTGGATGCAATGCTTCATCAGTGGGGAATGCTCCCTGAAGGCCATGAGGGGCCCCGGGACAACTCATTCCTCCCAGCCCCCGAGCCAGGGAGCTTCGCGGGTGGGGAGCCTTCAGCTGAAACAGCGGAAGACGACTGCGACTCACCCTGGCAGGCCGGCCGCGGAGGGGAGCCCCGACCAAGGAACAACGCAGGTGTGCTACCCAGGGTGCTGAGGAAGAGGAAGTGGGCCGCAGAGGATGAGTAAGTACATAACCTCCCCCCCCCCTTCGCTACAACCCTGCTGGGTTGTGTAACCTCTACGCCTCCATAGGTCTTCTTCAAGAAAGAGGATAAGGGAGCCCCCATGCCCAGTTGATGCCATTTTGCCACTCACCTCTCCCGGGGCATGCGGGGGCAGCACGCTTCCTCGAGACGCCAAGCCCGGTCAGGGGCGTCGAGTGACTTCCCCGCCTCCTGCCGGGGGTGCAGGGCACGAAACGACCTTGCCCTCATTGCGCGCCGAAGAAAGCCTAAGTCTCGGGGGACGCCACTGGACACTTCGGAGGCACACCACGGAAGCCGCTCCAAGGCAGGCGTCGAGTCGACAAAGGTGGCAGTGATGGCCACTGCCGCCTCCCATGCTGACGTCGGGAATAGCCTTGGCCGCCTCAGAAAGGACCCCAAACTTCCGGGATGCGCCGCCTTGTTTTGAAGGGATGGAGCGGGCGCCGGACAGTCCCCAGCCCCTGATGAACACCATCGAAGCCCCCGGGGCCTCAGGGATTGGCGGGGGTGAGGGGCCCCGCCCAGAACAGGCTCTGGCGCTCGTGAACATCCGAACCGCAATCCAACCCGCGCTCTTGCAGAACGCAGCAAGTGTGCTAGGCCAGCTCGGGGCGGAGCTCCTGGATTCCGAGGCGCAATTTGCTAAGGAGCGGTTGTGCTTGGCGAGCGGGTGGCACCAGGTTGACATCGCCGTCAGGCTAGGTCGCCTTCAACACGAGGCCGCTCACTCAAAGGGAGAAAAATCTATTGCTGAGGCGAAGGAGGCACGTGGATGTGCCGTCCAGGAGGCCAAAATGGCAGACCGGCGGCGTGAAGCCGTAGTGGCCCGCAAGCTGGAGCTGCTAGCTTCGAATGTTGTCTGGGAGCAGCAACACGGAGAGATGTCCTTTCCACCTACGATGTGGGGCTCGCGTTGTGTGAGGCGGACCTCCGGGCCTTCGAGCAAGAGCTTACCCTGACCTCATCCGAGCAGAGCATGGAGGGCGAACGGCTGGAGATCCTAGACCGTGATGTGACCGCTGTCCTGGCTTCTTACGCGCAGCGCATGGAGAAGGCCAACTCCAACTTCGTGGCTAAGGAGAAGAAAATACAAGGGGATGCTAATTCAAAGGTCGAGCAGAATCACAAGGCGCTCGCCAAGGAATAGAATGATAACCTGGCGCTGTAGGAGGGCCGCTTCAAGGCATAGAGCTAGGAGCTGCCGCACACAAGGTTGTCAGAATCATGATTCTGAATCGGATCGGAGCTCTATTGGAAGGATCATAAATTGTAGAATCTTAACTACCAGGATCGTAGAAACATAGATTCTAGAGACTAATATCATAGAATCAGAGGGGTTACTTTCGTTCATAAAATCATAGAATCATAAAACAAAATCGCGATCTTGACAACCTTGGACGCACGAGATTGATGTCCTCAAGGAGCTGCTGACTGAGGCAAAAGGGTGCCAAAAGGCCGCGTTGAATGCCCAGGCCGTAGCCGAGGACGAACTGGCATCGCTTCAAGAGCAGGTGGGGAGCGTCGCGTCCCTTATGGAGCGTGCGAGGGATGAAGCGAACCAGGCTCGGGGGCGGCATCTCACGCGCTCCAAGATGTTCTGAGACCTCAAGTTGCGAGCTCGCCGTGCCCTGGGCTCCATTTGCAAGGAGGACATCTCCAGCCCCCTCGTGCCCGACGTTGCCGGCTACCTCGCCTTCTTCACCAAGGATGTGGAGCGCCTCAAGGGTGGTGCATAGAAGTTGGGTATGGTCATAGAAGAGGAAATCCGTGACCTTCTCACCAAGGCGCTGACGCGGTCATCAGCCATCTCTTCCGCTCTGACCCCTACTTCGACTATGAGGCCGTGACAGCCCCCGTCCCTAACATGATCCGTGATCCCCCTCGGGGAATGGGTGGAGGATCATGTACAAGTGTTGCGCACATTGTTCATCCCCGACAGCGGCAAAGACATGCATGGAGCCAGGGGGGATGACGGCAACCATGGCGACAACAGCCGCGACGCGTCTCCTTAAGTCACCCCTTTTCCTGTTCTGCTGGTACTCAATTGTAACCCCGTGGGGGCATGAGGAAAATTTTGCCGGAATCCTCAATGATGTACTGAACAACATTCGTGTTCTTCCGATGCTTGTTTTTTCTTCACACCTGCTTTCATGCTCTATGTCATTAGGACTCAGCCCCCGAGCGTTGCTAACATGCCAGGCTAGCGGATCAGATTGCTAGGGATAGTGAGCTGATGCGACATTCTCGAGGGGGGGAGCAGCGCGTACTCATTGGCTCGCTCATGAGCGTGGCGCGAGGATATTAGACACCAAGGCTTTGATGGGGTGGTGCACGCGGGAGCAGGCCCACGGCTCTTAACACTGCCGGGACTAACCCAAGCGTAAGGACCATGCCCAGCCCCCGCTCGTGTCAGGCTCAAGAGTGAGGCGTCGGGCGTGCGTGGTTGACGAAACGAATGAACTCTAGTAGAACACCGCAAAGAAAAGCAAAGTCGTTTCTTAGAGAAAGCGCAAAAACTAAAGTTTTTATGTAGAGAAACTGCAAACTTGTTTACAAGCAAACAAAAAAGGCTAGCGCGTCCGACACCTTCTGTAACGCCCAAGATACAACTTTCCATATATGTACTCCGACTCTTGCCTTTTCCGGAGATGTGTTGTGATTTTCCCTTCGTGGTTGGGTTTTGTTTTTCGTTTTGCATTTTGTTCATGTCATGCATTTCATATCATGTCATCGTGTGCATCGCATTTGCATACGTGTTCGTCTCTTGCATCCGAGCTTTTTCCCTGTTGTCCGTTTTGCAATCCGACACTCCTACGTCCTCCGGCGTCCCCTTTTGTCTCTTTTCGTGAGCGGGTGCTAAACATTCTCTAATGGACCGAGATTTGCCAAGCGGCCTTGGTACACCGCCGGTAGACCGCCTGTCAAGTTTCGTGCCATTTGGAGTCCGTTTGATACTCCAAAGGTTAATCGGGGAACCGTAAAGGCCCCGTGTGTGTTGCAGCCCAACATCCCTCCAAAGTGGCCCAATAACCCATCCAAAACCCCTCCATCTTCTCGGTCGTTCGATCACGATCTCGTGGCCGAAAACCACACTCCATTTGGACTCTCCTAGCTCCCTCTACCTATATACAGGCCCTCCCCTTCCATTTTTCGCGTAGTCCAAACCCTAGCTTCTTCCTTCTCGCGCCGCCGGACGTGTCCACCACCGCCGTCGGACGTGTCCGCCGCCCCCTCCAACCAATCCGCTGCCACCACGTGTCAGCCGCGCCTCCTCTCTCTCCTCTCTGCCGCCAAGCCCGCCGGGGCCTAAGGCCAGCTCGCCCCGGGCCGCGACCGGGCACGTCCGTGCCGCCCTCGTGCGCTCGCAGCCGCGTGGCCGCCCTGCCCTAGCACCGCCGCCCGCGTTCGCCTGAACCGCCGCCGCACGTCGCAGCTCCGGCCACCGGAGCCTAGCCGGAGCCCGACCTCGCCTTCCCCGCCGCCACGCGCCACGCGCACCACCGCCGCCCGGCTGCCCGCGCTGCCCTGTTGCGCCTGCGCCGCCGCCTCCTCTCTGCCCAGCGCGCTGCTACCTCTCTCGGCTCGCCGCCCCGCTTCACCTTCGCCGGTCACCGGCGCCTCGCCGGAGTCCGCTCTGCACCAGATCTGGGCGGGTGGATGAGATCCACTAGTCCCCCGATCCAAACGACATCCACCGCGTCCCGGTTCCCTCCGTCCCCGTTGACTTTTCCGGAGGGTAAACTATCTCTAAGTCCTTATCTCTGTAACATTTTATTGCTCTATTCATCATGCCATAACTCCTCATCCGTAGCTCCGTTTTGTGCGTACAATATATCAAAATGTTCATCTGGATGTGCTCTTCATTTTGTTCCATTGTGCCATGCTTGTTTGAATCCATATTGATGCCCAAATCGATGATGCAAGAGTGCTATAAAATGTTAGGTGTTGATTCTTAACAGATCATGAGAATTTCTCATTTTTGCCATGATTATTGTGTGCTGCATATGGGAATGAGCTCTACATGTGTTTTGGGCTATGCCATGCCATCTTTGCAGGGGTGTATGCCATGTATTTTTGTGATCAATGTGGTGACTAGCACATGCATGCAAAGTAGCTCTCGTAATATTGCTGATTTCAGGGACTTAGAATTTCACTAAGTCTTTGCTGTGCAGTTATTTTTATGCCAGGTATTCATGTTGCTACAGTGAGATCCATGCTTCTTTTGAGTATGTTCAGTAAGGATGATTTTGACATATGGTCATGCTCTATCCATCCATGCCCCTGTTTGCATATATGGAGTGCCCTAGCATGACTCAATCTTGCTCTACTTTTGCTATAAAATGTTCCTGGAAGATTGTTTACGTGTTAATCAATTTTGCCAAGGTTGTTGTAGTTGATCCATGCATGCTATCAGCTTGTTCTTGCCTTGCTTGGATTCATGAACATGTCTTCTTGCTGGTAGTATGCTTAGATTGTCATGCAATGCCTTGTGTTGAGTGAATCTAGCTCGAAAAGAGGCCTTCATAATTTTGTTTTTGCCATGTCCAGTTTTCTGCTAAGTCTGGATCTGTTAACATAACTTGCTATGTTTACATGGGTGCCATCATATCTTCTGATCCTTTTTGGCTTATGGTCAGTAAGGGACTTTTGTTATATGCTTTGAGTAGATCCATGCCATGCCTTTTTTCTATGATAAGTTCCTGGAGCATGTTGTTTGCTTGCTCTAAACATTGCTTCCTGATGCTAATTCCTGCCCTGTTAGTATTTTCACCAAGTCTGAGATACTGATATCTTTTGCTCTTTTTCCATGCTTGTTTGAACCTGCTATTGTGTGATTTAGCCATAGCTCAGTGTTCATCTTTTGTCAAGCATCTTGTGTAGATCACTGCCTTGTGCTTTGTTGCTATGTTGGAGTGCAGTAGCTTAGTTTCTTGTTGCATTCTAGATGGCATCGTGTTGTTAATCACAGAATTGTGCCATTATTGTTTTGCTTGCCATTTGCAAACCGTGCCTCCGATTCCGGTGATCTTTATATCGATTTCGACCGAAACCAACTCATCTTTCTAGAGGCACACTTGGTTTGCCAAGTTGTGGCCTAGTTCAATCTTTCCGTTCCGAAGCATCCATATGCATTGCATATCACATCCCGCATATCATGCCATGTTTTGCATCATGTTGCTTGCGCATTGCACCGTGATTGATTGCTGGTCCTTTTGCTTGTGTTCTTGCTTTGGGTAGAGCCGAGAGATGAGTTCGTGATCGAGGAACCCGTTGAGTACGCTTATGAGGATCAAGCTTTCGTCAATTCGGAGACATTTGCAGGCAAGATGACCATACCCTCGAAATCACTTCTATCTTTGCTTGCTAGTTGCTCGCTCTTTTGCTATGCCGCTATACCTACCACTTGCTATATCATGCCTCCCATATTGCCATACCAAGCCTCTAACCCACCTTTCCTAGCAAATCATTGTTTGGCTATGTTACCGCTTTGCTCAGCCCCTCTTATAGCATTGCTAGTTGCAGGTGAAGATGGAGTTTGTTCCTTGTTGGAACATGATTATTGTTGGGATATCATTATTATATCTTGTTTACTTTAATGCACCTATATACTTGGTAAAGGGTGGAAGGCTCGGCCTTATGCCTGGTGTTTTGTTCCACTCTTGCTGCCCTAGTTTCCATCATACCGGTGTTATGTTCCTTGATTTTGCGTTCCTTATGCGGTTGGGTTATAATGGGAACCCCTTGACAGTTCGCCTTGAATAAAACTCCTCCAGCAAGGCTCAACCTTGGTTTTACCATTTGCCACCTAAGCCTTTTTCCCTTGGGTTCTGCAGACTCAAGGGTCATCTTTATTTTAACCCCCCGGGCCAGTGCTTCTCTAAGTGTTGGCCCAACCTGGGCGATGTCCGGCGCCCCCTGGGCAACCAGGGTCTATGCCAACCCGACGTATGGCTCATCCGGTGTGTCCTGAGAATGAGATACGTGCGACTCCTATCGGGATTTGTCGGCACATCGGGCGGCTTTGCTGGTCTTGTTTTACCATTATCGAAATGTCTTGTAACCGGGATTCTGAGTCTGATCGGGTCTTCCTGGGAGAAGGAATATCCTTCGTTGACCATGAGAGCTTGTGATGGGCTTAGTTGGGACACCCCTGCAGGGTTTTGAACTTTCGAAAGCCATGTCCGCGATTATGGGCAGATGGGAATTTGTTAATATCCGGTTGTAGAGAACTTGACACTTAACTTAATTAAAATGCATCAACTGTGTGTGTAGCCGTGATGGTCTCTTCTTGGTGGAGTCCGGGAAGAGAACACGGTCTCGTGTTATGCTTGAACGTAGGTAGATTCAGGATCACTTCTAGTTCACGACCGTTTCATTGCTTCTCTTCTCGCTCTTATTTGCATATGTTAGCCACCATATAAGCTAGTTCTTGCTACAGCCCCACCTCATTACCCCTTACCTACCTATAAGCTTAAATAGTCTTGATCTCGCGGGTGTGAGATTGCTGAGTCCCCGTGACTCACAGATACTCCCAATCAGTTGCAGGTGGCGATGATACTAGTGCAGGTGATGCAACTAAGCTCAAGTGGGAGCTCGATGAAGATCGTGTTCATTGTGTTGTTTCGTTTTCCTTTCGGTCGGTAGTGGAGCCCAGTAGGGGTGATCGGGGATCTAGCATTAGGGGTTGCCTTTCTTTATTTGGTTCCGTAGTCGAACCTTGATTGTATTCTGGATGATGTAATGCTTTATTAATGTATTGTGTGAAGTGTCGATTGTAAGCCAACTCTTTACCCCTTTCTTATTCAGTACATGGGATGTGTAAAGATTACCACTCTTGCGACATGCCTACTATGCGGTTATGCCTCTAAGTCGTGCTCCAACACGTGGGAGATATAGCCGCATCGTGGGTGTTACAAGTTGGTAATCAGAGCCTTCCCCGACATAGGAGCCCCCTGCTTGATCGAATCGCTGGCGTTGTTGAGTCTAGAAAAATGTTTTGAGTCTTATAGGATTATATATATCGGAGAGTAGGATTCTTTTTACTCCTCAGTCCCTTCGTCGCTCTGGTGAGGCCTCCTGACGTAGAGTTTTGACTCTTCTCTCCTCAAATTTCATGAAATTGATTTTTTTATGATCAAGGTGTATCTTGGAATCGTTCCGATGGTTTTGTGACGAGAATATTGTTCTTGGTGCCTCCTGAAATTTAGGGGTTGTGGCAGTGTCCTGGGGAGTTGAGCTCCGAGGTGTTGTGGTCACAATTTTATCGTTGCAGTTCTGGAATACTTGAGTTTGCCGACATCGAAAATCTCCTTTATGCAGTTGTTAGTGAGATAACCTCGACGCCACCCAGTACTAGGGCGGGAGTTTGGGGGTATTGCCATAACTTGTATAACGGATGCTTTTCGAAGGTTGAGGTAAATGATTTCCGAAGGTTTCTTGGTTATGTGTTGAAGGATGGATACATCTGGATGTAGGATTTGTTAGTTTAGGTGAGATATTATGCTTCCCCTGTATCCCCAACACCTGATTGCATAACCAGAAAGTTTCGGGAGTTTATAAGTGGGAATTCAAGTAGCTCGTAGAATATATTTCTAACAGATACATGATACGATATGGGATCTATCATATGTTTGTTTCTGGCTTATTTGGCAAGCCAATCCTTTGTCTTCAGTGGTGGTATTCGAGTTGCTTCAATGTCAAGTGTTGATTCCATACCTTCCCTAAGTGGTGTTCTCATATTCCTATGGGAGTACTAATCCTTCTAGATCATCGAGTTTGTCATGTCAATTCATTCCAACCGGTGCATTCCTCTTCAAGTGGATCCGATCATTTTCAACATTCGCAAGATCAACTCTAAGTTTCTCAACGTTGTTCGTTTCATCTGTCCCCAAGTTTCCTTTGTTTTCCCACTGACCCACCCCCTTTTCTTCAAGGATTCGGATTTCTTAATCGAGTATCCATCTTATTGATGTGAAGTCTCTCCATTCTTTTCCGTCGATATTCTTATCCGGTGATTATCAGGAAGATACTAATGGAGCTTCAAGTTTATCATTATTTGTTGTCTTTGTTCTTTGTTGGATTCAATTCAAGCTTTGCCAATCATATATTTTCCTTGTTGCAAATGCTTTCTTATGCCGGTGCACCTCTTAATCATTCCCCGCTTGCTATTCAATTGTTCGGGAGTGCTGAAGATATATCGAAGATTCGTGTTTCCACTCTGCATCCGTTCAAGTTATTTCGAGGTTGTTATCTCATTCAAGCCATTTAATTCAACCGGCGCAATCTATCTTTTAAATCGTTCAACGGTGTTTTCTTTTGAGTGGGCCCTAACCCACAGGTCTTTTTACAGGATCTTGCCTGACACTTCTTATTTTCCCGGAGCTATCCTCAAATTTCTTTTCAAAGTTTGACGTAAGAATGTATTATCATCAGTCAAATGCCTTTCTCCAAGATCTGTCAAATTCTTATCACCATTGGCTCAACCTTTAAATTCGTCATCCCAGAGTATCTCAACAATTCATGGTGGTGTTTCTCATCGTCATTCTCAACATTTCAAGACCAAAGAAGTGTTTCCTCTAAATCTTGGCCCGTTCTCTCAAGATTCATGGTTCTAGCTTAATGCCATCCTCTCATAATTGTTTTCGATTGTGAGAATTCTTTTCACCCATCCGGAGCATTTCATGAGTTATTTCCATTTCTTTCCTCCGAAGGCCATCTTTTCAAATATTATCCATTTCAACTTTTAGCTCTCATTCTCCAAATCTTACCGGTGCATCATTCAAGTATTCTCTTATCAGCTCGTGATCTCTTCGTTCTCTTGTAGCTAAATTCTCTCAATTATCTTCATTCGTTCTCTAATTCTTCCCAGTGTTTCTTTATCTTTTCTTCAATCGTTTTCAATTCGTACAGTGGTTCGTTCAAGATTCATCTTCTCTTGTTATCATATCAATTCACTTGTTCTTTCATAAATCTTACCGGTGATCCGTGAATTGTGCTATATCTCTCTTCAATCTTTTCAAGAAGAATAAGTAGTTTGCCAAATCTGTTGCTTGTCAGCAATTTAAATTGGTGAAGGATAAGCATAATGTAATTCTTATTCTTGTTTCATCCAAGGGATTAATTCCTTATTCCGTAGGTGCATCAAAAATTCTTGATTTCTTTTGTACATCTTATTTTCTGGAGTTCCATGTTTTTCCGCATTATCTCATCGCGAGGGGCCCATGAGGGTGGGGGCGCCCCTACCCCCTGGGCGCGCCGCCGTACCTCGTGGCCGCCTCGTTGCTTCCTTGACCTCCACTCCAAGTCTCCTGGATTGTGTTTGTTCCAAAAAAGATCCTCATGAAGGTTTTGTTACGTTTGATATTACTTTTCTGTGAAACACTGAAATAGCAAAAAAAACAATTTGCACTGGGCCTTCGGTTAATAGGTTAGTCCCAAAAATAATATAAAAGTGCATAATAAAGCCCATTAAACATCCAAAACAGATAATATAATAGCATGGAACAATAAAAAATTATAGATACGTTGGAGACGTATCATACATCAAGAAGCATGTTAAGCACAACAATTCATACTTGCACATATAGAACATCACATTGTGAATAACTGGAATAAACAAGGCATACTACGAACAACCAAAGGTTGCATTTTAAACTGGACATATGCTAACTACAAACAACCGAACAATCAAAAAACTTCAAAAGAGGCATATGCTAGCTATAACAGGCTGAACAACAAGCAAATATATGCATTCCTATCGGTATGTTTTAAAACTAGATTGATGAAATGTACTGCACAATAAATAATTGCACATATAAAGCATCACATTGTGAACAACTGAAATAAACAAGGCATACTGCAAATAACCAGATATAGCAATTAAAACTGGACCTATTGTCACTACACTAGAAAAGGGACTCGACAAAACAAATCATGGGTTTCCCCCTGTGAAGAGGCACGGAAAAACAAATCATGGGTTTCCTCACTTGTCACAGATGGGCTCGTTCCCGTGGGAGGAGCATGGACCCTGGATGTGCTTCATGTTAACGCAGATGGGCTCCTACCCGTTGGAAGAACACGGCTGTAGGGTGCCCTCCCTGATGTCGCAGACGGGTGCTTTCCCCATGGAAGAGTGTAAGTGCATCTAGTGCCACCCCTAGTTGGTTTTGGAGTATTGACGACAAACCTAGTTGAGGGAGTAATGTGTTTGTGAGAATTGCAGGATAACACAGGTAGAAGTCCCTCATTGATTCGGTTTTACTACCAGAGATGACCCCTAAAAATGTATGAAGACACTGAAGTCAAAGGTGGTATATGAAGATATTCACATTGAAGACTATGACAAAAGAAGACACGTTATGAAGCCAATGGAGCTCGAAGACTTAGATCTTTCGTAGTTCTTTTTCTTTTGTGTTGAGTCATAGGAACCATCGTATTATTAAGTGGGGTCCAGGAGAACCAGTCAGAATGACTGAAGTGATGCCTAAACCAAAAACCTATGTCTTCGAGTGAAGACAATGAGAGCGAATCTTGTCCAGAGCCAGACAAGTCAGCTTTGCTTGTAGCCCAAGTAAAGTTGCCATGAGAGTTTGGAATCTGACCGTTGAGACACGTGTCAGTTCCTTAGTGACCCAGGGTCATTTCGGACAAATCAGGTCGGGTTGCCAAGTGGCTATAAATAGCCCACCCCCTACAACCATAAACGGTGGGCTGCTCAGATTTTAGTGCACGGCTTTTGTCGTTTGAGAGCAACCCACCTCGAAGCCTTTCAGAGAAAATTCCTAGCGAGGAGAAAGCCCTAACCACCCAGAGCCAGAGTAAATTGGGCATCACTTAAGTCTTCTTGTCTGTGTGATCTGAAGACTTATTACACTTGAGGACTGTGCATCCTCCAGACGGTTAGGCGTCGCGTTCAGAGCATCCAAGAGACATTGTGGATTGCCAGTGAACGAAGTCTATGAAGGTTTGGGAGTCTACCTTGAAGACTTACCAGAGTGATTGGGCGAGGACTATGTGACCTTAGCTCAAGGAGAATACGGTGAGGACTTGGTGTCTTGAGCTGTGTGTTCAGGACTGGGTGTCCGGGACTGTGTGTCCTAAGGTTTAAATACCTAGCCGCTCCAACCAGACGTACAGTTGTCAAAACAACTGGAACTGGTCCAACACATCATTGTCTTCAACGAGTCACTGGTTTCATCTTCACTCCCTTTTACTTACTGTTACTCATTGTGAAGCCATTGCATGCTCGCTATATCTTTTGTCTTCACAATGTAACTGTATGATTTGTTTGACTTCATAACTTCTTCCTACCTGATCCTTATTACACTGCAGCTACTTGTCATTGTGCTTTCACTCTATTGAATACTTGACCATGGCTTGCCTAGTGTAATCTAACTTCCGCTGCATAGTGATAGGCATATCTCTACTGTTTGTCTTCATAACTTCCATGTTTTGAAGACTTTCATAAAAATCACCTATTCACCCCCCCTCTAGTCGATATAACGCACTTTCAATTGGTATCAGAGCAAGGTGCTCCCTTGTTCTGTGTGATTCGGTTTAACCACCTGGAGTTTTAGCTATGTCGACTGCAGGGATAATCAAAGTCTCCGCTGCATGCCCCGTCTTCGATGGAACTGAATATCCCTACTGGAAGAATAAGATGCGTATGCATCTTGAAGCCATTGACGTCGACCTATGGTATGTCGTCGAGAATGGCGTTCCCAAGGCTGGAGAAGGTGTCACTGCTGCTGATGTCAAGAAATTCGTTCAACTGGACTCTACTGCCAAGAACATCATCTGTGGTCATCTGACCAAAGGACAGTATGGCCGTGTGAGTGCTTTGAAGACATCCAAGCTGGTCTGGGACTGGCTCTCCAAGGTCAATGAAGGCATCTCAACCCAGAGAGATCAAAGAATCAGTGTCCTTCGCAATCTCTTCAACCGCTTCAAGCGAAATGACAATGAGAATGTCCAGCACACATTTGACAGACTCACTGACATCACAAATGAGCTTCAAGCCCTCGGCGCTACTGAGATCACCAAACATGAAGTCGTCAAGACGCTGCTGAGATCACTTGATAGTTCGTTTGACATCCTAGCCCTGATGATTCAAGAACGTCCTGATTTCAAGACACTCGATCCATCTGACATACTTGAGAGGCTCAACACACATGAGTTTCAGCTTTCTGAGAAAAGAGATATCTACGGTCCAAACTATGGGCGAACTCGTGCCTTGAAGGCAAAAGCTGTTTCCTCATCTGAAGAAGAATCTGACAGCAGTTCTGATGATCCTGAAGACATTGGAAGGGAACTTGCAATGCTAGTGAAGAAGTTCCAAAAATTCACCAACAATAAAGGCTTCAGAAAGTCTTCACGATCAAGCTCAAGGAATGATGAAGCTTCTGCTCATGACTACAAGAAGAAAACATGCCACAAGTGCAAGAAAACTGGACACTTCATCTCTGAGTGTCCACAGTGGGACAATGAGAACAGAAAGAAGAAGAAGAGCAAGGAATATGACTCTGACGACAAGAAGAAGAAGAAATACACAAAGTCTTCTTCCAAGTCTTCCTCAAAGTCTTCATCACACAAGAAGAGCTCATCTAGCAAGGCACATGCATTTGTTGGCAAGGAAATGGATTCAGAGGAGGAGTCCGCTTCTGAGGAGGCAGAGGCGGAGTCTGAGGAGGAGTCTGATCCTGGCATTGCAAGTCTGGCTACAGCATACGTCGCGAAGTCCATCTTCAACACTG
This sequence comes from Triticum aestivum, assembly GCF_018294505.1. NCBI lineage: Eukaryota > Viridiplantae > Streptophyta > Magnoliopsida > Poales > Poaceae > Triticum > Triticum aestivum. Next base: position 366,794,191 of record NC_057809.1, on the reverse strand, counting down.
AAGACAATGACTTCATCACCGACACCGATGCAAATGACAAGGACTACTCCACTCCTACCTACTGCTTCATGGCACGCGGTGCCAAGGTAAACAAACGCACTACTCACTATCAAACATCTAGTGACGATGACTCTGATTGTGATTCAAAACCTAGTTACAAAACACTTGCTAAAATTGCAACTGAACAACAGAAAGCCATGGAACATTTTCAAAAACTATTAGACAAAAGCGATGATCTGTTGGGTGCTGAAATGACTCGGTCTGAATCCTTAATTGAAGACATAAAAAATCTTCATGTTAATTATCAGGAACTTGAAGATCGTCATGATACTCTCTCAACAACTCATGAAAAGCTTTCTTATGATTATCTTCAAAGGAAGCAAAAACTTTAGAAATTGAGAGCGGCTCATGAAGATCTTCAAAAGGAAAATGAGTCACTTCGCGTCAAACAGATTAGTTCCGCTCAGGAAGGATTTGAACCACCATGTCTTAAGTGCATTGAGCGTGATAATGCTACTTCTGTTGCTGAATGTTCCACTGCTACTGCTATTGCAATATCTTCAACTGTTGATGTGGTAACTAACCCCTCTGCTGAGGATACCACTACTATTGCTGATGAGAATGCTAGGTTGAAGACATTGCTTGAAACAGGGATGTACAAAAGTCTTAAAGGACATCAGACATTATGTGATGTCCTCAAGAAGCAGATTCTGAACCGAAACCCTAGGAAAGAGGGTGTTGGGTTCGTAAGGAAAATAAATGCAGATGGCTCTTACTGGAAACCTGAGCAGTACCCCAAAACCAAGTGGGTTGCTGCAAAGGAACCTTCAGCAGATCCATCCAATTTATCTGGCTTCACTTGTGCTAACCCCATTATCATTGATGAATCCTTTGATGCAAACTACATACTGTTTAAGAATCAGAATGGTGAAGTGTTTGCCAGGTACATTGGTACTAACTGCAGGAATGGACCGCCTATGAAGAAGATCTGGGTTCCGAAAAAGTGTCTGGAAAATCTTCCTGTGAATGTCTTCATGACACCTCACTTGAAGAAGACAAACCTCAGACCAAAGGCTTCATACGGTCCAAAGGCTTCATACAAACAGAGGACTCACCTGAGTCACACTAACGCAAATGTTTTGCAGGGAAACCATACTCAGGCATATGAATATGAGAGCGGTTCATCAAACCGTCATGTTCATATGACCAAAAATTATTCTGCTTATTCTTATGAGTACTATTGTCCACCTGCAAGACTGTTTGCTAAGGCTTCAAAGCCAAAATTCTCAGATGCTGCACTTAGACTTATTGCTTCTAAGCCACCCTTGAAGATGTGGGTGGTTAAGAAGGCTTAACTCTCTTTTGCAGGGAAAGGTCTCCAGCAGAAAACCAAAGTCTTCTGACGCTATTGCTGGGGACCTTAAAAATCTTGTAGGGCGCAAGATAAAATGCCCGAATGGCATCATTATGTACTTTGTTCCTGAATCGCATGCTACTCTCCCTATTAGTCCTAATCTGGATCTAAGTTTTCATAACCCACTGGTTCGTCAAATGTTTTTGCTTCACAATTCTCTTCGTGAAGCCTATCCCCCTAACTGCACTGTAGGGTACGACACCAGCGTCTTCAAAGTCTTCAGAATGGATTATTGACAGTGGGTGTACAAATCACATGACTGGCAAAAGAAGCCTTCTTATGGACTCAACCTTACGTCCATCCGACAAGAGCCACATCACATTTGCTGACACTGGTAAAAGTAAGGTATTGGGTCTAGGTAGAGTTGCAATCTCAAAGCATCAACACATGGATAAAGTCATGCTTGTTGAATCCCTTGGCTTCAACTTAATGTCTGTCTCAATGCTTTGCGATTTGAACATGATCGTAATGTTTGGAAAATATCGTTGCCTTGTACTAATGGAATCTGACAAGTCTCTAGTGTTTGAAGGGTATCGAAAAGATGATCTGTACGTGGTAGATTTCTCAGCAGGGCCACAACTTGCAGTATGTCTTATTGCGAAAGCTTCAGAATGCTGGCTTTGGCATCGGAGGCTTGGGCATGCTGGCATGAGAAACCTCCACACCCTTGCAAAGAAGAAACATGTCATAGGCATCGAGGGCGTCAAGTTCAAGAAAGATCACTTGTGCGGTGCCTGTGAAGCAGGGAAGATGACGAGGGCAAAACATCCCTCGAAGACAATAATGACCACTACTCGACCCTTCGAACTGCTTCACATGGATCTTTTTGGTCCCACTCACTACTCAACTCTTACTACTACTGCTTGCCGCTATGGCTTTGTCATTGTTGATGATTACTCTAGATATACTTGGGTACACATAATCCTTTACAAGACTGAAGTGCAGGATGTCTTCAGACGCTTCGCCAATCGAGCTATGAACAATTTTGGCGCCAAGATAAAGCACATCAGAAGTGACAATGGCACTGAATTCAAGAACACTAGCCTTGATACATATCTTGATACCTTGGGCATCACACATGAATTCTCAGCTCCGTACACGCCACAGCAGAATGGCGTCGTCGAACGCAAGAACAGAACACTCATTGAGATGGCCAGAACGATGCTAGATGAATACAAGACTCCAAGAAAATTCTAGACTGAAGCAATTGAGACTGCATGCCATACAATCAATCGTGTTTATCTTCACAAGCTTCTGAACAAAACATCTTATGAGCTCCTTACTGGCAAAAAGCCAAATGTCAGTTACTTCAGAGTATTTGGCGCAAGGTGCTGGATCAAGGACCCACACCACACCTCAAAGTTTGCACCAAAAGCACATGAGGGTTTTATGCTTGGATATGGAAAGGATTTGCACTCCTACAGAGTCTTCAATCTCTTTCACTACAAAGTGGTTGAAACTGTGGATGTGCGGTTCGATGAGACTAATGGTTCACAAAGAGAGCAACTGCCAAATGTGCTAGATGAAATTCCAGCTAGTGAATCAATCAAGCTAATGGGAACTGGAGAGATTATACCTTCTGAAGCTCATCCTGAAGAAGAACTTATCATCTCAGCACCTGATCAACATGAAGACAATGCTCAGCCTGAAGACATTCCTCCCAACAACAACACAGATCAGCAAGAGCAAAGTCTTCGCCCTGTACATCCTCGTGTTGCCAATGAAGTGCAGATTGACAGAATAATTGACAGCATCAATGCACCTGGTCCACTCACTCGTTCAAGGGCAACTTAGCTAGCAAATTTCTGTGGGCACTTCGCATTCGTCTCAATATTAGAACCCAAGAAAGTTGAAGAAGCCTTCATGGAACCTGAATGGATTCAAGCTATGCAAGAAGAGCTTCAACAGTTTGAGCTGAATAATGTATGGGAACTGGTTAAGCGTCCTGATCCACGGAAGCACAACATAATAGGCACCAAATGGATATACCGCAACAAGCAAGATGAGCATGGTCAAGTTGTCAGAAACAAAGCTCGTCTCGTTGCTCAAGGATATACTCAAGTGGAAGGCATTGACTTCGATGAAACATTTGCTCCTGTGGCTAGGCTTGAAGCCATACGCATACTGCTAGCCTATGCAAATCATCATAACATACTTCTATATCAAATGGATGTGATGAGTGCCTTTCTCAATGGCAAGATTGAAGAAGAAGTGTATGTTGCACAACCGCCTGGCTTTGAAAATCCAAAACATCCTGACATGGTATACAAGCTCAACAAGGCACTGTATGGCCTCAAACAAGCCCCTAGGGCCTGGTATGACACACTCAAATACTTCCTGAAGAGCAAAGGCTTCATACCTGGTTCCCTAGATCCCACTCTTTTCACGAAGACATATGATGGTGAACTATTTGTGTGCCAAATATATGTGGATGATATTATCTTCGGCTGCACCAATCAGAAGTACAGTGAAGAGTTTGGCTATATGATGCAAGAGCAATATCAGATGTCTATGATGGGGGAGCTGAAGTTCTTCCTTGGTCTTCAAATACGACAACAACGCAATGGCATCTTCATATCTCAAGAGAAGTATCTCAAAGATTGCCTGAAGAAGTTCGGTATGCAAGACTGCAAAGGCTTCACAACACCAATGCCAGCCAAACATCATCTGGGTCCTGACGACAATGGTAAAGAGTTCGATCAAAAGGTATACCGCTCCATGATTGGTTCTTTACTTTATCTATGTGCATCTAGGCCAGATATTATGCTTAGCGTTTGCATGTGTGCTCGATTTCAAGCGGCACCAAAGGAATCGCATCACTTAGCTGTGAAGCGAATTCTTCGATATTTGGATCACACCCCAACTCTAGGATTATGGTATCCAAAGGGCTCAGAGTTTGATTTGGTTGGATTTTCGGATGCTGATTATGCTGGTGACAAAGTTGATCGCAAGTCTACATCAGGCACATGTCACTTTCTGGGACGATCACTTGTATGTTGGTCTTCAAAGAAGCAGAACTGTGTATCTCTCTCCACTGCTGAATCTGAATACATTGCTGCTGGATCTTGCTGCGCTCAGCTTCTATGGATGAAGCAAACACTCAAGGACTATGGCATTCATCTGAAGCAAGTGCCACTTTACTGCGACAACGAAAGCGCCATCAAGATTGCCAACAACCCAGTTCAGCACTCGAAGACAAAGCACATTGAAATTCGTCATCACTTTCTTAGAGATCATGTTGTGAAGGAAGACATTGATATCATACACGTCAACACTGAAGAGCAATTGGCAGATATCTTCACCAAGCCTTTGGATGAGAAGAGGTTTTGCAAGTTATGGTGTGAGCTAAATATCCTAGAATCCTCAAATGTCCTGTGATCAGGCACACATCCTAACCCTTATGCATATTGATGACTTAGATGTGCAACACACGAAGTGAAGTATATCTTCAATCAATGAAGACATACATTCTAAGTGTGAATACATTAATCTGGAATTTGACTTCGGAGCGCCACGATAATTGTGCACCGTGTCTGGGTCTAATACTTCCTATACGGTGGGTAACGCCACCACCAAATGTTCTATTTTGAAGTATTTCACTCATGGCGTTACCTTGCAATGTCTTCACATTTGGTTTGGCTTCAATCTCAACATGTCTTCATGATTATCTTCACTATGTTGATTATATAGATATATATATACTAGTGTTCTGTCCTCTACAGCATTCACTTATAGCTATGTCTTCTTGTTCAATCTTTTGAACTAAGTGAATGTGATCGGACCCTAACCTCTCTATGCTCTCTATCTCAAAATTCTATCTCTCCAAGTCATATGCATTCTATTGAAACCGTCGAATGTCTTCTCTGCGTCCTTGTCAGCAGAAGACACAGAGATAACATTTAAGTCCGTTTTTAATGCTCATTTATCCACATGAAATCCGGAGAAGTAGGAATGACCACCCAACAATCCAGGCGTGCGTGGGATGTGGAACTGCCCCCAAAATACCGCATGATGGCCATGTACTACTCAGATGCGAATCGCCAGGGGCACCTGAGTAATAGCGCAGTGCCGCCCCTGCGCCTATAAATTCACACTTACCGTGGTCATTATGTCCTTCTTCCACCCTCGCACGAACCCTAGCGCCACCGCTATCTCTCGACGACGCCGGCGACGAAGTGCTTCACTGCCGCAACCTCTCCGACGCCGTCTTCACGCCGATCACGGACATCGTCCTCTCCGCCGTCACCGTAGGTGTCTTCCGTCGCCAAGTTAGGGCACCGAGGATTGAACTGCTCGGCATCATCTCCCACTCCGTCTAGCAGTTCCAAGTGTGTTAAATAAAACTTCTTTTTACAGCCCCTGTTGATCTCATGGTTCTGTCACTTTCTACCATAAGAAGTTTCTCTTCACACAAGTTAGATCTTTCAATCTGCATCTCATAACATGCCTAGTATATTCACTTGTGCTTCATGAAGTAGTTAGATTCCTCACTTGTATTGATCTGTGGGTTCGTACAAATCTGGAACCAACTTCTTTTCTATGAGTGAATGTCTTCGCACGATGAGGTCAATGTCTTCTAAACTGATTTATCTTCAAAATCTTCTGAGAATGCATATGACCTCTTCCCCTTCCCTCGCACCTTAATGCTGTCACAGGTATATGTCCGTGGGAGAATCCTTTGGTTCTCATAGTCTGCATTCATTTGCAGAATTCTTACAGCATCACATAAATTCTCCTGAAGCCAGTTCCTGTTGGTCCAGCAAGAAAAAGCCTTTGAAGCCTTTGAACGTCTTGAAGCCTTTCAAGTTAAAGTTTATGGCTTCAGAAACAGCAGCAAGGAAGGGGGCAGACAGCGACGTGGAGGAACATCCAAAGATCTGCCTGATGAACTGGCAGAAATGTATAAAACAGATCCTGAAGAGAATTATGGTCAGCGCAAGACCCGAATCCAATGGATTCGACGCTATTAGGCAGAACAATGGTTCAAGTACCGCTTCACAACCCAAGAGTATGCTGAGAAGAATGCCATCAAAAGACCGTGGGGAGACATCTTATTCAAGAACCTTGTACCCAGGACCAGAGATGAAGCCATTGCTTAAGGCTTCTACCCATGCATGGTCCGTGGGCCACAGCCTGATGATGCACATCCGTCGTCACTACTCTGGTGTCGTGACAACAATCTGTTCAAGCGCAACTTCCAGTTTTCCCAACAATCAGCGAAGCAGAACAAGAAGAAGTTGGGGTTAGACTTCAACCCTGGTCCCTCCGCACCAAGGGCAGATGGCACATGCGACGCATAACCCAATATCATCGGTCCGTATGCCAACCTTGAGGGCCTCATCACCCGCATCTTAGTCCAAGGGACTGTCGTGAATGACTCTCCAGCTGACTCTGAGTCTGATGAAGCTCCTGCTGTACCGAAGCCAAAGCAGTCGAAGAAGCCAAAAGCTTCAAAGCCGGCCCCTTCACCAAAAATCTCAAGGGCGAAGCCATTGGCAACTGCACCTCCGAAAGACAGTGTGCAGTCTGAAGACATATCCCGCGTCTCCAAGCCCCAGAAGGCCAAGATGCCTCAGCCACACACCGGCAAAGAGCTCACAGCTGCTACCATTCTGCGCAGCGAAGCCATTGATCTGTCAAGTGATGAAGATCTTGGAGATGACGCTCTCGAGCAGCTCATCAAGAGCAAAGAGGAAGCTAAAATCTTCAACAATTTGCCTCTCTTTGATGTCGCCATCATCCACAACTTCATCGACGAATGGTTTGCCACACCAGACATCAGCTTTGACGATCTACAGCTGCCCGTTGGCCTCAGCGTCGCCTTCCAAGGCGCTATTGCTTCAGAACTTGCCATTGCCCAGCGCATAGTTGAACTGAAGCAGAAAATTGATCATGAAAAGGCTCAGTTCAAGAAGCATATGGCCAAGCTCAGCGTGTAAGAAGTGAAGAGCTTCAAGATCATGTTGCATGAGCTAAAGGAAAACTTTCTGAAGAAGCGTGCAGAAGCTCAGGGTTCACGTGAGCGGATGAAGTCTCTGGCTGACAGATGTGTGCAAGCCTACAATGAGGCTGAAAAGCGCAAGGCACTTGGGCGTCCTGGCATCGACCCCAAGATGGACGCAAAGAAAAAGAAGAAGACTGTTCCAGCTGAACCAGAGGCATCAAGGCAGGAAGTAGTTCCGCTTGTCTTCCCAACTGCAATGACTGGCTCGAAGCCAAAGAGCTGGTCAATAGCTTCAGAGCTCAAGAAGACAAGAACTGCTGAGGCTGAAGCCAGGAAGAGGAAAAGCTCTGAAGTCTCTCCAATTGCTCCCAGCAAGAAAAAGAGAAAGACCAAGAAATCTCGGGCTGCTCCCACAGAGCCCTTGATAGTTGAACCTATTTCTATGATTCACCCTGATGCAGAACGTCAACTGACGGTGCATGAGCCTGCTTCCACAGAGGCTCCTGTTCCTGAAGACATACCAGCAGCCGACCCCATCCCTGCTGAAGACATTGGTCATCAGGACAATGTACAAGATGATGCAGCCCTTCCTTAGTATGACAACAGCGAACTCATCAGCATTGGTCGTCCTCTGACGCCAATTGCACAAGATGCGTCATGGGCGGATCGCCCGCAAGAGGAAGAAGACTATGAGGCCCAGCCCACTCCAACCCCACAGGCGTCATCTGCGTTCCGCAGGCTTCGCAAAGGTCCAAGGCCTCAAGTCTATGCTAAAGACATTCCGGCTGCATCAGCCGCACAAGAAGCACCACAAGAGCCCACTCCTCTGCTCCACCAAGAAGCAGTTCTCCAGGAGAACGTGCTTGTGACCGACCCTCCAGCTAGTCAAGCGGAGGCTGAAAATATTGAGGCTGCCACAACCAACACTGAAGCCAATGTGGAGCCCTCCCCACCAAAAGCTTTAGAAGACAGCGAAGCTACTGATCCAGACACTTCTATTCCTGAGTCTGCTGCAGGTCCTCAATTTGATTACCATGTTGAGCACAGGCCTCATGTCCAGAAGCCAGTCCCACAGCTGCCGAGGTTCCCAGGTCCTGCATCAGCACCTGGCTCCTTTAACATCAATAGCTTCAAGGCAGATAATACGTTCTTCAACAGCTCCAAGAACCCCTATTCAAGGGAAAGGATTTCATCAGATAGGTTCTGGAGCTATCCTCAGCGCAGCTACTATTCATGCATCCTATACAACCAAGGTCGCATCTTCCCGCACAAGCGCCTTGATGTTGAAGCCATTGTTGGTCTGCCCTGTTTAGAGGAAGCGTTGGATTGCTTCAAGCAAGTGGGTCTGCTGCAGTTTGTAACTGATGAAGAGCACTGGAATGAAGAGCTTCTGCTGCAGTTCTATGCCACCCTCCACATCAAAGGATACAACAGAGATCCGAAGACTTGGGCCCTGGAGTGGATGACCGGCAATGTCCATCACGAAGCCAATGCATTTGATATCATTGAGCACACTGGCCTGCCCACTCCTGGCGAATTCTTCGAGGAAGGTTGTCCACTACACACTGAAGCTCTTGAGAGCATATTCCAGAGGCCTGAACCGAATATGAGTCAGATGCTCTCCATGATGAAGCCATTGCCCCACGATGCTCCTTATCCAACAGAGTTCTTCGTTGAAGACTTTGAGTACCTGCCAAGAACCATCTATCACATTATCCAGCGGACTCTCTGGCCTATCAAAGGGCACTCTCCCAATGCCAAGATCGAGGGTGCAATGAAGACTCTGATATTTTGTATCCTTCATGGCAAATGCTTCAACGCACAGGACTTCTTCATACGCCAACTGGCTGCATCAGGCTCAGATTTACTTGGTTTGAAGTTCTATGCTCCTTGGGTAATGAGACTGATCAAGCTTCACTCTGCAACCTCATATCAGCCCCCAGCCCGCAACCATCGGATCTTCCTACCAGATGTAGATACCTCTGCTGAAGCTATATATCCTGAGCCTGCCAAGCAACCTTTGAGTCTTCAGAATGCAGAACACCAGAGCTTCACTCAGAACGTTGAAGGTGTTGAAGTCATCTCCAGGGTGTATCCTTTGGCTGGCACTACACATGCACCACACCCTGCTTCAACTGAAGCCACTGACAGTGCAACTGCTTCAAGACCCAAGAAGCACACTCGTGTTCTCAACGACCGAGAGCTTCTTGTGGCCCTTCATCAAAAGCAGGATAGGCATAATGACTTGTTGAAGCGACAGATGAAAAGCCTCTTGGTGGATGTAAATCGCATCTGAAATCTTGCCACCAAGAACGCTTCCGTTGCCCATGAAACCTGTCGTCGTACATGGAAAGGGCTATCAATGATATGTACTGAAGCTGAACTTGAAGAGGATGGCTTCACTGAGCGATTCAAGTTTGACACCACACCTCCTAGAAGGGCTGTGATGCGAAGCACTCCATCTCTTGAAGACTCTGAGTTTTCTTCCTCTGCTGCCACAGTCACTGCCAGAATCATTGATGAAGAAGACGATGCTACCTCACCGCCACCTGCTTCAGCACCTCCAAGCTCTTCTGCACCGCCAAACAACGCCAACAACCCTGCTACTTCATCTACTCCTCAAGGGAACGAGTAGAGGCTCTATGTCTTCAAACCTTTTGGTCATTACTGACAAAAGGGGGAGAAGCATATGAGATTGATAGTCTTCAAGCGGGTTCATATGGGCGGGTGCCTTATATTTTGCTTCGTGCTTACAACTCTCGTTTTTTTGCTACATTTGGTTCTTACAAGTTGTAACACTTAAACCAGATGGTCGTCTACTACTTGTTTGCCACCCTGTTATGCGAAGATAAATTCCACATGTGTGACGATAAATTCCGCACTTATCTCATTCTGCAGACGTCCATTTTCCATTATGCATGTCATTATCTTCATATACTTTCACATGCATAGTGGATTGTCATCATAAGCTGAAGTGGATCTCCACAAGTACAACCTGCCATGTGCATTTGCATTCCAAAAGCAAATTAACTTATATGCACATCTTCAGGGGGAGCCCTTCTTATGAAGACAATTCCTTATCCTTTACAATTTCACAGACTATATTTCCCGTTGAAAACTTCAACTAGTTTGTCATCAATCACCAAAAAGGGGGAGATTGTAAGTGCATCTAGTACCACCCCTAGTTGGTTTTGGAGTATTGACGACAAACCTAGTTGAGGGACTAATGTGTTTGTGAGAATTGCAGGATAACACAGGTAGAAGTCCCTCATTGATTCGGTTTTACTACCAGAGATGACCCCTAAAAATGTATGAAGACATTGAAGTCAAAGGTGGTATATGAAGATATTCACATTGAAGACTATGACAAAAGAAGACACGTTATGAAGCCAATGGAGCTCGAAGACTTAGATCTTTCGTAGTTCTTTTTCTTTTGTGTTGAGTCATAGGAACCATCGTACTGTTAAGTGGGGTCCAGGAGAACCAGTCAGAATGACTGAAGTGATGCCTAAACCAAAAACCTATGTCTTCGAGTGAAGACAATGAGAGCGAATCTTGTCCAGAGTCGGACAAGTCAGCTTTGCTTGTAGCCCAAGTAAAGTTGCCATGAGAGTTTGAAATCTGACCGTTGAGACACGTGTCAGTTCCTTAGTGACCCAGGGTCATTTCGGACAAATCGGGTTAGGTTGCCAAGTGGCTATAAATAGCCCACCCCCTACAACCATAAACGGTGGGCTGCTCAGATTTCAGTGCACGGCTTTTGTCATTTGAGAGCAACCCACCTCGAAGCCTTTCAGAGAAAATTCCTAGTGAGGAGAAAGCCCTAACCACCCAGAGCCAGAGTAAATTGGGCATCACTTAAGTCTTCTTGTCTGTGTGATCTGAAGACTTATTACACTTGAGGACTGTGCATCCTCCAAATGGTTAGGCGTCGCGTTCAGAGCATCCAAGAGACATTGTGGATTGCCAGTGAACGAAGTCTGTGAAGGTTTGGGAGTCTACCTTGAAGACTTACCAGAGTGATTGGGCGAGGACTATGTGACCTTAGCTCAAGGAGAATACGGTGAGGACTTGGTGTCCTGAGCTGCGTGTTCAGGACTGGGTGTCCGGGACTGTGTGTCCTAAGGTTTAAATACCTAGCCGCTCCAACCAGACGTACAGTTGTCACAGCAACTGGAACTGGTCCAACACATCATTGTCTTCAACGAGTCACTGGTTTCATCTTCACTCCCTTTTACTTACTGTTACTCATTGTGAAGCCATTGCATGCTCGCTATATCTTTTGTCTTCACAACGTAACTGTATGATTTGTTTGACTTCATAACTTCTTCCTACCTGATCCTTATTACACTGCAGCTACTTGTCATTGTGCTTTCACTCTATTGAATACTTGACCATGGCTTGCCTAGTGTAATCTAACTTCCGCTGCATAGTGATAGGCATATCTCTACTGTTTGTCTTCATAACTTCCACGTTTTGAAGACTTTCATAAAAATCGCCTATTCACCCCCCCTCTAGTCGATATAATGCACTTTCAAAGAGCACGTGGGCTCTTTCCCCTTGGAAGAGCCAGAGAGGGTGCCCTCCTCGTGGTCGCCATCGATGAGGTCTGACATGGAAGCTGTGGATCCCAAGCCAGCATCACAGAACGTGTCCTTCAGAAATGACAAAAGGGATTTGATGGGGATGCAGAATGGCAAATTGTTGACAGTGAGTGAGAGGAGATCAACGGCGGGGCCATGGATGAGATCAACGGCGGTTGAACCCGAGGGGTTGGGTGTTGGCCACTTAACCTATGACATAGCCCACCTTAGGCCGTCACTGTCGATGACCTCGATGTCATAGCCAGCGAACAAGACATGCCCTCATACTCTAGCCCTCTACTTGAGTGCCTGCTGCCAGTAATGGTCTTCAGCTTCCTCGGCGATGTCGGGCGAAGAGACCGCTATACACCTCTTTTGTGCCAGTCGCTCCTCGAGCTCCACGGGAAGCGTAGGCGGGCTCATGCTGCGACGCTCTAGAGTGGGGGATGGGGATGGGGATGGGGATCTGTGGGAAAGGGGGCGTTTGGCAGGCGTCATCTAAGAAACTCAGCGCGGCCTGGGTATGGAGATCGGTGGGTAAGCTACATGGGCAAACTGGCAGATGTTGACAATGGAGGACTTGCGGCGGCGGGGACCTTGCTAGGGTTTCGAGCGAGCGAGGGTGTGTGTGTGTGTGTGTGCACGCCCGAGGAGGTTTTGGTGTGTGTGTGTGGAGGTGGGGGTGTTTGAAGAAATGATGCGATTACTGGAAATTTTACTACGCGGGAGTCAAACGTGGGATTGAAATGTCCGGCTATTGAAATTTTTGATGATAGTGCATCACACACGGTCCAGAGATAACAACCGTGTGTTATGAAACAGAAAAATCCTCGAGGTGGGCATATATTTTTTGGGGATGCAGGCGGGATTGGGAACAAGAAACATCGCACATGGTCCGGAGATAACAACCATGTGTTATGAAACAGAAAAACCCTCGAGGCGGGTAGATATTTCTGAGAGGGGGAGCCTCGTGGAGCCCAATGTACTGTGCGGATGTGTGCGTGACAGGTGCACTGGCGTGGCACGTGGTTAGTTTGAGTGAACCGTGTCTGTTGCGTCCTGACTTATCTAATGTTCATAAAGTTTGCGAAAAATGACGCGGGAGAGGGTTAGAACACGAACACACTTGCATGTGGACCAAATTTATTTATCAAAAGGGTGGTTTGACTTTCAAATACCAAATGCAACTTCGATGTGGCACCTCTCTCATGAAGCGCACTGTATTGCTTGCCCCCCTCGTGTCGGCACGAAGGGAATCCTAAGCTATGAATGCATGCCCCCTCCCCCCCCAACCGAGGTTCACCCCAGCAAAGTGCGAAGTAGCTAGCAGCCCCCCTCCTCCCTCATGTCGGCACGAAGGGAATCCTAAGCTATGAATGCATCCCCCCAATCGAGGTTCATTCACATAGAATAGTGCGAAGTAGCTAGCAGCCCCCCTCCCTCGTGTCGGCACGAAGGGAATGCTAAGCTATGAATGCATGCCCCCCAACCGAGGTTCACCCTAGCAAAGTGCGAAGTAGCTAGCAGCCCCCTCCCTCGTGTCGGCACGAAGGGAATCCTAAGCTATGAATGCATCCCCCCCCCCAACCGAGGTTCACCTAGCAAAGTGCGAAGTAGCTAGCAGCCCCCCTCGTGTCGGCACGAAGGGATTCCTAAGCTATGAATGCATGACCCCCCAACCAAGCTTCACCTAGCAAAGTGTGAAGTAGCCAGCAGCCTCCTCCCTCATGTCGGCACGAATGGAATCCTAAGCTATGAATGCATGCCCCCCAACCAAGGTTCACCCTAGCAAAGTGCAAAGTAGCTAGCAGCCACCCCTCTCTCGTGTCAGCACGAAGGGAATCCTAAGATATGAATGCATGACTCCCCCCCCCGACCGAGGTTCACCTAGCAAAGTGCGAAGTAGCTAGCAGCCCCCCTCTCATGTCGGCACGAAGGGAATCCTAAGCTATGAATGCATGCTCCCCCCCCCAACCGAGGTTCACCTAGCAAAGTGCGAAGTAGCTAGCAGCTCCCCACCCCCTCGTGTCGCCATGAAGGGAATCCTATGCTATGAACGCATGCACCGCCAACCGAGGTTCACCTAGCAAAGTGCGAAGTAGCAACCCCCCCTCCCCCCCATCCCACACACACTTTCAGTCAGCGGGCCAGAAAGGCATATATCTCACCAAGATGCATCGTAAAACGGACCAAGAATAATACACCTTGGTCATGCAACCTCTCTCTTGTTGTTGGTCAAAGTGATGGCCGTCCATGCGATCCCGGAGATGGGATAGCTCACCAATAATCACGCAAGTAGCTAGTCCCCGAAGACAACCACTGCATGCGTGTGGCCCAAACATATGTATGGAGAGGTGTGTTTTTGAGTAACAATGGAACAACTTTGATGTGGCATCGTGATTTCGAACTAGAAATCCCCAGACTAAGTGAGGGTTAGGTTGACGATGCATATGTATGTTACACCACACTTCAAGCCAACGACGGGGATTCATGCATGCATGTGTGCATAGTATATGTGCTCAAACTTAATTAGGTCTGAATCTCACCATGACCTATACTACGATAACACGAACCAAATGAAGAATCTGCCATGGTAACTTATCTTGTTGTTGGTTCGGTGATCATGGATGCCCACGCGGGCCCACGAATATATAGGCTTGTCGCCGATAACAACATGAGGTAGTGTACTGTTCGAAGGCAACCACTACATGCATATGTATGGAGGTGATGCGTGCATGCATGTTTGAATATACAACATTGATGTGGCATGTGTGTCAAAAATTGTATACTAGCTCACCACACAGAGCGAGATCGGATCATGATGTGTCATTGCTCTAGCCTCTTTGACTCGATGGGAGGGATTCATGCGTACCCATGCATGTGTGTGTGCTCAAGATGTATCATGCATGTCATCCCAGAGCAAAAATAATATTACCCTCCTAGGTCAAATTAACCTCTCTTGTTGCCAGGAAAAAAGTAGTGATGGACCAAGCGGGCCCACAAATGGAAAGCATCGATATCGCTTATAACTGCTTAACTGGGTGCGAGAGGACAACCACTACCGCTTTGCATGTGGGCCAAACATATGTATGTTGAGTACTCAAAATGCACAACTTTGATGTGCCACATGCCTCAAAAACCGTAAACCATGCACCCTCACAGAGCGAGGTTCATATCAAGCGTATTACCTATGACGATCCCCTTCCCCCCTCCTCACCGCATACTATATGCTCTTGCCATAATATATGTAACCCAAAAGAGTCCCCGTCAATGGTGAAATTAATTAACCTCTCCCGATGTAGGTCAAAGTGATGCATGCATGCATCGACGATGGCCTCGTGGGCCCACAGATGGAAGCGTCACACGTGAGTGTCCTAGCTAGGATATGCATGTGGACCAAAAGGTGTTGTGTGATGTTTGAATAACCAATTTCACAATTTTGATGTGGCACGTGCCTTGGAAACCAAAAAGTCCCAACACTGAGTGAGGTGTACTTGTTCACGAATGTGTACGTATAGTATATATGCTAGTCCCTTCCCACCTCTTCGACGCGTACTATACACCTCCATAACACAAACAAAAAAGATTCCACCTTGCTGGTCAAATTAACCTCACTACCAGCTGTTCGTCAAAGTGATGGACGACGACCTCGCGGGCCCACAGAAAGCGTCACACGCGAGTATCGAGTGTCGAGTATGACAACCATCGACTGCATGTGGCCAAAACATTTATGTACGACAGGGTTGTGTAATGTTTTAAATAACTCGTTCACGACTCTGATGTGGCACCGGCCTGCCTAACAAAACGGCCAACCCACACGGTGGCTCACAACTCGTAGTGTACTGCGAGCCACCCGTTACCCCCAGACGCACACACTCACCGTGAATCTACCGCAACAAGGATGCATGTTAAATTAATTATCCTGCGGTGAACATACATGTTACCAAATGAGGGACGTTTTAATTTCAAAAAAATCACAGATATCATTAAGATGTTTTAGTACATTGATTGATTGATTTTCTATGGG
Source organism: Triticum aestivum (assembly GCF_018294505.1). NCBI lineage: Eukaryota > Viridiplantae > Streptophyta > Magnoliopsida > Poales > Poaceae > Triticum > Triticum aestivum. The sequence continues at coordinate 366,778,223 of NC_057809.1, read as the reverse complement.
TATAACATGCAAAAATCAAATTTGAGCTACATGCACACGTGAAAGTGCACCTAAATGGATTGAAAAAACACATGTGTCTCACTTGGTGCATGTTTACTCCCCGTGCAACAAATTTGAAACATTGATAATCTTGATTTTTAAATTCTAGTACATCCAAAACTTATTTGAAGTTCATGAAACTTATCGTGTTGTCATACCGACACCAATACAAAATGACATTGTACTTTTTTGTCAAATTTGAGACCAGTTTTTATGTAATCTTTATCTAATTACAGATGGGAGATTATTAATAATTGGGAACCAATATCCCAAATGGATTATTTATTCGAACCATGAGCGTTAGACCAATAATGGATATGTGCCATGCTTCGGTTAAGCGATAAAGCGGCAGCATTAATCATCCTAATAGAAAAACAATATACGTGCCGCCGCACATCCCGTGTGGCGTGCGAGCAGGCGTGAGTTGACGGGACTCGTCCACCGTGCAGGCAGACAGGGAGGTGTGCGTGTAGGTGTGTGAATTGATGGAGGCGTGCTCGCTGCGCAGTGTCATCGGGAGGCTTGCGAGTAGCTGTGTGAAACTTTGGTAGGCATTCCAGTAGTCTGGTGCGCAGGCTCACCGGGAGGCGAGCCATCGGTTACACCGCCGCCCTCCTCTCTCCCACAAATCCCACTACTCAATATTAATGGTGCGCCCGAGCGGCCGCACCCCCCATCCTCTCTACGCACACACAATCATCTCTCTCCACTTGCATCTTCGATGCTGCCCTCAGTCCTCAAAGCCGTCAGTGTATGAGGATGCCGCTGAAGCGCCTCATCAGAGGGAGTGGCGATGCCGGGGCTACTAAAGCACCGGATCACGGCGTGGAGATGGAGACAGAGGTTGCCATCACCGCCGGCGAGTTATCGATGCACCCTGACGTTGTCGATGACGTCGAGCTTCCATAGCCGGAGGTGGAGTTCCACACCGACTCCGATGACCACTCCAGCGATGACTCTGATGATCACTCTGGCGACGACTCCGACGATGACGACGGACAGCTGGTTAGTCATATATACCCATTTATGTGTCAAATAGATCATAGGGTTTCTCTGGTTACTCCTGCTTCCCCTTTTTGGAATAGAAATCCTATGGTTATGTTCTCCCAATCCATGAAATATGAGTAAGTTTCGTTAGATACGTGTAGTGTATTGATTGTTTGAATGGTACAAGTGATAAGTGATTAGTTGTTTCATCTGTGCAAATGATTTTTGCTGCTAATCCCACTAGGGTTAGTGTTCATGCTAATAATTCCTAGTCAGGGCTTGACAATTGATTTTCAATGACCTACATATGTTTGTGCCATTATTTCCTTCAAGATTGTTCTGTACATAGACGATTGCGCTTAAAAATCGAACCATAATCTCTGGATATGTATAAACAAATAGCGATAAATTCCTAATCCTACTTCACGACATGTAATCATTGATTTTATGCCAAATTTGTTTTATTATTTGTATAGGTGCTGTCTGATGATGTGGACAGCAAGGATGAAGATGTCCAGAGGAGGTACAATAGGCAAATCCCGAGGGAGCTTTATGCGGGAATGCATAACAGGCGTATTAGGACCTGGAACGGCGGCTATGGATGCCCATTTTGAAACCAGAAGCTTCATGACATGTATCTAAGTGTTCTGGCGCATGCAAGAGGACGGGCCGTTGGCTCCTTCAAGCAGAAGTATTCTTGCAGGGTGGCGCACGACGCGTATGCCGAGTACATGGAGAAGCTTCAGGATCGTGTCGGCCTGTGAGATGAGATGTCGGATGGATGGAACTATATATGTACGCTTGAGTATGCTTAATACTGTTGAACTATGTAGTCCTTATGGTTGAACTATGCTTATCTACGTGTATGCTTATTATCTATGTGTGAGTATGTTATATATTTCGCCAAATTTTGGTAAAAATTACAACGGGGGACCAATAAACCAGGACGGAGGTAGTACGTAAATCACACACGGTTCCCAAAATTGGAACCATGTGTAATGATATTCATTTTGACTGCTGTGTCAATCACACACGTTTCGCTCTAGCAAACCACTGCCCCAAAAATTGTTTGTGGGATAGAAAACCCTCACCACCCAATTCGAAAAAGAAAATAGAAAACTCTCACCATCCCCACGTCACAAAAACCCTCACCCTGCCCGCCACCCCCTCGGCCCCTCCGGTACGTTCCCCATTTACACCTGCACAAGATCCTCCGCGTCTATGCCATGGCACCGCCTATCGCGGCGGTAAACACTTAGCTCGACGCCTGCCGCCGCCAGGCTGCCGGCAAAGCCCACCACATTTCACCACTTCCGGTTGCCGCCGCCTATCGCCATCGACTTTCTCGATGCTGCTCATGGTCGACCCAGCTCCGCTCGGTTGGGGAATCTATCGTACTGAGGGTTCTTTCTCATGGAAGACAAGGTAACTAGTTTAACGAGATATTATCTCATCTCTTATCCCAGTTCATCTGCCTCCTTTAATCACCCGACAGAAATCGTCGTGAATTCATTTTTATTCGAGCTGATTTGAGGGTTTTCTTTCATTCATAGAATGTACAGTGCGCCGACACTTCAGGACTTTGCGACCGTCGCCAGAGATTCCATCTCTCCGTACCAGATAACTTGAGCACGCGCGCGGTTCAATCTCACCCTAAATCGGTTGGCATGGCCTACTTTCCTGAACATATTCTAAATATTGCTACATTTGGATAAAAGGTGCCACATGCACCATATACGTCAAAGGGCCTTTTTCCCCTCTTCTTTCTATATTAGGAAAATTAATGATGTATTGTTCTTTCGATTACTCTCATTTTTCCATGACATCATGTTTACCCTATCTGTTTAATTATAGATTTTTGTCCTTCGATTTCAACTGTTGTACAATTCTTTCAATTTGGGCCCATATTTGCATATTATCATATTTTATTTAACAATCCTACCATTTTCTGTAGAACATCCCTCGCTATGCAATAGATTATGTAGTGCACAATTTTTCCCTTTACATACATCAAGGCTCCATGGATGTCATACTGCAAACAAACCATGGATTTACAGTCGTTGCTACTGTAAGACTTGATGAACGTGGTAACTCCTATTTTGGCACTGGCTTTTGGAGTGGAATTGCAAAGTTTTATGTACTGAAAGATGGCACTAAAATTGCACTACACATAAAAGGGCCTGGTCATGAGATATATGCTAACTTCCCCGACAAAATCATCAGTCCAGACTTTGTTTGAAGTAAGTTTTCTTTTCCACTATCTGCATATGTTGACTTACCCCACAATGTCAAATGAATTATGTAGTATTTAAGCAACCAATTGTTATTCCCCTTTCTTACTATATTCCTACCTAATAACTTCTAGTTACCAATACACTTTTCTAGTGCCCTGTTATAACTAAATATTCCCTGTACTCCCATTTCTATCAGAAAGCGCCGCTGACAAGGATACTCCGAAGGTGGAGAATGGGGCTGCCAACAAGTGGAGGTGGGGCGAGCTAGAACCGCAAGCGACTCCAGCAGGCCTAGACATAATCAGCAACCTCCCTGATGATATGTTGAGAGTCATCATCTCCCTGCTCCCAATCAAATATGGGGCACATACAACCCTCCTTTCCCGGCAGTGGCACCCCCTATGGAACTCCAGCCCTCTCGACCTCATCGACACCCACGAGCTCTGCCATGGCTATCGCAAAAGCTTGGATGCATTCTCCAAGATCCTCGGCAGTCACCTTGGGCCAACCAAAGGCCTTATAATGGGCAAGTTCCATTCCAACGGCAAGGACCGAGCCAAGCTTGATGACTGGTTCTGATCCCCCGCCCTAGATCAGCTCGAGGATCTCACTTTTGATGATGGTCATATGCGGTCGCTGCCAACGTATGCACTCTGCCTCGTGCCCACGCTGCGCGTCGCCAAGTTCAGGAACTGCCATTTCCCGCCCCTTAATGACGCGCCCGCTCTTATTCTACCACGACTGATGCACCTCGAGCTCGTCACCGTCTGCCTCTCAAAGGGTGACATGGAGCGCCTACTCCATGGTTGTACTTCACTCAAGTACCTTCGTCTTCAGGTGATAAATGGGTTGAGTAGCTTCTACATCACCTCCATGACTCTCCGGACTATTTATGTGTGTTGCTGGTGCGGCAGGAAGACATCAGAAGATGTGTACCACGGTATGGTCATCCAGGACACACCTGCACTTGAGAGATTACTTGTAGTTGATCAAGAAGGTCCAACAAGAATCAATGTCATTTCTGCGCCGAAATTGACAGTTGTGGACTACTCGTCTGATAAATGCTCCAAACTTGTTATTGGATCCACACCCGTTCAGGTACAATAGCCGCCTTCTAACTCTCCTTCTACAAATTAACATCATTTCTAATTTTGAAGATGTTTGTCCATCTGTAATTTAGAAAATTATTCCGACAAGCTTGACCCCGAAACTGCGCACAGTGAAGGTCTTGGCACTAGAATCTATCAGTCCTGGCCTGCAGCAAGTTGTCAGTTTCCTGAGATGCTTTCTGTGCCTGGAGAAGCTATATATCGAGGTGATGTTCCTTTCCTATTAAATGTTAACCATAAGGGAGTTCAATTTGTGACACCTTTTTTCCAAGTTTACAATGACAATGTACTATGATTTCTGAAGGTTCTTTTGGACGATTTCAGTACATACATGCCCCCATATTGGTTTCTTGATCCATATGGTTACAATCAATAAGCGTTTCTCCTTTGGATTCATCTGTACTAGTTTTCTTAGGGAACTTTTCATCCACTCCAACCTCTTGTGAAGAAGGCAACATTATTCTAGAATGTAATCAAATGCCCATGTTAATCATGCCAGATCGAAGATGCCATATTAGTCCATTGTACAAATCATGCAAACCAAATAGCTAGGCCTGTAGTAATGTTCAAAACTGCATGTAGGCACTAACACGTTTTCTTCTTTTGCAGATAAGATTAGGCACAGTGGTGGATAATGTGATACAATATAACAAGCACGTCGAATGCCTAGATTTGCATCTCTCATAAATTACTTTGAACTCCTACCGAGGGACCTTACTGGAGATTATATTCGCCGGGTTCTTTCTTCTCAGAGCAAGGGTGCTGAAGGAAATGAGGTTTGCCCTACATTTATTTCGCAAAAGTGAATGGTTTGTTGATCAGCGCTGGCGCCTGCGGCAAAATGGAGTAGGCTCCAAAAATGCTGAATTTCATTTTGGAACTTCAGATGACAGAGTAATCGGAAGTCATCGTGTCAACCCCATACATGACTTCTTAGTGGCTGACCCCTTTGCAAAAATTGTGACGTTTCAAAGCCAGACTTAGAAGAAGTGATATTAGTTTGAACCTCTCTGATATCCATGTTTAGCGGATCAGCGCGAGCATTTGCAACTGATGAGCTGAATTTCATTTCTAATATCAATTTGAACCTTGTAATATTCAAATTTGAGCCATATAACTCTAGAATTTGAACCTTGTAACATTTCAAGCTTTTGTGGTACAATCATTGAAATGGCATTGTATGAGACTCGTATATTGCTAGCACTATTTTGATCTTAATATGCAATGGTCTTAGATTTTATTAACCATTCTCGAATCAGTTTACCTTGTCGATCTCATAGCACATGATCTGTATAGCTAACTCGACTGCGATCTTCGACATTATTGCACACACTTGGTTTCTTCCACCATGTGCACTGTAGAGCGCATAATTAATTATCGCACTCGAGTGTCCATCATCACCCTTCTGTGTAACTTTGACCTCATCACCCAAGGGTAAACTTATGACCGAAGTCATTCCACACACTTCATTTTTACAAAGGTTTTTGCCAATAAACGCCCACGATTTGTCCCTCTTCTAGCCGAGCGTGGCCAAACTAGCCGGGCAGGAAGCTTGCATGGTAAACAGAGCGGTAGCGCGGGAACAAGCTCACCGACGATACATTTGGCGCCTCTTCGAGCCCACGCGTGCGGTGTTGTCAAGCGTGCACTGGAATCCTCCGCTATGAACGCCGTGACAAGACATGACGATTATAGGCGGGACAGCCCCCATTTATTATAGCGGCCATTTAACCTACCCTTGTGTCTCTTTAACCTTTCAATTGTGCCCCACCATTGAAAGAAGCACACTCACCATGAGAAATTCTTAGAGGGTATCCTGCGCGGCTCCAATGGCGCTCCGAGCGGCTACCAACGACGAGCAGCAGTTCACCATGCGTGCCATGGTGGACACCCACAGAAGGTTCATGGACCTCTCGGTGGTGTACACCAACGACCCAGTCTGGGTGGAGCACTCCATCCACATCATGGAGCTGTTGCTTGCCGCAGAGAAGTACAAGGTGGTCAGGTTCGACCTCGAGTAAACCCGCGCCCGTGTCGGGTCTCATCCCAAGGTCGTCGTCACCCAGATGTGCGTGCGCCACCACGTCCTCGTCTACCACTACTACCTAGCCACAAGGCCTTGCGAGCGTTTCGTCGGGTTTGTCAATAGCCCCCACTACATGTTCGCTACAGTGGACATCACCAACGATGTAAAGGTGCTCGAGAATTCGGGCATCGCCTACCAGAATCTTGTCGACATCCAGGGCCAATACAAGATCTGGGGCAGCAAGGAGCATGAGAAGGACTCATTGGTTCACCTCACTGAGGCCATCATCGACCCCTACTATAGAGACATGAAGGATTCGTGCAACAAGGACAAGCGTGCCTAGCACTCGACCTGGTTGGATAAAATCGACAAAGCTCACGTCGTGTACGCGGTCAAAGAGGCGCACACGAGCTATGACATGTATAGGCGGATCATTGACATGAGGAAGTGTCTCCTTCCCCAAAATAGCAAGGGATCGAGCCGGAAGCAAAGCAATGGCAAGCATCGTCGCAACAATAAGTAGATGATTAGATCCTCGTTTCTCCTACTTCAGTATGCATATAATTGCTTTCTTTGGTGTGTGGAAATGTTAGGTGTGTAGTCACTTGTGAAATTGTATGCTTAATTTGGTTATGCAATGCTGTCATTTTAAGTATATATGTTGATGCTCTGTGGACAGAGCGTAGATGTTGTGCGGACAAAGAAAATGACATTGTACATGGACTAAACAATGGAACCCGTCGGTGATGTTTTCATCAATCACTCACAATTGTATACCAGCAATCGTTTGCTCAGAACACACACGGCTTGTTAGCAGTAATCGTCTGTGTTGTTATCGGTCTTCGCACACGTTTCCGATTACATACTTGTTTGCCTCGTATCACACACATCTTGTTCATTTGAACCATTTCTGTTCGCATGTCTCAACGCAAACAGTTCATCCGAGTGAACCGCATGTTGTATATCGCACACACCTTTGATCTGACTGACTGTTTCTTTTGTGTTGCCCAATCACAAACAGTTCAACCGAGTGAACCGTATGTTGTACATCGCACACACCTTCATCTGGCTGCCCATTTCTTTTGTTCATCCTCATCACAAAAGGTTAACTGAACTGAATCGTATGCCCTCAATCGCACACGCAACTAAAATCTGAACCGTGTTTGATGCATCCTCCATCGCAAATGTTTTGCACCTTTTTTGACAATTTTTTTACACCAACGTTTGCGATTATGGCATCGCACATAGTTTTGTCGAAGGGTCTCTGATCGTAGTGTCGCGTTAGCAGCATCCTGTAGTAGTGTGCCATGTTAAATTTTGGAATTATTCCGGGTTCGTTTGGCCTTTTTATACATTAATTGACTTTCTTGTCATTTAATGTGCATAATTCAAATTTGAACTACAAGCACATGTGTGTCCAAAGTTGGTTGAAAAAATCACATGTGTGTCCTCGGGTAACTTTCTAGGTCCCATGCAAGAAATCAGAATGAAATTCAAACATCTGGGCGTCGTGGCTCGACCGGAAACATTGAGAAACTTGGTTTTTCTAATTCCTGTAAATCCAAAACACGCATGAAAATCATGAAACTTGGCTTGATGTCATGACATGGCACCAACATGTTGTGGTAATTTTCCTGTCCGATTTGCGAAGCCGCACACATTAACAATCAACAAAGTCATTTTGGAACAAGTGTTGTCACATTACAATCGAAAACACAAGTATTATTGAAACCGTGGGCATTCTACTTACCATTTACATGCTGCCACGCGCCCCCTTTTTTTATTAGCTACGAGGCATCGTGCAGAGTAGCTATTTGAGTAGGGGAGGCGTGCGATCAGACCCCTGTGCGAGCTTATCGGGAGGAGAGCCCTTTGACCTCCATCTGCCGCCCACCACTCTCCCAAGGTCTCCATTAATGGCGCCCGAGCCCCTGTTTAACGGCATGGCTATGTCTCATAGAACTGAGATTTAAGATAGAAAAAAGAAAATATGAAAAGAAAATTTTTCACGGATCTTGATGTAAGATCCGACGGACCTATATAGCATCTACCGCGACTTCTAGTAAGACTAATGAATATATAAGGACGATGAAAGTGGATAATAATTGTCTTACATAATTAGGAAGATCACACGTGTGTCCTCGGGTGAATTTCTAGGTTCCATACAAGAAATGGGAATGAAATTCAAACATCTGGGCATCGTGGCTCGACTGAGAACATTGAGAAACTTGGTTTTAAAATTCTTGTAAATCCAAAACACGCCAAAAAAATATGAAACATGGCATGCTTTCATGTCATGGTACTACCATGCTACGGTAAAATTTTTGGCCGAATAGGAACAACTTTTGGTACAAGCTTCTTGCAAACTAGAGCTTCTCTCAAGAAGGCTCGTGGTTCTGAGAGGGAACGTGTCACCTTTTGTGTGTGAAATGATATACGCTACCCCCTTGAATTTCTTTACAGAGGCAACATAGAACTATATGAGTGTTGTGTTAAATTTTGGAATTATTCCGGGTTTGTTTGGACTTTTTTATACATTAATTGAGTTTCTGGTCATTTACTATGCATAATTCAATTTTGAACTACAAGCACATGCTCCAGTGCACCAAAGTTGGTTGAAAAATCACATGTGTGTCCTCGGGTAAATTTCTACGTCCCATGCAAGAAATGGTGGGTTTATGGTACCGGCAAAAGTTTACTAGAGAGGCTAGCTATGGTGAAAGGGTGAGAGTGTGTATAATTCATGGACTAAACATTAGTCATGAAGAACTCACATACTTATTGCAAAAAAATATTAGTTATCGAAACAAAGTACTATGCACATGCTCCTAGGGGGATAGACAATCAAAAAATAAATTATGCTCCGACTTCATCACATAACGGTTCACCATACGTGCTTGCTATGGGAATCACAAACTTTAGCACAAGTATCTGTCAAATTCACAACTACTCAATTAGCATGACTCTAATATCACCATCTTCATATCTCAAAACAATCATCAAGTATCAAGCTTCTCATAGTATTCAATGCACTCTATATGAAAGTTCTTATTATACCCATCTTGGATACCTATCATATTAGGACTAATTTCATAACCAAAGCAAATTACCATGATGTTCTAAAAGACTCTCAAAATAATATAAGTGAAGCATGAGAGATCAATAATTTCTATAAAATAAAACCACCACCATGCTCGAAAAAGATATAAGTGAAGCACTAGAGCAAAATTATCTAGTTCAAAAGATATAAGTGAAGCACATAAAGTATTCTAATAAATTATGATTCATGTGTGTATCTCCCAAAAGGTGTGTACAGAAAGGATGATTGTGGTAAACTAAAAAGCAAAGACTCAAATCATACAAGACGTTCCAAGCAAAACACATATCATGTGGTGAATAAAAAATAGCCTCAAGTAAAGTTACCGATAGACGAAGACGAAAGAGGGGATGCCTTCCGGGGGATCCCCAAGCTTAGGCTTTTGGTTGTCCTTCAATTTTACCTTGGTGTGACTTGGGCATCCCCAACCTTAGGCTCTTGCCACTCCTTATTCCAAAATCCATCAAATCTTTATCCCAAAACTTGAAAACTTCACAACACAAAACTCAACAGAAAATCTCATGAGCTCCGTTAGTATAAGAAAACAAACCACCATTTTAAGGTACTGTAATGAACTCATTGTTTATTGTATTGGTGTTAAACCTACTGTGTTCCAACTTCTCTATAGTTCATACACCCGGATACTAGCCATAGATTCATCAAAATAAGCAAACAACACACGAAAAACAGAATCTGTCAAAAACAGAACAGTCTGTAGTAATATGTAGGTTTCGAATACTTCTGTAACTCCAAAAATACTGAAAAATTTGGACGTCCTAAATAATTTTTATACTGATCTACTGCAGTTGGAATTGGTATTTTATCGCTCTCTGGTAGGAAATGAAAATTATTCTCGTGAGCGCATACTTTCTGTTTTTATTTCAGCAAGATCAAATAACAATCATCCAAGAAGATCCTAAAGGCTTTACTTGGCACAAACACTAATTAAAACATGAAAAACACAATCTAACATAGGATAGATAAATTATTTATTACTAAATAGGAACAAAAATCAAGGAACAAAAATAAAATTGGGTTGCCTCCCAACAAGCGCTATCGTTTAACGCCCTTAGCTAGGCATAAAAGCAAGAATAGATCTAGGTATTGTCAACTTTGGTATGCAATCCATAAGTGGCTCTCATAATTGATTCATAAGGTAATTTAATTTTATTTCTAGGAAAGTGTTCATGCCTTTCCTTAACAGAAATTGGAATCTAATGTTTCCTTCTTTCATGTCAATAATTGCACCAATCGTTCTAAGGAAAGGTCTACCAAGAATAATAGGACATGTAGGATTGCAGTCTATATCAAGAACGATGAAATCTACGGGCACATAATTCCTATTTGCAACAATAAGAACATCATTAATCCTTCCCATAGGTTTCTTAATGGTGGAATCCGCAAGGTGCAAATTTAAAGAACAATCATCAAATTCACGGAAACCTAACACATCGCACAAAGTTTTTGGAATCATGCAAACACTAGCACCGAAATCAAATAAAGCATAGTATTCATGATCTTTAATCTTAATTTTAATACTAGGTTCCCACTCATAATAAATTTTTCTAGGGATAGAAACTTCTCTCTCAAGTTTTTCTTCATAAGATTGCATTAAAGCATCAACGGTGTGTTTAGTAAAGGCCTTATTTTGATCATAAGCATGAGGAGAATTTAACACGGATTGCAACAAGGAAATAAAATCTATCAAAGAGCAATTATCATAATTAAATTCCTTGAAATACAAAATAGTGGGTTCATTGCAACGTAAAGTTTTGACCTCTTCAATCCCACTTTTACCAATTTTTGCATCAAGATCTAAAAACTTCGAATCATGGGGACGCCTTTTAACTAAAGTTTACTCATCTCCAGTCCCACCTTTATCAAGATTCATATTGGCAAACAAAGATTTAATAGGAGACACATCAATTACTTTTAGATCTTCATCATTATTATCATGAAAACTAGAAGAACACGCTTTCACAAAGCAATCTTCTTCAGCACGCATCCTAGCGGTTCTTTGTTTGCACTCATCAATGGAAATTCTCATGGCTTTGAGAGACTCATTGATATCATGATTAGGTGTAATAGATCTAAGTTTCAAAGAATCAACATCAAGAGAAATTCTATCCACGTTCCTAGCCAACTCATCAATCTTAAGCAATTTTTCTTCAAGCAAAGCATTGAAATTCTTTTGCGAATTCATAAATTCTTTCAAACTAGTCTCAAAATCAGAGGGCATGTTATTAAAATTTCCATAAGAGTTGTTGCATGAATTACCATAATTACTAGAGGAATTACTAGGACACGGCCTAGAATTAAAATTTCCTCTATACACATTGTTACAAAAATTGTTCCTACCAACAAAATTCACATCCATAGATTAATTATTATTCTCAATCAAAGTGGACAAAGGCATATCCTTAGGATAAGAAGAAACACTCTTATTAGCAATCAATTTCATATGTTCATCCATCTTTCCACTTAAAATATTAATCCCTTCAATAGCATGATCTTTTTTACTAGAGGATCTTTCGGTGTGCCATTGAGAATAATTAACCATAATATTATCTTGGAGTTTAGTAGCTTTTCCTAAAGTGATTTCCATAAAAGTGCCTCCCGCGGACGAATATAAAATATTTATAGAAGCAAAATTCAATCCAGCATAATTTTTTTGTATAATCATCCACAAATTCAAACCATGTATAGGACAATTACGTATCATTAATTTCATCCTATCCCAATCTTGTGCAACATGCTCATGGTGATGTTTCTTAAAATTCATAATATCATTTCTAAGAGAGGTGATCTTAGCGGGAGGAAAATACTTAGAGATAAAAGCATCTTTGCACTTATTCCATGAATCAATACTATTTTTAGGAAAACAAGAGAACCAAGTTTTAGCACGATCTCTAAGCGAAAATGGAAATAGCTTCAATTTAGCAATATCATTATCCACATCTTTCTTCCTTTGCATATCACACAAATCAATGAAGTTGTTTAGATGGCTAGTGGCATCTTTACTAGGAAGGCCAGAAATTTGATCTTTCATAACAAGATTCAACAAAGCGGTATTTATTTCATAAGATTCAAAATCGGTAGTAGGAGCAGTCGGAGTGCTAATAAAATCATTATCGTTGGTATTGCAAAAGTCACATAATTTAGTATTATCTTGAGCATCATGACAAACAATCAATCCAACACACAATCAAACAAGAAGCAAGCAAAAAGAAGCGCACGGAAAAAAGGGCGAATAAAACGGCAAAGGTGAAGTGGGGGGGGGGGGACGAGAGGCAAATGGAAAATAATGTAATGCGAGGGATAAGAGTTTGTTATGGGTACTTGGTATGTCTTGACTTGAGCATAGATCTCCTCGGGAATGGTGCCAGAAATCCTTCTTGCTACCTCTTGAGCATGCATTGATTTTCCCTTGAAGAGAAAAGGGTGATGCATCAAAGTAGCGAAAGTATTTCCCTCAGTTTTTGAGAACCAATGTATCAGTCCAGTAGGAGAATACACACAAGTGGCCTAGTACCTGCACAAACAATCAAGAACCTTGCAACCAACGCGATAATGGGGTTGTCAATCCCTTAACGGCCACTTGCAAAAGTGAGTTCTGATAAAGGTAATAAGATAAATATTTTTGGTATTTTCGTTGTATAGATTGAAAAGTAAATGCAAAATAAATAGTAAACTAGAATTGTAGATCAGAAACATATATGATGTAAATTAGACCCGGGGGCCATAGGTTTCACTAGTGGCTTCTCTCAAGATAGCATATATTACGGTGGGTGAACAAATTACTACCGAGCAATTGGTAGAAAAGTGCATAGTTATGAGAATATCTAGGCATGATCATGAACATAGGCATCACGTCCGTGTCAAGTACACCGAAACGGTTCTGCATCTACTACTATTACACCACACATCGACCGCTATCTAGCATGCATCTAGAGTATTAAGTTCATAAGAACAGAGTAACGCATTAGGCAAGATGACATGATGTAGAGGGATAAACTCAAGCAATATGATATAAACCCCATCTTTTTATCCTCTATGGCAACACTACAATACGTGCCTTGCTGCACCTACTGTCACTGGGAAAGAACACCGAAAGATTGAACCTAAAGCTAAGCACTTCTCGAAGAGACTTGCAAAGATATCAAATCATGCATATAAGAATTCAGAGATGAACCAAATATTGTTCATAGATAATCTTGATCATAAACCCACAATTCATCGAATCTCGAGAAACACACCACAAAAATGATCACATTGAATAGATCTCCAAGAACATCGAGGAGAACTATGGACCCGAAGGTCTGTGGTAAACTACTCACACATCATCGGAGAGGCTATGGTGTTGATGTAAAAGCCCTCCGTGATCGAATCCCCCTCCGGCAGATCGCCGAAAAAGGTCCCCAGATGGGATCTCACGGGTACGGAAGGTTGCGGCGGTGGAAAAGTGGTTTCGTGGCTCCCCTGGGTGTTTTCAGGGTATAAGAGTATATATATAGGCGAAAGAAGTAGGTCGGTGGAACTCCATGGGGCCCACGAGGGTGGGGGCGCGCCTACCCCCTGGGTGCGCCTCCCTACCTCGTGGCTGCCTCATTGCTTCCTTGACCTCCACTCCAAGTCTCCTGGATTGCGTTTGTTCCAAAAAAGATCCTTGCGAAGGTTTCGCTCCGTTTGGATTCTGTTTGATATTCCTTTTCTGTGAAACACTAAAATAGGCAAAAAACAACAATTTGCATTGGGCCTTCGGTTAATAGGTTAGTCCCAAAAATAATATAAAAGTGCATATTAAAGCCCATTAAACATCCAAAACATATAATATAATAGCATGGAACAATAAAAATTATAGATACGTTGGAGACGTATCGGCTCACATTTCTGGCACTATCGCTGGTTCCCGGGGCGCTCGACGCGGCAGTCCGCGCAGGCCAGGTGCTCTCCCTTGCACCGCACAAATCAATCAAACAACACATCAATCAAGAAACCTGCACCTTGCTCGATCAGCTGAACGGACGAGGTGTATTCTAACCTCATACACTAGAGGCTTCAAGGGGCGGAGGCACAAGGGGCAGCGGGGCAAGGTGAGGTCCATCGAGACCATAGAGAGCTCCATCGTCGGGTCCTGTTCCATCGGCATGATCTCGCCCTCCTTGTGCACAACCATCTCTCGCTTTAGGACCAGGGCATTACAAAGCTTTACCTTCACATATTCATACTAGTACTTCAAGGTGCATTAAATCAACACATGCAAGTATCAAAAGGAAAGTCACGTCATGCATGCATGTGTTGTAATTAATGCATCTGTAAACGGAAAATTATTGAAATATATCAAGTGCAGTGCTTTAATGTGTCGCGTCAACTCATACAACAATGAGAAGTTTGATTACAATGCCATCTACCTCGCGGACTGAGCTCCGGTGCCTTAACTGGACCTGCCTTTGGCTGTATGACAGGTGGGCCAGCCACCAGTTGGGCCCACATGTCATACACCCAAAGGCAGGAGTAGTAAGTCAATGAAGCCGCGCCTCTCCCTCGCCCATGAGCGTTGTGGCTGGCAGGACTAGCAGAAGCTTTCTCTACACGCTCTCCCCCGCACGCGGTGGACATGCAGCAGTTCATTCGGTGTCAGATGGCCAGAAGCATACTATAGTACTCCACTACAGTAGTACTCCATCATTGTTTTACTTCCCAAAGAGGCGAAGATCCAAGCGCAGCCCGGACGCTCGTGTGGCAGTTTCATGTGTAGAGTAGTCTAGGATAGCGTGTACCGTGCCTCTAAGCTTAAAATCATTGGGGTCGGCTCCATGCTATGAGGCTGTCTTGAAGCAATTTTTTTCTGATTAAAATAATCTTCTGGCCCTACCTGTCATCCTGGTGATTGTAGTTTGCACGCTCATCTGGTCAAGACAGGAATATATATGTTAATTTGTGGTGGGGTAAATGTTAGAGGTTGCAGCAAATACATTGTACACTGCGGGTCTTTTAGCCAAGTTTAGAGGCAAGCATGTGGGGCTAGTGCTATGATGTGTCGTGTCAACTCGTACAACGAGGAGAAGCTTGATTTTACTACTACATGCCTTCTCCCTCACCCATGCACGCAGTGGCTCGCAGATGAGGTAAAGCTTTTGCTTACTACTTCCGCACGCACGTGGTGGACGAACATGCCGCAGTTGATTCGATACTGTAGAAGTAGTAACATCATTGTTCGTCTTCTCGAAGAGGCGAAGAGCCAAGCACAACCCAAACGTGGCAGTTGCGTATGCTTGCGTGGCAGTCTTTGTGTAGGGGTGGGGTGTGGTGCGGAGCCTTGGAGCACGCATATAGCCAGGCTCTTGCATGAGACAAAATTGTTATGTGAGCCCACTATTGTAGTACTTGCTAGTGTAGCCCTGTAAACTGGAAATGAGTATTTGCCTTTCTAGAGATTTCAAAAGGTGACTAGACTACACCCTAAATGAGTACATATGGAGCAAAACGAGTGAATCTACACCATAAATAAATACGCAGTTCTCTCGTGTTCCTCTCCGCCTTGGTCGCGGTGCACAATATTGAGTATACTACTACTACAGACTAGTCTCTTTTTGACATGCATTTACGTTGATACGGCTTGAATGCCAACGACACAGAGGGTAGCAGTTCCCGAAACATTGAACAGTCAATGATGCCTCCGCACTCAATTAGCATGCAGAGGTAGACTGGTCTGTCACCATCGTGTTTTGTGTCTAATTTTGATCTCAGCAACCCAACCTACATGGAGGGAGTGCTGTATATATTGGCACGACAACCAAACTTATAAAGTATATTCAAAACTGAGCGTTACTACAAATCATGAGTTCAAAACGAGAATGTGGGTACAGCATGCCTATGCCATTGCGTCGCACCTCTACACGGTCGCGGTGCACAATTAGACTAGTCTCTTCTTGACCCACATTTACATTGATACGCCTTGAATGCCAAGGAGGGAGATGGAGCGGTTCCCGATACGTTGAACAGTCAATGACGCATCCTCAATTAGCATGCAGAGGGAATTAATTGGAGAAGCAGAATAGAGCTAGCACGATGTGAATACAACAGAGTTTGGACTCTCATATAAAGGTGCCCCACCACTCCAATCCATCTACTGCTAGTCTCTGTGCAACAATGCTCACTCCAATCCAAGACCAAGTGACTAGAAGCCACAAGCACCTATGGAGGCGATGGACGAGAGCGGCAGTCGGCTGTGCCAAATCATCCAAGACGCCGGCCTACGGCCCTGCACCGCCCAGCGTTTCGAGACGGTACTAGTGACCGTCGGCGTCGTAGCCCTCCCCGACGCCGGCTTCACCTCTCACATGGACGACATGATGGTCCACTCCATTCGCAAGTTCACTGCGGCCAAGAAGCACGCGAACGACCTTGCCATACTACTCTAGCCCACGCGCCCAGTCTCCTCATTCCCTGCCACCCTCATCGGCCCCCATGGTGACAAACTCTTTCAAGCCCTGGTGGCCCTGTAGGTGCCGGAGGTCACGACAAAGAATGTGCACCTCGAGGCCGCGCTCACCGCGCAACGCCTCACCACGTCTTCGAGAGAAACTTGTCTACATAGGCCACTACAAGGCCAGCAAGGACAGAAAGACATTGGCCTTCTTCCAATGGCTATAATCTTTGGACGCCATTGTTCGGAAGCACGTCGACCGAGCCATGCAAGCTGCTGCTACTTAGCCGCCATTAGGTGGGCCAGCGCCCTAAGTCAAGGAGGTGGACATCATTGATGGATGCATCTTTCTTCTTGCCTCCTGTAACCAGCATTGCATCATGCCTTAATGTTTTATTAGTAGTATATGGAATTTTTATTCTAGTTGTAACGTTTTCACTGTGAGGTGTGGCCGCAGTTGAGCGAACTGACCATCAGCAAATCCCCACCCCGCCCGCCGCACGTCGGATGAGTTTAGAATTAGAAGAGAGAAACGAGGGAGAAGAGCTAGCCGTAGCACGGACACTGTTGTCAGATGGGACTCTTATTGATAGAATAGGAGTACTGAGCACTCATACCTCTCTTTTGAGGGAAAAAGTAGTCGTACGTCTAGTACCACTAGTTGGGTGCCTGCGACCTATACCTGTCATCACTTTAGGTCTCCTTTTCGAACCGTAGCTATGCTTCAGAGTACATATTTTTTTCACGCATTTATCCTCCTATATGTACTCCTAGGCTATTTCCATGTGCACCCTTTCGCCGACATGTGGGACATAGATCATCTGGGTTGTAGTGCATGCACGACTCGGAGCATATGCCGGGGTACTTTACATTTCAGACCTCACGAATTACATGCAAACCACCCGCAGAAGAATACATAAATAAATGAATTACTACATGAAACCGGATTATTTTCATAGAAACCGGAGCACGTTCAATAAATTTTGGACATAACACGTTTATAAAAACAACCCGACCTAAACCAGTCTAAGGGCCTCTTTGATTCGTAGTGTATTGAAAACACAGGAATGGGGTGTCAGAACCCCGATTCCAAGTAACATCGATCTAGCCGGTAACACCTCATATCACTTTGCGGCCTCACGCACGGTATTCCCACGGGTGTTGCCTTACCATGGCCCGGGACCGTTTGTGCCTTTTGGCTCACGTATATGATAGTGTCGCTAGCATCCATATGACAGAGAACCCGGGCAGACATGACTAGTGATGAACCCAAAGTGGCACTAACTTACGGGGATAGGCATACATGAATCAACATCGAGCATGTCGGTCAGCAGCGTGCGAATCCGGGCTGTAGCACTGGGCTAACAGGACTCCAGTGAACTGGGCTGTAGCAGGCTAGGCAGGACTCCGGATGTCACCGCGTGACATTTCCCCGAAGGGACAGGCACAGGAACGAAGTGAATCACATGCCGGCCAGTCAAGGGTTCCGGAGCAGTAGTGCTGGGCTAGCAGGACTCCGGTGAACCGGGCTGTAGCGGACTACTATGGCTCATGGAAGCACAAGACTACATTTCCCCATAAGAGAGGCTACCAAGGATAAACAACTAGGTTGTCGGATCCCACACATACCAAGCATTTCAATCATGCACACAATATGCTCAATATGTGCAATACAACATGGCATCACAACAAGACTCTACGACTCAGAGTATTCATTCATTAGGCTCCAAGGAGCGAGATATTACAAACATGGGTCTCATGACCCAACATTCAGAGCATACAAGTCAAAGCACATGCGGAAGCTTAACATGTCTGAGTACAGACATCTACAAATGAAAAAGGCCGAGAAGCCTGACTATCTACCAGATCCTACTGAGGCACAAGATCGTAGCTGAGGTATCAAGCTAAACATCGAAGTCCACACGGAACTACTAGCGAGACTCGCGTCTCTCTGAAAAACATATAATAGGAAAACGTGAGTACAAATGTACCCAACAAGACTTACTTCAGAACTAGCTACATATGCATCAGTATCAACAAAGGGGGTGGTGGAGTTTGACTGCAGCAAGCTAGCTTTGACTCAGTGGCTATCTGATAACCCACAAGTATAGGGGATCGCAACAGCTTTCGAGGGTAGAATATTCAACCCAAATTTATTGATTCGACACAAGGGGAGCCAAAGAATATTCTCAAGTATTAGCAGCTGAGTTGTCAATTCAACCACACCTGGAAACTTAGTATCTGCAGCAAAGTGTTTAGTAGCAAAGTAATATGATAGTGGTGGTAGCGGCAACAAAAGTAAAGACATCAAAAGTGATGTTTTTGGTATTTTGTAGTGATTGTAACAGTAGCAGCGGGAAAGTAAATAAGCGTAAACCAGTATATGGAAAACTCGTAGGCACCGGATCAGTGATGGATAATTATGCCGGATGCGGTTCATCATGTAACAGTCATAACATAGGGTGACACAGAACTAGCTCCAATTCATCAATGTAATGTAGGCATGTATTCCGTATATAGTCATACGTGCTTATGGAAAAGAACTTGCATGACATCTTTTGTCCTACCCTCCCGTGGCAGCGGGGTCCTATTGGAAACTAAGGGATATTAAGGCCTCCTTTTAATAGAGAACCGGAACAAAGCATTAGCACATAGTGAATACATGAACTCCTCAAACTATGGTCATCACCGGGAGTGGTCCCGATTATTGTCACTTCGGGGTTGCCGGATCATAACACATAGTAGGTGACTATAGACTTGCAAGATAGGATCAAGAACTCACATATATTCATGAAAACATAATAGGTTCAGATCTGAAATCATGGCACTCGGGCCCTAGTGACAAGCATTAAGCATAGCAAAGTCATAGCAACATCAATCTCAGAACATAATGGATACTAGGGATCAAACCCTAACAAAACTAACTCGATTACATGATAAATCTCATCCAACCCATCACCGTCCAGCAAGCCTACGATGGAATTACTCACGCACGGCGGTGAGCATCATGAAATTGGTGATGGAGGATGGTTGATGATGACGACGGCGACGAATCCCCCTCTCCGGAGCCCCGAACGGACTCCAGATCAGCCCTCCCGAGAGGTTTTAGGGCTTGGCGGCGGCTCCGTATCGTAAAACGCGATGATTTCTTCTCTCTGATTTTTTTCTCATCGAAACTCAATATATGGAGGTGGAGTTGGAGTCGGAGATGCAACAGGGGGGCCACGAGGTAGGGGGCGCGCCCTAGGGGGGGCGCCCCCACCCTCGTGAGAAGGGTGTGGGCCCCCTGGTCTTCATATTTGGCGAGGATTTTTTATTATTTTTTCTAAGATGTTCCGTGGAGTTTCAGGTCATTCCGAGAATATTTGTTTTCTGCACATAAAACAACACCATGGTAATTCTGCTGAAAACAGCGTCAGTCCGGGTTAGTTCCATTCAAATCATACAATTTAGAGAGCAAAACAAGGGCAAAAGTGTTTGGAAAAGTAGATACGACGGAGACATATCAACTCCCCCAAGCTTAAACCCTTGCTTGTCCTCAAGCAATTCAGTTGACAAACTGAAAGAAAGAAAGAAAAACTTTTACAAACTCTGTTTGCTCTTGTTGTTGTAACTATGTCAAGCCAGCATTCAAGTTTTCAGCATAGATCATAACTAACCACATTTGCAATAATTCTCAGGTCTCATCAATTACTCATATCAATAGCATAATCAACTAGCAAGTCATAATAATAAATCTCGGATGACAACACTTTCTCAAAACAATCATAATATGATATAACAAGATGGTATCTCGCTAGCCCTTTCTGAGACCGCAAAACATAAATGCAGAGCACCTTTAAAGATCAAGGACTGACTAGACATTGTAATTCATGGTAAAAGAGATCCAATCATAGTCATACCCAATATAAATTAACAGTGATGAATGCAAATGACGGCTGTGCTCTCCAGCTAGTGCTTTTTAATAAGAGGGTGATGACTCAACATAAAAGTAAATGGATAGGCCCTTCGCAGAGGGAAGCAGGGATTTGTAGAGGTGCCAGAGCTCGGTTTTGAAATAGAGATAAATTGTATTTTGAGCGGTATACTTTCATTGTCAACGTAACAACTAAGAGATGGCGATATCTTCCATGCTAAACACATTATAGGCGGTTCCCAAACAGAATGGTAAAGTTTATACTCCCCCTCCACCAACAAGCATCAATCCATGGCTTGCTCGAAACAACGAGTGCCTCCAACATACATCAGGTCCCAGGGGGAGTTTTGTTTGCAATTAATTTTGATTTAGTTTGCATAAAGCATGGGACTGGGCATCCCGGTGACCAGCCATTTTCTCGTGAGTGAGGAGCGGAGTCCACTCCTCTTGAGAATAACCCGCCTAACACGGAAGATAAGGACAGCCTTTGTTGATACATGAGCTATTCGAGCATACAAAACAGAATGTTTATTTGAAGGTTTAGAGTTTGGCACATACAAATTTACTTGGAACGGCAGGTAGATACCGCATATAGGAAGGTATGGTGGACTCATCTGGAATAACTTTGGGGTTTAAGGGATTGGATGCACAAGCAGTATTCCCGCTTAGTACAAGTGAAGGCTAGCAAAAGACTGGGAAGCGACCAACTAGAGAGCGACAACAGCCATGTACATGCATTAAAATTAATAAACATTGGATGCAAGCATGAGTAGGATATAATCCACCATGAACATAAATATCGTGAAGGCTATGTTGATTTTGTTTCAACTACATGCGTGAACATGTGCCAAGTCAAGTCACTTAAATCATTCAAAGGAGGATACCACCCCATCATACCACATCATAATCATCTCAATAGCATGTTGGCATACAAGGTAAATCATTATAACTCATAGCTAATCAAGCATGGCACAAGCAACTATGATCTCTAATTGTCATTGCAAACATGTTTATTCATAATAAGCTGAATCAAGAACGAGGGACTCATCATATTTACAAAAACAAAAGAGGTCGAGTTCATACCAGCTTTTCTCATCTCAGTCAGTCCATCATATATCATCATAATTGCCTTTCACTTGCACGACCGAACGGTGTGAATAATAATAAGAGTGCACGTGCATTGGACTAAGCTGGAATCTGCGAGCATTCAATAAACAGGAGAAGACAAGGCAATATGGGCTCTTGGTTAAATCAACAATAATGCATATAAGAGCCACTTCAACAATTTAATTATGGTCTTCTCCTACTGACCCCCAAAGAAAAGAAAAGAAATAAAACTATTTACACGGGAAAGCTCCCAACAAGCAAAAGAAGAACGGGAAATATTTTTGGGTTTTCTTTTTAATTATTACTACTACAGCAGAAAAATAAACTACTACTAATTTTTTTGGTTTTTCTTAAGGTTTAACAAACACACAAGAAGAAAGCAGGAAAAAGAAAATAAACTAGCATGGATATTACAGTGAAAAAGTATGAGCACCGACATCTAGCAATGAGTGTGTGTGAACATAAATGTAATGTCGGTGAGAAATACGTACTCCCCCAAGCTTAGGCTTTTGGCCTAAGTTGGTCTATGGCCACGGCTGGCCTGGCGGATATCCATAATAATAGTTGTTGGGGTCGTACTGTGATGAGGAAGGATAGTTGGGATCATACTGATGTGCAGCGGTTATCGCCTGCTGAGCTGCAGCGTGGAGTCGGGCTGCCTCCGCTCTCCTCTCGTACTCTTCTGCCTCCTCTCTGGTAATAACATATCTTCCTTTTGTCTGTGAATCAAAGAAGGCAGGAGCAGGGAGAGTAATACGGAAAACATGTCGTTTATCAAAAATTAAACGATATAAGAGAGGTGATTCAGGCCTCTCGACAAACTGGTGCGAAGCCATAGAGTTATAATCTAAATATGCAGGAGGCAACTCCATATCACCCTCACGAATGTCTATTTCAAGAAAATGAGCTAAGCGGGTTGCATAAATTCCTCCAAAGAAATCTCCATTATGTCTATTATGATGCAACCTACGAGCTACAATGGCTCCCATATGATAAGATTGGTCTCCTAACACAGCACTCCTAAGAATGCTAAGATTAGGGTCACACATGTGACATGCTTCATCCTTAGCATTTATGCATCTACCAATGAAGAGAGCAAAATAATGTATAGCAGGAAAGTGAATGCTCCCTATGGTAGCCTGCATTATATCTCTGGATTCCCCAACAGTTATACTAGCAAGAAAGTTTCTAAATTCAGATTTAGGGGGATCCCTAATACTGCCCCATGATGGAAGTTCGCAAGCAGAAGTGAAATCCTCTAGGTCCATGGTATAAGATTTGTCATAAAGATCAAACATGACTGAAGGAGAATTATGAGAAGATGAATACTCAAACCTCCTCACAAATGAACTTGTGAGATCATGATACTGGGGGCATTTGTTAGCCTCAAAATCCTTAAGACCGGCATTGCGCAAATATGCTTTGAATTCTTCTTTAATTCCCGCACGTTCCATAAAATTTTTTGACGGCCATTCGCAAGGCCGTACTGGAGCGTCTCTTGGTGGATCCTCGTCAGCATCGCGCATAGCAATCCTGGGTCCTTGCTTCTTAGAGGAACCACCTTGGAACATCTTCCTAAACATATTGTTTTTCTCTGAAAAATTCTGAAATTTTTAGTAACTTCAAAATAAAAGTGAACCAACTTCAATAAAACTGATAGCAACTACTCCTACAAGTGCCTAGAGCCTATATCAAGCATTAGAACTACTTGGAACCATATAAATTTGACATGCAAGCTCAAGAACATGGTCACCTATGCAGCACAAATTTGCAAAGAATAAAGCACTAGAACAAAAACTAATTGGACCAATGGAGGAGTCACATACCAAGGAACAATCTCCCCAAGCAGTTTTGCGAGAGGTGCTTTGAGCAAGGAGATCGAAAATCACAGCAAAAGTGGCTGGAACTCGTGCTTGAGTTGGTTTTTCGGGTTTGTGTGAGATAGAGGAAGAAGATGGGTGCTGGGATAAGTGGAGGAGGGCCACCGTGGGCCCACGAGGCAGGGGGCGCGCCCTATAGGGGGGGGCGCCCACCACCCTCGTGGCCAGGTGGCAGCTCCTCCCGCGGTAATTTTTGCACAGTAAATCCTCAAATATTCCCGAAAAAATCATATTAAATTGGCATGGCATTCTGAGGACTTTTATTTTCGGGATATTTTTATATTGCACGGATAAGTCAGGAAACAGACAGAAAATACTATTTTTACTTTATTTAATATAAATAACAGAAAGTAAAAGTGGGGTACAGAAGTTTGTGCTTCTAGTTTCATCCATCTCATGCTCATCAAAAAGAATCCACTAACAAGGTTGATCAAGTCTTGTTAACAAACTCATTCCGATAATCATGAAACCGGAGAAATTTCGAATAACACTAAGTTACCTCAACGGGGATATGCACATCCCCAATAATAAGAATATCATATTTCTTCTTGACAGTAGGAAGAGGAAATTCAAAACCTCCAAATATAATCGATGGAATTTTTCCAATAGAGTTGATACTATGAACTTGAGGTTGTTTCCTCGGAAAGTGTACCGTATGCTCATTACCATTAACATGAAAAGTGACATTGCCTTTGTTGCAATCAATAACAGCCCCTGCAGTATTAAGAAAAGGTCTTCCAAGAATAATAGACATACTATCATCCTCGGGAATATCAAGTATAACAAAGTCCGTTAAAATAGTAACGTTTGCAACCACAACAGGCACATCCTCACAAATACCGACAGGTATAGCAGTTGATTTATCAGCCATTTGCAAAGATATTTCAGTAGGTGTCAGCTTATTCAAGTCAAGTCTACGATATAAAGAGAGAGGCATAACACTAACACCGGCTCCAAGATCACATAAAGCAGTTTTAATATAATTTCTTTTAATGGAGCAAGGTATAGTAGGTACTCCGGGGTCTCCAAGTTTCTTTGGTATTCCACCCTTAAAAGTATAATTAGCAAGCATGGTGGAAATTTCAGCTTCCGGTATCTTTCTTTTATTAGTAATGATATCCTTCATATATTTAGCATAAGGATTTGTTTTGAGCACATCAGTTAATCTCATACGCAAAAAGATAGGCCTAATCATTTCAGCAAAGCGCTCAAAATCCTCATCATCCTTTTTCTTGGATGGTTTCGGAGGAAAAGGCATGGGTTTCTGAACCCAAGGTTCCCTTTCTTTACCATGTTTCCTAGCAACAAAGTCTCTTTTATCATAACGTTGATTCTTTGATTGTGGGTTATCAAGATCAACAGCAGGTTCAATTTCTACATCATTATCATTACTAGGTTGAGCATCATCATGAACATCATCATTAATATTTTTACTAGGTTCATGTTCATTACCAGATTGTGTTTCAGCATCAGACATAGAAATATCATTTGGATTATCAGGTGGTTCAGCAATAGGTTCACTAGAAGTTTGCACAGTTCTATCATTTTTCTTCTTCTTCTTTTTAGAAGAACTAGGAACATCAATATTATTTCTTTGAGAATCTTGCTCGATTCTCTTAGGGTGGCCTTCAGGATACAAAGGTTCCTGAGTCATTCTACCAGTTCTAGTAGCCACTCTAACAGCATAATCATTTTTCTTACTATTCATTTCATCAAGCACTTCTTTTTGAGCCTTAAGTACTTGTTCTACTTGAGTGGTAACCATAGAAGCATGTTTGCTAACAAGTTTAAGTTCACCTTTAATATCAGCCATATAATCACCCAAGCGTCTAATCATATAAGCATTTTCTTTTAATTGTCTACCAAAATAAGCATTGAAGTCGTCTTGCTTATACATAAAGTTATCAAACTCATCCAAGCATTGACTAGCAATTTTAGTAGGAGGGACTTCAGCTTTATCATATCTATAGAGAGAATTTACCTTTACTACCTGTGTCGGGATATCGGGATCAGGAGGTTCTTCAGTAAATAAATAATTAAGATCATATGTTTCTTCAACAGGCGGTATATTAAGACCATGTATTTCTTCAATAGGAGGTAAATTCTTAACGTCTTCAGCTTTAATACCTTTTTCTTTCATAGATTTCTTTGCCTCTTGCATATCTTCGGGACTGAGAAATAGAACACCTCTCTTCTTCGGAGTTGGTTTAGGAATAGGCTCAGTAATTGGAGCAGGAGTTGGCTCAGGAGCTGGCTCAGGAGGTGCCCAATTATTTTCATTTGTCAACATATTATTCAATAGAATTTCAGCTTCATCCGGTGTTCTTTCCCTGAAAAGAGAACCAGCACAACTATCCAGGTAATCTCTGGAAGCATCGGTTAGTCCATTATAAAAGATATCAAGTATTTCAGGTTTCTTAAGAGGATGATCAGGCAAAGCATTAAGTAACTTGAGAAGCCTCCCCCAAGCTTGTGGGAGACTCTCTTCTTTAATTTGCACAAAGTTGTATATTTCCCTCAAAGCAGCTTGTTTCTTATGAGCAGGGAAATATTTAGCAGAGAAGTAATAAATCATATCCTGGGGACTACGCACACAACCAGGATCAAGAGAATTAAACCATATCTTAGCATCACCCTTTAATGAGAACGGAAATATTTTGAGTATATAAAGTAACGCGATCTCTCATCATTAGTGAACAGGGCAGCTATATCATTTAACTTAGTAAGATGTGCCACAACAGTTTCAGATTCATAGCCATAAAACGGATCAGATTCAACCAAAGTAATTATATCAGGATCAACAGAGAATTCATAATCCTTATCAGGAACACATATAGGTGAAGTAGCAAAAGCAGGGTCAGGTCTCATTTTATCTCTAAGTGATTCTTTGTTCCATTTAATTAATAACCTCTTAAGCTCATATCTATCTTTGCAAGCAAAAATAGCGGCAGAAGATTCCATATCAAAAAGATAACCCTCAGGAATAACAGGCATATTTTCATCATCACTATCATCATCGTATTCAGATTCAATAATTTCTTTTTCTCTAGCCCTAGCAATTTGTTCATCAAGAAATTCACTAAGGGGCACAGTAGTATCAGGCATAGAAGCAGTTTCATCATAAGTATCATGCATAGCAGAAGTGGCATCATCAATAACATGCGACATATCAGAACGAATAGCAGAAGCAGATGTAGGTGTCGCAAACTTACTCATAACAGAAGGTGAATCAAGTGCAGAGCTAGATGGCAGTTCCTTACCTCCCCTCGTAGTTGAGGGATAGATCTTGGTTTTTGGATCTCTCAAGTTCTTCATAGTGTCCAGCAGATATAAATCCCAAGTGACTCAAAGAATAGAGCTATGCTCCCCGGCAACGGCGCCAGAAATTAGTCTTGATAACCCACAAGTATAGGGGATCGCAACAGCTTTCGAGGGTAGAGTATTCAACCCAAATTTATTGATTCGACACAAGGGGAGCCAAAGAATATTCTCAAGTATTAGCAGCTGAGTTGTCAATTCAACCACACCTGGAAACTTAGTATCTGCAGCAAAGTGTTTAGTAGCAAAGTAATATGATAGTGGTGGTAGCGGCAACAAAAGTAAAGACAGCAAAAGTAATGTTTTTGGTATTTTGTAGTGATTGTAACAGTAGCAGCGGGAAAGTAAATAAGCGTAGAACCAGTATATGGAAAACTCGTAGGCACCGGATCAGTGATGGATAATTATGCCGGATGCGGTTCATCATGTAACAGTCATAACATAGGGTGACACAGAACTAGCTCCAATTCATCAATGTAATGTAGGCATGTATTCCGTATATAGTCATACGTGCTTATGGAAAAGAACTTGCATGACATCTTTTGTCCTACCCTCCCGTGGCAGCGGGGTCCTATTGGAAACTAAGGGATATTAAGGCCTCCTTTTAATAGAGAACCGGAACAAAGCATTAGCACATAGTGAATACATGAACTCCTCAAACTATGGTCATCACCGGGAGTGGTCCCGATTATTGTCACTTCGGGGTTGCCGGATCATAACACATAGTAGGTGACTATAGACTTGCAAGATAGGATCAAGAACTCACATATATTCATGAAAACATAATAGGTTTAGATCTAAAATCATGGCACTTGGGCCCTAGTGACAAGCATTAAGCATAGCAAAGTCATAGCAACATCAATCTCAGAACATAATGGATACTAGGGATCAAACCCTAACAAAACTAACTCGATTACATGATAAATGTCATCCAACCCATCACCGTCCAGCAAGCCTACGATGCAATTACTCACGCACGGCGGTGAGCATCATGAAATTGGTGATGGAGGATGGTTGATGATGACGACAGCGACGAATCCCCCTCTCCGGAGCCCCGAATGGACTCCAGATCAGCCCTCCCGAGAGGTCTTAGGGCTTGGCGGCGGCTCCATATCGTAAAACACGATGATTTCTTCTCTCTGATTTTTTTCTCATCGAAACTCAGTATATGGAGGTGGAGTTGGAGTCGGAGATGCAACAGGGGGCCCACGAGGTAGGGGGCACGCCCTAGGGGGGGCACCCCCACCCTCGTGAGAAGGGTGTGGGCCCCCTGGTCTTCATCTTTGGCAAGGATTTTTTTTTTCTAAGATGTTCCGTGGAGTTTCAGGTGTCATTCCGAGAATATTTGTTTTCTGCACATAAAACCACACCATGACAATTCTGCGGAAAACAGCGTTAGCCCGGGTTAGTTCCATTCAAATCATACAAGTTAAAGGTCAAAACAAGGGCAAAAGTGTTTGGAAAAGTAGATACGACGGAGACGTATCACTATCCTAAACTATGACTGCAAGTAACTCTTTGAGGTGGCGCACATGAGTCCACAAATTCACCATACCAATACACCACTATGGATTCGCTCCCGTGTCCCTACGAGAATGCCATCCATAGCACTCACGCTTATCTTGCGCATTTTAGAGTATCCACTTTCACTTGTCTATGAACTATGCAAGGGGTCCAAGTTTCCACATCCAAGGAATCCGACTATTCGAATAGATAATGATAACCCTGCAGGGGTGTACTTCTTCACACACGCTCTCGCCACTTACCACCATATACATATCGTGTATCTCGGCAACCTTCAAGCGGAAGCCTGACGAGGGAGTCGGCCATGACCTGACTAACCGACAAGTCTCTAGTCCAGGTTTATTGCCTATTCAGGTCCATCCGCAAGGAGATCCGGCCGGGGTGTTGCTCACGGCCCCAAACGACGTGAGCAGGGTTCCCAAGCCCACCATCCGGGTGCCACTTGGTACACCGTGCCACCGTGCATAGTCTGTCCCAAGCCCACCTGTACCGGGTGCCACTTGGTAGACTACTAACACAACCTACAAACACCAGAAACTAGTTGCAACTCCTGGACAGAGATCAGGTTGATTAATAAGTCGAGAGGAGCACTTAAGCATTCCAATGCATGGTAGTAGCTGTTCATGGATCACAAACACAGAACTCGGTTCCTAAGGACGGCTTCAATGAGACAACCAACCATGTACTCCTACATGGCCTCTCACCGATACCTTTACCAAATAGTGTTCACACACTTAGCTCACAACAGTAGGACATGTTCTCACACCTCTAATTCATTCTCAATGACTCAGACCTGACTCAACTCTAAGCAATAGCAGGCATGACAAACAAGCATGAATGAGTAGGGACACCAGGGCTCAAACAACTCCTACTCATGCTAGTGGGTTTCATCTATTTACTGTGGCAATGACAAGTCATGCAAAGGAAAGGGGTTCAACTACCGCAGCATGTAACAGTTGAATAGTTGTTGTCCTAATGCAGTAAAAGAGAGCAGGAGCGAGAGAGTGGGATTGTATCGGAATGAACAAGGGGATTTTTCTTGCCTGGCACTTCTGAAGATAGTATAGTTCTTCATCGGTGTGATCGATCTCATCGCCGGAACCACGTCTACTGAGGGGGAACAACCACTGGCAAAGAGAGAAAGGACACAATCAATGCATTGCACAATATGATGCATGATCATGACATGGCAATATGCTATGATTTGAGCTAATGCATCTAGCTATGATTTAAATGAAGTTGGTTTGACTACATGATTCAAATTCCAACTCCATATATGATTATTTAAATGCCCTTATTTGTTTTGTCCAAAAGAGAGGACATACATTGTTCAAACATGCATGAAAATGGTACAGATGGATTCCTTGAAATTTTCTGATAATTTTTCATATATAATTTATTTCATTCTGAGCTACGATTGATTTTATATGATTTTTACAAGTTTTAGACATTTTCTGGAATATCCTGAATAAACTTAAATCCAGAAAATGCTTTACTGCGTCAGCATGACATAGGTGTGATGTCAGCAGGTCAAAGGCGCCAGCCCAGGTCAAACCTGACGGTTGGGACCCACATATCAGTTAACAACTAACTAACAAAGTTAGTTAGGGTTACGTTAGCACTAACCTAGGTTAATTAGGGCCTGGGCCCACTGGTCAGTGACTGTACTAATTAATCTAAGTTAGTTAGCACTAACCTAAAACTAGTTAGAGATTAACAGGGCGGGCCCGCGCGTTAGTGACCCTGGGAGGTCAAACAAGCACTACAAAAAAAAGACACATCCGTGACATTTTGGGCCGAACGAATTTTTTTTCTGTCATACATATGACACTTCTATGACGATAATTGTGACAAACCCTGGTATCATCATAGATGTGGTGGGCTCCTACTTCTATGACAAAAAATCATGATAGAAAATGGGCTTTTCATCCTGGGCGGGCCGGAGACGCAGCTACATGACATTCTTTGGGCCGTCCATGACGGAAAAAATCGTGGTAGAAGCGAGGGGACGGAAAATTTCGGGGAGTTCCCGGTTACGGTGGGAGGTCGAGGGCCGAGCGATGCGCGTTTCTCTCGTACACGTACGCGCGTGTGTGCGAGGCGTTGGCTCTAACAGAACCCGAGCGAGGCGTTGGGCTCTAACTGAACCCAAGCGATTGCACTGCAGGCTACGCGTTACTGAACCTGAGCGATCGATCGATGGCTGTTAACTGAACCCGATCGAGCGATTCCTTTGCTACTGCTGCTAACTGAAGCCGATCGATGGGATGAACAGTGAGCGTTGTGGGCGGGTTTGGATGAACAGTGAGCGGTGGCGTTGCCTCTGGATGAACAGGACCCCATGGTGTGGTGGAGGGCTGGATGAATAGTAGACGGTGGAGGGGTGCCCGTGGAGGGGTGGATGAACAGGACCCCGTGGTGTGGAGGGCTGGATGAACAGTAGACAGTGAAGGGGTGGTTGAACAGGACCCCGTGGTGTGGAGGGCTGGATGAACAGTAGACGGTGGAGGGGTGGTTGAACAGTAGCCGGTGGAGTAGCGCACGGTGGAGGCTGGATGAACAGGAGCCCGTGGAGGCTGGATGAACAGGAGCCCGTGGAGGCTGGAGGAGGTCGACGGTGGAGATGAACAATATCCCGTGGAGTCCCGTTTTGCGGTACGCCACACCCCTCCCGATGAACAGGACCCCCGTTTCGATCGTAGCGCTCCAACACAAGTCCGTTTCCTCCGTTTTGCGGTACGCCACACCCCTCCCGATCAATAGGACCCCGGTTTCGACCGTAGGAGGTCCGTTTCCTCCATTTTGCGGTACGCCAGACCCCTCCCAATGAACAGGATCCCGTTTCGAACGTGGCCGGTCGAACACAAGGCCGTTTCGTCCGTTCTGCGGTACGCCAGGCCTCGTTTCCATCGTCTGTTCCGTCCAAGCCCTCTCGATGAACACGACGCATTTCGTTGCCTCCCCATGAACATGACGCATTCCGTTGCCTCCCCATGAACACGACGACGACGCTGTTTCTCCGTTCCGACCCAGCCATGTACACGAGCCCTCGTCGTACGTATGCACGAGTAGGCGTTCGAGACCCCACCCGTATGTACACATACGTGGCCGTATTTTCTTTCTTGCACCTTGGCCGTTGTACGTACGTGTAAATGCTACGTGCGTGCCTCTACTACGACACGTGCGCGCCTTTACTACGACACGTGCGCGCCTCTACATTGACCAATATGTACTTACACATTCGTGACCAGAATAACAACGCTACATATGCTTCGACCAGGTGGGTCCCGACTGTCAGGCACTTCCTTGCCTGCGAAGATGTAGCTGGTGGGTCCCAGCAGTCAGGGGGCAAATCGTTTTTCTTTTACCCAGACGCACTTCCTGGCATGCGAAGATGTAGCTGGTGGGTCCTAGCAGTCAAGGGGAAACATTTTTTTCGCGAAATACGGTGGCCCGTCCGGTGGGTCCCGCTGTCAGGTGGAGGAATAATTATTTTGCACGTAATAAGGAGGCACTTCCTTGCTGCGGCCGTGGACCCAGCTGTCAGCCTGTCCACGTATAGTCCATGTCTGATGGAAGCCATTCCTTGACCATGTTGATCATGCCGTGCAGAGAACACTAGGGCGGTGGACGACAGCGAGGCCTAGGAAGGGGACGACGCGGAGCCGGGGATATGCGGCAGTGGATGCCCATGCGTAGAGGAGTACGAGGGTTCACTGGTTCGCTGTGGTGTGAGGCTGCCGTCGCCGCAGAATAACAGGGGGTGTGGGTGAGTAGAGGGATGGCCTGGCCAGCGGTGGGAGTAGTAGGGGGCGGTGAGGCCTCCGCCGCATCGCAGCCGTCCACGGGAGGCAGGAGCACGAGGCACGACCGGTGCTGGTTTGGCGGCTGGAGCAAGAAGACCAGATGTTGAAGAAGCACTACGTCCGTTGGATGGACATCGTACGGTCACTGGAGCTAGAATCGTGCATATTGACTAAGTTGACAAAGCCCTCCATCCCCGTCAACTTAGTAGGCCCACAAGTTAGCCTGCCACTATACTGGGTCCCAGCTAACAGGAGGAGTATTCATTTTTTGTGCGTAATAAGGAGGCACTTCCTTGCGTGTGAAGATATAGCTGGTGGTTCCGAGCTGTCAGCGGCGGTAATGTTTTTTTCACGAAATACAGAGGCCCTTCCGGTGGGTCCCTGATGTCAGGTGGAGGAATCATTATTTTGCACGTAATAAGGAGGCATTTCCTTGCGTGCGGCCGTGGACCCAGCTGTCGGCCTCTCCACGTAAAGTCCACTTCAGATGCATGTCGGTCATCGACAACGTTGACTAGGCCGTGCCGAGAGCACCAGGGCGGTGGACGGCGGTGAGGCCTAGGAAGGGAACGACACGGAGGCAGGGAAGACTCGTCAGTTGTTTCCCATGCGGAGGGGAGTACGACTGTACGAGGGTTTACTGGTTCGTCTGCCGTCGCCGGAGAATAACAACAGGTGTGGGTGAGTAGAGGGATGGCTAGGACAGCGATGGGAGTACGGTGGGGTGGTGAGGCTTGCGCGGCAGCAGAGCCGGCCGCGGGAAGGAGGGAGCAGGTAGTCCGGCCGGCACCTGTTTGAGCGGCTGGAGCAGGAAGAGCAGAGATTGAAGAAGCACGACGGCCGTTGGATGGCCATCCAACAGTCACTGCTTGTGCGTCAACCTTTTTTTTAGGAAAGTCTCAAATCTGTGGAAAATAGCATACAACCCATTTGCTAATTCTTAAGGTTTTTTTTGGAGCCCATATTCTTTTTGTTAGCATTACAGCCCATATTGTGGCCACGGTTAAAAAATTATACGAAATGTTGCATATTTCGGTGCGGTCCGAACTGTTTTTAATCCCGAAATTTCGACTCACATTCAAACTGATATTAAAAATAAATGTATATCAATATAAAATCCAACAAATTCTCCACGCATAAAAATTCATTTAATTTAAAATCTCGAAATGAAAACAAAGATATTTGAAACTAATTGCCGATTTGATGTGTTTTAACAATGTACAGCCCATTTCTCCTTACTGATGGGCCATTTTCTCGGCTAGCCAAATGAAAGCTCTCCTCATCTTGAAAGATTTGCAGCCCAACAGGCCTGACAAAGCGACTTACTTGGCAAATCACAAAAAAACTGGGCTGTGGCCGTGGACCCAGCTGTCAGTCCATTTTTTAGTCCATTTGGTGGGCTGGGTGAAACAATGATGTAGCATCTATGCAGCCCATTTAAATCCCATTTGCATTTTTCTCGAAAGCCGTGGACTTGCTGGGCTGGGTGAAAATATCATGTTGGGCTAGACGAAGAAATGTTATAAAAACATAAAGACATGATTGCACGTTAGTAAAATCTTTGCAAGCTTATGTACGCAATCACTAGGAGATAACTTGCCAAGTTATATATAAACAATTATTATTATTATTTTTAAGAACTTTCAACTTACGAAATAAAATATCATTTTAATTTGATGAGTTAATAGTACGTGGGGTATTATTATTTTTTAGGCTAGACGTGGGATAGTTGAGTAGGTTCCAGGGGAAAGTACTGGGAGAAAACTCAGTTTACATCAAAAAAGAAAGTGGGAGAAAATTCAGAGACCTGCTGGGTCCACCTGAGGAGGGGAATATGTTGGGAGGAAGGAGATTCAAAGCACGGCAGCCGAGTGAACTAGTTTTTTCCGGACAAGTGAACTAGTTTACATACATAAGCAAATTGCCACTAAAAAAGCAATCAGGTTAATGGGTTCTTAAAATAAATATTTCGGACAAAATAGATAATTACGACACATAGGCTAATGCATGAAACACTCACATGATAAAGGTGCTTATAAACAGATAAAGTACAACATCTAGACCCTCCTGGCACGCTTGATCATGACGCTGCGGCTGTCCGTGTACTCGTCGGTTACGGGAAACAGACACGCCCTCATGTCCAAGATCTACATGTACATGTCGTAGCATGCTTATGCGCCCTTGGCCGCGTAGGTTATGTAGGCTAGATTCAGAGGAACCTCCCACGTGTTCAGGTCGTCTTCTTTCATGTTGGCGTATCAGGGGTCGATGATGGTCTCAGCGAGGTCAACCACAGAGTCCTTCTCCTGCCCGTTGCTGATGATCTTGTATTGCTTCTAGATGTCGACAAGCTTGTTGCACCAGATGGCCGAATCGTCGCATTCTTCCTTCTCTCCACCGTAGCGAAGGTGCAGTTGGCGCTGCCGATGAAACGGGTGAATGCTCCAGAACCTGGTGCAGCCATAGGACTGAGGCGAGGCAGAGCTTCACCGAGTCCGTATCGTTGGTGTACATCACATTTAACTTGGTGCAGCCATAGGACTGAACGGTGAACTCAAAGGGGAACTCCTTGCTGAAGTCCATATCCAGCAAGCTCACCCCTTGGATCGCCATTGGAGTCTCTTCGAGTGAACGAGTGTGTAGGCGGCGGCAGCAGTTCGTTTTTTAGCTCTTGGGGAACTGGATTCAATAGTAAGCTGAGTGTGTACAGGTGACAACAGTTACTACCCCTCCCTCGTCCGCTGCACGCCCGGCAGAAGATGCACCCTCGGCTACACGTCGGTTCACGAGTGGGTCTGTATTGGTACTGTAATAACAGGAGTTAGTGGTCACTTTACTTAAATTTAATTAGCTTTAATAGAAATTTGTACTTAAAACAACCAATGCATTCGCTCGTTCTATCAGTGCCACATGATCAACATGCACAACAATTAGAATTATTATTCTCAGGACGCACACGATCATCACATTTGTCGCACTTTCACAAAAGATAATACTACCGAGTTTGAACTGTTTGTTATGGTTGTTGTCCTCTGCATCATCATGCCGTGTATCCTAGCTTGCAAGATTCAGAACCAACAAATAATATCCAAATAATAAGTACAACAAAGATGCCTACACATCTCATTGATTCCCAACTTGCAAGATTTAGAACCAACAAATAAGATCCAAATAATAAGTACAACAAAGATGCCTACACATCTCACCGATTCCCAGCTTGCAAGATTCAGAACCAACCCATTAGAGCCTTTTGATAAAGTGAATACCAGGATTAAATCCATCTTGGCTAGCCATGTCATACAATCGAAGAACTTGGCGAATGCTCTTGACCGTCACAACATCTGTAGTTGAGTATTCCTGTTTGCACAACATGTTTGCACAGCACAAATAAGGAGACAAGAGAGCATGGTTTCGCTTTAATAGCGGCCTCCTTGAACTCAACCTCCATCTCTACTTGGATGAGGTCTGCCTGGAGTTTCATGATTCAATTCATGCGCCTTTTTTGTGCAGTTCACCTGAAATGAAGCAAAGATTGCATCATTCAGCTAGCAAGAAGTACTTGCTCTTTTGAGCTGGCAGGTTCTTCTTTAGTAGTTGCACAAAAATTGAGAAACATTAAGGTTGGCTGTCCTGCTCATGTAAGGTACAACTATAATTTTCTTATCCTTTTGTGCAGTTCCACTAAAATAAAGTGCCATTGTGGTGACAGTGACGGCTCCATCTTGCAAAGGCTAATAAAATGTTGCGCGATATTACCAGCAGAACTTGACGGAGATTTTGGAAACTCCAATCACCATTTTGTGCAGTTCCACCAAAATTGAGAGATGTTGCCCACGTGACATTTTAGTTGAACTGCACAAGACACTCATTCCAAAAAAATTGTTTTCTGCAGTTCACCAAAAGGTCACAATAGCAACAAGGTGAAATGGATATCCCTATCTGCACAAAAAGATAGAAAGTAAACAGTTGCTGGTCAATAAGAATATACGAAACATGTACAAAATGAAAAGAAGCATCTTAATTATGTTCATGGCAATCAAGCAAGGACAATAGAAATTTTAAAATGTCAGTGATGCTTCATGTTACCAGAAGCATTACAATCAACAATGAGATTCCTCAAATATGGGATTGCTTTAATGGTGGCATTGCTTGTTTACCAGACACAGTAAATCAACAGCAGCTAAAGAGTTGGTTTAAGGGCATGGGACCGTGGGGACACCAGGAGACTCAGCAGCGTAAAGGAGAAACTTACTTATCATACTGGGGAAAATAGCAGGAGTGCCATTGTACTATGTGAGGGCAGCAAATCTAATCCTGGAGACCTTTTACTATGCGAGGGCAGCAAATCTAATCCTGGAGACCTTTTACTATGTGAGGGCAGCAAATCTAATCCTGAGACCTTTTACTATGTGAGGGCAGCAAATCTAATCCTGGAGACCTTTTACTATGTGATGGCAGCAAATCTAATCCTGGACATACTCTGTTGACTTGTCCACCAGCCGCCACTTTCTATCCTTTTTTCAACCAATAATAGATCTGTTCCTTATCCAGTTTGTACTGGGTTTTCCCATTATTTCCCTTTTCAACCAAGATACCGGTTGGGTGTCCGGTCTCTACTACTTTCACCATATTATTTCCTCTTTGAATCAAGTCCTAGATTCATGCTACAACTTTCCCCCCTTTCTTCGTTGTTTGAAAAAAGCCCTAGATTCGAATGCATGAAGTAGCTTTACCTCTAAGAATACTAAAAATTTAGGTGTCTTTGGAAGAGCTGATGGGAGTAGAAAAAGATGCACATGCAGACACGTGGGGAGCTGGGGTAGTAGAGCAAGTCCGCTTTCGAAGAACTTATACCCGAGGGTCGCCGGGATGTCAGCGGCGGCAGGTCGGATCTGCGGACAATACGGCAGGGAGGAAGAAGTGTCGGAGGACCTCCCGAGCCGGCCATGTGTCGGAGAGAACGGCACGGGCAGAGGATCGGGCCCCTCCGGCAGCTGTGGGTTTCCTCCCTCGACGGCGATGACCGCGTGAACGATGCACCTTTTAGTCCTCTACACACACCGGCCGAAGGGATCCGACTGGATCTGTGACCAGCGGTGAGCAGAGAGAAAATGTCACTACCGCTGTCTTGTTTATATCTGGAGAGGATGAGAGAATGAAGAGAG
Organism: Triticum aestivum; assembly: GCF_018294505.1. Taxonomy (NCBI): domain Eukaryota; kingdom Viridiplantae; phylum Streptophyta; class Magnoliopsida; order Poales; family Poaceae; genus Triticum; species Triticum aestivum. The sequence goes on along the minus strand of NC_057809.1, from coordinate 366,740,586 downwards.
TAACCCTAGTAAAGCAAGCGCTCAGGCCCCTGCGTCCATATATAGTGGAGTGATTATATTTTTTCTCTCCACAACAAGTGTTTCAATTTGTGTACATGGCATTAAAGAAAAGAAACTCTCTATTTAAGGTGACTACTGTACGACTCCTACTTACTACTAGTAGTACTACAGTATTGTTCACTTGTGCTCCCCGCCCCTCCATTTATTGAACAACCCCACGGGTGAATAAACATACAGTAAGTACTGTATTTATATAGAACGAATAAGCTCGAACTGTTTTCGCGTAGTTAAAAGTTGAGGGCGGGGCTTTTCCCGGGCAGTACGCGCGGCAGTTTTCGGGTAGGGCCAGAAGACTATTTTAATTTTTTTTAAACTTCGAGACGGCCACATAGCATGGAGCCGACCCTAATGATTTTAAGCTTACAGGCACGGTACATGCTATCCTAGACTACTATACACATGAAACTGCCACACGAGTGTCCGGGCTGCGCTTGGCTCTTCGCCTCTTCGGGAAGTCGAACAACGATGGAGTACTACTGCACTAGAGGAGTACTACAGTACACTTCTGGCCATCTGACACCAATTGAACTGCTGCATGTCAACCGCGTGCGGGAGGGAGAGAGTGTAGCAAAAGCTTCTCCTAGTCTTGCCAGCCACCACGCTCATGGGCGAGGGAGGGACGCTCCTGCCTTTGCGTGTATGACAGGTGGGCCCTAGAGGTGTGTGGCCAACCTGTCATACAGCCAAAGGCATGTGCAGTGAAGTCTGTGAGGGAGAGGATAATCAAACTTCTCGTTGATGTACGAGTTGACGCGACACATCAAAGCACTGCGCTCGATATATTTCAATAATTTGCGCGTGTGACTCCCAGATGCAGAGGCCGGGGGTCATCATCCTCCTTTTCGAGAAAAAATAGACATGTGTGTGAGAGGACGAGTGCGTGCGTGCACCTCTTCTCTTCCTATATAACGTACTACTAAAGTCAGAGTACAAGTTCTTGTGGGTGGCACGATGGTGCGTGCGAGAAGTCCCGAGAGATAGGTTTAATGCATTAATTGCAATGCATGCATGCATAAAGTACATGCATTGGTCAATTTTCTCTTAATACTTGCATGCAATGATTTAATGCACCTTGGAATCTGAACATGTGTTGGCGACAACCAAATTGAGCCTTATAAAATGGAAAAACTAAAATTTTGAGATAAGCCCTATAAAACCGGAAAGGAGGGAGTAGAAAAAGAAGTACTCCATCCGGGAATAGTGCCGCACTTCGAAACTAGAACCGTCAATAAATTTTGAGCTTGTGTCTCATCACATTCCAAATTACTCCATGCTATATTGAATTGCAAACCTGTTCACACCGATCACAACCAAAACGGTTTCCCACTTAGGAGCATATTAGTACTCGGTTATAAATACTAGTATGCCAAGATGACTGCACATTCCTCCTCAACTCATCCACAAAAACAAACAAGTCATTCAGCATCCTTCCCTTGCGTTTGCCATGGCCAGCGTGAGTTCTGGGTCGAGAGATTGCCACCAGGGAGAGGCGAGCATGGAAGCGGAAGCACGAGAGATGTCCCGCCTCGCTGTGAGAGCAACCAACATGTCCCGCCGCGTGGAAGTAGCAGCACAGAGGTCCCGCCATGCTACTGACTGGTCCGGCCGTGCCGTCGATGCAGCAGACTGGTCCGGCCGCGCCGCGGAAGCAGCAGAGATGTCCCGCCGCGCCATGAATATAGTAGAGATATCCCGCCGCACCACGGCGGCCTAGGAAAATTTCTCGTGGGCACACAACGACTGTTACAGGCGCATGCATGCGATCGTCCATAGCTAGACGGATCAGATATCCCACTCGGCAAGGTTGCAGGATGACATGATAGCCTCGTTTGAACAGGCTACCAGAGTCATCTGGCAACTAAGGGAGGGAAACGAGAGGCTCTGGGCCGAGCGCGACCTGCTGGGGGAGAAGATCGTCCGAAGTGCAGACCTGCAGGAGGAGACTAGTGCCCTGTTGAGGAAACTTATGGACGAGAATGACATGCTCCGCAACGAGTGCAAAAGGCTGGTGGAGGAATCTGTGGATGTTCTCAAGCAGCGTCTTGAGGACATGAAAGAGCTCATTGCCGCTCACCGCGGAGACTAGTTTCCTGGTTTCTTTTGATATAATAATCGGTTTAGGATGTGGATTGTGTCATCGGTTGTGAAATGTTGGGTTCTAGCGCGGATGTTTGGCCTTTGTTGGCCTCTTGGGATGTTGTGATTTCAATCTGGTAGCTTTTAGTCCTTCGTGTTAGGCTGGAGTTGTGCTGAACTTCTTGTGAATTGTGGTGGTTTTCAGTAATGAAAATCGGAAGGGGCAAGCCCTTCTTTGATCAAAAAAAATTAATCGTCCTTATATATTCACTAGTCTTGCTATAAGTCACAGTAGATGCTATATAGGTCCGTCGGATCTTACATCAAGATCCGTGCTTTCAGATTTTCTTTTTTCTATCTTAAATGTCAGTCGAGTGAGACATAGCCACGCCATTAAACAGAGGCTCGGGCGCCATTAATGGATACCTTGGGAGAGAGGTGGGTGGCAGATGAAGGTCAAAGGGCTCTCCTCCCGATAAGCACGTGCAGGGGTCTGATCGCACGCCTCTCATACTCAAATAGCTACCCTGCACATCGCCTCCTAGCTAATAAAAAAGGGGACACGTGGCGGCACGTAAATGGTACTAGTAAGTAGAACGCCCACGGTTTCAATAATACTCGTGTTTTCGATTGTAACATGACAACACTTCTTCCAAAATGACTTTGTTGATTGTTAATGTGTGCGCCTTCGCAAATCGGACTACAAATTTACCACAGCATGTTGGTGCCATGTCATGGCACCAAGCCAAGTTTCATTATTTTCATGCGTGTTTTGGATTTACAGGAATTAAAAAACTAAGTTTCTCAATGTTTCCAACCCAGCCACGACGCCCAGAATTTTGAATTTCATTCCCATTTCTTGCATGGAACTTAGAAATTTACCCGAGGACACACATGTGATTTTTCAACCAACTTTGGTGCACTGGAACATGTGCTTGTATTTCAAATTTGAATTATGCACACAATGGTGAGACGTTACCTCCCAGAACCACGAGCCTTCTTGAGAGAAGCTCCGATTTGCAAGAAGCTTAGACCAAAATTTGTTCCTATTCGGCCAATTTTTTTACCACGGCATGGTACTACTATGACATGACACCATGCCAAGTTTCATGATTTTAAAACCAAGTTTCTCAATGTTATCGACCGAGCCACGATGCCCAGATGTTTGAATTTTATTCTCATTTTTTGCATGGGACCTACTCCCTCCTTCCATCTATATAGGGCCTAATGTGTTTTTCAAGACAACCTTTGACTATTGACAAGATTAATAGCACATGAGATGTATACTATGCAAATTATATTATTGGAAGCTCCTTTGACATACAAAATTGAAGGTATGCTTTGTGTAAGTTGCATGTCATATATTATTCCTCTAACATTTGGTCAAAGTTAGCCTCGAAAAACGGATTAGGACCTATATGCATGAGAGGAGTCGACTTCGAGAGAACATGTTTGTTCGAGAGACACTTAGGAAGACTACTATATATCGATGGTGCATGTAGGCGGGAATTAAACTAAGGGATGGTCTTATTGGTTTCGGGGATATAGGGGAAGAGTGAGAGGTGGGGGGGTAGCTAGAAGGAGATTGTTAAGTGTGAGTGTGTGTTTTACCCATCTAGGCGGAATTTATGTGCACAAAAGAGGAGAACTATTCGATGTGGCGTTAGGATTGAGGGTAATTAACTACGTATGGAGACATAGAGACCTTGAACGTGCATGTGTGAGAGGTATACATGTATACGTGGGATGTGTGTGTGTGTGCGTGCGCATGATCGAGATAAAAGAAAGAAGACATAAGTCATAAGATCAACGACATGGGAGAGACAGATCGGTATGACAATATGCATGCATGTGAGAATGCATGGAAGAAATCCCGACAATTGAGCATGTGTTTTTGTCTTTAAGAGATAGTGGCGTGGGCTGGAGCATGCATCTATTGCGAGCAGAGGGAGTGAGGCACAATGATTGTGCAAAAGAGACCAACCTATAAATTTATATGTATGGAGAGACATATATAATGTGGGTGATAGGAAGCAAGACTCCGTGCGAGAAAGAAATGTTGACGGAGAAACTACAGATAGATATAGAGATGGAGATGCTAGCTAGAGGGAGATCCTCTAGTTTGGGTGTTGGAGATGACCGTCGGGTGGTTCAAAGGGTGAAGTTATATATGTGTGTGAGAGGGCACTTGACTGCATGTAGAGAGAAACATATGTAGTGTGCGTGATATGGATCAAGAGTGAGGGCGAGAAAGAAGGTTGATGGAGAAACAGATAAATAGAAAGATAAAGATGCTAGCTAGTGTGCGTTAGAGATAGGAGTCGAGTGGATCAGAAGGTTGGGTTATGTGTGTGGGTGTGAGAGATATAGAGAGAGGGTGCGTGTGAGTCACATACAAACAGATATCAGAGAGAAATGAGATCCAGAGAGACGGTGTTTTGTGTCTGCGAGAGAGAAATATATTTCACAACGAGAGTGATAGCTAGAGAGACATACGAGGGAACGCAAGATATCTCTAGGGAGAGAGGGTGTGTGTGAGCGACATACAAGAGAACAATGGAGAAATATGAGACCCTGGGAGACAAAGTTTGTGTTTGTGTGTGAGAAAGAGATATTGATGAGGAAGAGTCGTAGGTTCTCATATCTAAGGAGCGAAAGACATCTCTGTATAAGGGGTGTGCGAGTGGCACACATGGGAATAGTAGAGAGAAATGAGACCCCGGGAGACAAAGTTTTGTGTTTGTGTGAGAGAAAGAGATTCCACATGGAGAATCATAGTTAGAGACACATAGTAGGGAGCGAGAAATACTTAGCGAGAGATAGAGTGGTGAAGGTCGAGGGAGAGAGTACCGTCAGTGTGTTATGAAGATAAAAGATCATTGTCGACATACATGTAGCACGAGAGATACCTGAGAGACGATGAACGCGTATAGGTCCAGAGAGATAGTCCTATATAAGCATGAGTGGTAACTATATGAGACGAATATGTGGATTAAAGGGGATTTAAATATTTAAACTGGAGATCATGACATCGATAATATCATAACGCAAATTGGTGTATCAAGCATGCATATTCATTTGATTTTGGGCACACGTGTAATGTTATATAGTTTATCAATATTGGTGATCCATAGATTCTTCAATTACAAACAATGCATGGTTTATATGCAATTAATGTCTAAACGAGATTACACTATATGTTGCGTGTGTGAAACACATTATATATGTTTGAGAAGTAAAAAAAACCCGCATGAAACACACATTAATTGGAGAAAGTTAGTGAGGAATGCATACATTGGATTTCAACATAAAGTGGTTTCAAATATTTGAAAATCCAAATTGATGGATACAACCTTATGAATCTGAGATCATGCCATTTGTAAACTATATTTATGTATAAATGGTGTTGTGCTTTTGAAAGTATATATAAAAAATGATGTATATAGAATGTAATTCCAATTGAAAATGGATCCCCCCGAAAAAAATAGAATATAAACGGGATTCGAATTGAGTTGGCACGGTTAACATGCACTCTGCAAAATTTGAACGAAGCGGGGAAAGTCGCAGTAACCGCCCAGAACCAAAATCTGCGCGATGGAAATCACTGCTGCCTATCCCTGCCATGCAAAGCCTATATGCTGGATTCTATAGGTTTCGATAGGGGTAGGTTTGTAATTTCAACCAAACGTGACGTAACCGCCTCTCACCCGGATTCATACACGGTGGGCGCCAAAACACAGTGTGTCCTCGGCCGAAATCGACTCCCTCCCCGATTCATATTCATACACAGTGGGTGCCAAAAACAAACTCTCGTCGACAAATATTCGGTGTATGCGAGATTACCGTCCTATCCCCAACCGACTAGTGTTGTTGTGATGTAGTAGAAATTTGAAACGGGGGCTAAGTTTGTAAATTTCCTCGCATTTGAGACAAGCGCGCCCTGAATACATGGTTCCCCTTCCTCTCTACCTCCCTTTTCCCCATTCGTACTCCGTGGGCGCCAAAACACCCTCTCCACCCACCCTCCTCCGTCCGCCGTCGTCCGCCACCCCATCCACCGCCGTCCTCCTCCACCATGCCGGAGCTGATACCCAGACGCCGCTGTCCATTACAAGAGATCGACCTCATATCACTTTGCGGCCTCACGCACGGTATTCCCACGGGTGTCGCCTTACCATGGCCCAGGACCATTTGCGCCTTTTGGCTCACGTATATGATAGTGTTGCTAGCATCCATATGACAGAGAACCCGGGCCGATATGACTAGTCATGAACCCAAAGTGGCACTAACTTACGGGGACAGGCATACATGAATCAACATCGAGCATGTCGGTCAGCAGCGTGCGAATCCGGGCTGTAACACTGGGCTAACAGGACTCTGGTGAACCAGGTTGTAGCAGGCTAGATAGGACTCCGGATGTCACCGCGTGACATTTCCCCGAAGGGACAGGCACATGAACGAAGTGAATCACATGCCGGCCAGTCAAGTGTTCCAGAGCAGTAGTGCTGGGCTAGCAGGACTCCGGTGAACCGGGCTGTAGCGGACTACTATGGCTCATGGAAGCACAAGACTACATTTCCCCATAAGAGAGGCTACCAAGGATAAACAACTAGGTTGTCGGATCCCACACATACCAAGCATTTCAATCATGCACACAATATGCTCAATATGTGCAATACAACATGGCATCAAAACAAGACTCTACGACTCAGAGTATTTATTCATTAGGCTCCAAGGAGCGAGATATTACAAACATGGGTCTCATGACCCAACATTCAGAGCATACAAGTAAAAGCACATGCGGAAGCTTAACATGTCTGAGTATAGACATCTACAAATGAAAAAGGTTGAGAAGGCTGACTATCTACCAGATCCTGCTGACGCACAAGATCGTAGCTGAGGTATCAAGCTAAATGTCGAAGTCCACACGGAACAACTAGCAAGACTGATGTCTCTCTGCAAAACATAGAATAGGCAAACGTGAGTACAAATGTACCCAGCAAGACTTACATCAGAACTAGCTACATATGCATCAGTATCAACAAAGGGGGTAGTGCAGTTTGACTGCAGCAAGCCAACTTTGACTCAGTGGCTATCCTAAACTATGAGTGCAAGTAACTCTTTGAGGTGGCGCACACGAGTCCACAAGTTCACCATACCAATAGACCACTATGGATCCGCTCCCATCTCCCTACAAGAACGCCATCCATAGCACTCACGCTTATCTTGCGCATTTTAGAGTATCCACTTTCACTTGTCTATGAACTATGCAAGGGGTCCAAGTTTCCATATCCGAGGAATCCGGCTATTCATATAGATAATGATAACCCTGCAGGGGTGTACTTCTTCACACACGCTCTCGCCACTTACCACCATGTACACATCGTGTATCTCGGCAACCTTCAAGCGGAAGCCTGGCGAGGGAGTCGGCCATGACCTGACTAACCGACAAGTCTCTAGTCCAGGTTTATCGCCTATTCGGGTCCATCCACAAGGAGATCCGGCCGGGGTGTCGCTCACGGCCCCAAACGATGTGAGCAGGGTTCCCAAGCCCACCATCCGGGTGCCACTTGGTACACCGTGCCACTATGCCTAGTCTGTCCCAAACCCACCTGTACCGGGCGCCACTTGGTAGACTACTAGCACAACCTACAAACACCAGAAACTAGTTGACAGAGATCAGGTTGATTAATAAGTCGAGAGGGGCACTTAAGCATTCCAATGCATGGTAGTAGCTGTTCATGGATCACAAACATAGAACTCGGTTCCTACGGACGACTTCAATGAGACAACCCACCATGTACTGCTACATGGCCTCTCACCGATACCTTTACCAAATCGTGTTCACACACTTAGCTCACAACAGTAGGAAATGTTCTCACACCTCTAATTCATTCCCGATGACTCAGACCTGACTCAACTCTAAGCAATAGTAGGCATGACAAACAAGCATGAATGAGTAGGCACACCAGGGCTCAAACAACTCCTACTCATGCTAGTGTGTTTCATCTATTTACTATGGCAATGACAGGTCATGCAAAGGAAAGGGGTTCAACTTCTGCAGCATGTAACAGTTGAATCGTTGTTGTCCTAATGCAGTAAAAGAGAGTAGGAGCGAGAGAGTGGGATTGTATCAGAATGAACAAGGGGATTTTGCTTGCCTGGCACTTCTGAAGATAGTATAGTTCTTCATCGGTGCCATCGATCTCATCGCCGGAACCATGTCTACTGAGGGGGAACAACCACCGACAAAGAGAGAAAGGACACAATCAATGCAATGCACAATATGATGCATGATCATGACATGGCAATATGCTGTGATTTGAGCTAATGCATCTAGCTATGATTTAAATGGAGTTGGTTTGAATACATGATTCAAATTCCAACTCCATATATGATTATTTAAATGCCCTTATTTGTTTTGTAAAAAACAGAGGACAAACATTGTTCAAACATGCATGAAAATGGTACATATGGATTCCATGAATTTTTCTGATAATTTTTCGTATATAATTTATTTCATTCTGAGCTACGATTGATTTTATATGATTTTTAGAAGTTTTAGACATTTTCTGGAATTTCCTGAATAAACTTAAATCCAGAAAATGCTTTACTGTGTCAGCATGACATAGGTGTGACGTTAGCAGGTCAAAGGCGCCAGCCCCGGTCGAACCTGATGGCTAGGACCCACATGTCAGTGTAACAACTAACTAACAAAGTTCGTTAGGGTTACGTTAGCACTAACCTAGGCTAATTAGGGCCTGGGCCCATTGGTCAGTGACTGTACTAATTAATCTAAGTTAGTTAGCACTACCCTAAAACTAGTTAGAGATTAACAGGGCGGGCCCGCGCGTCAGTGACCCTGGGAGGTCAAACAAGGTCAACCCCAGGTCAACAGGGTCAACCCACCGGTGACTTGACGCCGGCGAGGCCAGCTGCGGTGGTGCGCTGCGGAATTTGCCTACAGAGCGCCGTTTGGCGCGCGGAGCATAGCTACGGGATACGGATGCTCGTCCGCATCCAACCATGGTGGTGGCGCGACTGGGGAGTGGCAGGAGTGGCGCCAGCGATGAGCTCGGCGGCGGTCGAAGCTCGGGTGCAGGTGGGGATGGGGCTGCGGTGCGCAAATGAGTGCGGCGAGGTGCTACGAAGGCTCTACGCGATGCGGGGAGCGCGTTGGGCGTATGCCTGGGACCAAATGGTCACTGGATCATCACCGGCGACGAGCGCGGGCGGCGGCGCGTTCGGACGTCCACGGAGCAGCAACTACGGTGTACCAGGGAGGAAACATAGAGCGGGGTGCCGAAGTTGGCTCGGGGGAGAGGCTGGTGCAGTCGGAACAGCGACGACGATCTCGGCGGCCGACGGCGAAGATGAAGATGATGGAGTCGCTTCGGACGTCCCGCGGGCGCATGATTCGTTTTGGAGCTTCGTGGCATCGAGGCGGAGCCTTTGGGCATGGCGGAAGGGTGAGGGGGTGGCTCTAGGCTCGGTGGCAGAGAACGGCGGCGGCGGTCGCTCTCGGGTGAGCTCGGGGATGAGGCTAGAGGGCGAGGGAGAGAGCAGAGAGTGAGGAGAGAGGCAGAGGGGGCTGCGGGGCGTCTCCAGACGCGTCGGGGGCGCCTCGGTGGCAAGCAGGAGGTGGAGCTCGGACACGCGTGCTGTCGACACGCCTCTGCCTACTGGTAGAGGTTGAAGACAGCCGCTTCAGGCCAGTGGGCTGGGCCGCCAGCTGGAGTTGGGCCAGGTGGGCTGCCAGGTGAGCGCCAGGTAAGTCTCTCTCTCTCTCTCTCTTTATTTGTTGTTTTTCTATTATTCTGTAGACTTTAGGGCTTTATTAAAAATGCCAGGGCATTACCAAAAATCATGAAACTAATCATGGCTACTGTTTAGAATATATCCAATAGTAAACATTTTAGTTTATGATTATTTGAGCATTTAAAATATTTTAGAGCATTTAAATGCCCAAATGCAAATAGAGTATGATTTAATTCAGAGCCCAAATATGTCATGGAAAAATGTGCATCACCTCTGGTTAATGTTTACAGCATTTTCCATAAGTGATGTACATTTTTGAAAGCCATTTGGATTTACTGAAAATATTTTAGGTGAACCTAGTGAATTCCTTTGATGCTAGGGGTTTAGGCAATCCCCATTTCAAGTTTCTTTCAAGATTGAACATGATGCACACATGAGGCTAGCCTAGTGCACTACCAGAAGCTAGGGATGTGACATGGGGAAAGTATGATGGCGATGAACCAAGACGAGGAGAACTCTAACTCGGTTAGAGGTTAGAGTTAGATTCTAACCCTGAACTAACTCTAACCAAAGAGGTGTTTGGATGGCATCGTTAGATTGATAATAAATGCTCTTTCTCAATCATTTGCTCTTGTGTGGCCACCTCCCTCTCACAATTGAGATAAACGAACCATCTTTACAAATCAAGCATGCAAAACATGATAAATTTTGTTTTGTCCATACAAATGAGATATCCCACTTAAACATACAAGTCGTCATTCAAGCTTCACAAAAAAATTACACTCCATGAAACAAAGCATGAGCTAACTCATCACGGAAGTCATTCACGACAGGGAGGGAGCCCGGAGCCCCTCACACGCCCATGGAGGAGCTCGTCATCTTCGCTTTGGAGGAAGGCTCTATAGAGCCCAAGCCCCGGGAACCCCTCCGACGCTGGTGCTTGCGAGTTGAGGTCGGGACCGACATGGGTAGCAGGGCTGCTTGCTGACAACTGCGAACCAAATCTTTGGGCCCCTCGAGATAATGCAAGCCTGAAACTGAAATGCCTAGAAAGGTTAACTGAATCTTTGGGCGTCTAGAAATAATGCAAGCCTGAAACTAAAATACCTAGAAAAGTGAACTGAATCTTTGGGCCTCTAAAAAGATTTATTACCTCCTCAAGCAGCATCAAACAACTCCATGCGTGCACCACAAATCTATACCAAGTTTAATCAGGATTTACTTTTCCAAATCAGAATTAGCGCTAGAGCGAGCAAGTTCAATGATATGGCTGTGTGAGAGAGAAGGAACGAACAAAGTCACCCCTCTCACGACCTCCCTAGTAGATGCGCCGCCACTGCGCATGACATAGGGAGAAAATCGACCGATGAAGGGGGAGCGGGGCGAGCTTCGGAGGCCGGAGGGAGAGCGCGACCAGAGGAGGGCGGCGGAGGTGGGAGGGAGAGGGCGAGTGGTGGAGTGGCGCGATGGGGAATAGAGAGGAGTCGTGCGAGGGGGGAGGGGGCAGAGGGAGCGATCTGGTGCGGGCAGGGAAGATTTTTTTGTTCTCTTTTAGTGGGCTCGAGGAGAACTAACCCAATTAGAACCTCTCCACTGGGCTATTTTTTTAGCTGGGTTAGAGCAAACTAGCTCAAACTAACCCCTCCTGTTTGGATACTTTTAGGCTATTTCAACCCAAACTAGCTCTAACTCAGGGATCCAAACAAAGAGGAGTAGTACCGTACATGCTACAGTCTGGACCGTAGCACATTGTTTTTTATGTCCATATCACCACATTGTTTTCTACTACTAGTTCACTAGGCTATCGTGGTTCGCACTGTTGGTTCACTGGGCTGACGTGGTTCACACTGCTGGTTCACTGGGCTGCCATGGTTCGCACACCTCCAACATGAGTAGTAGTACTAGTATATACACTATATATACCGCATGATTCTTTTCTCCTTCTTACTAGTATGTACTTCGTTGACATGTGGGAGAGCCAGCATCCAGGTCGATGCGTCATGCACCAGATTAGAGTGGGGAATGGAAGGGGGCATCACCCCGGTCGTAGCGCCAGTAATTCATGTGTATAGTGAGTAGTCATATCACAAGTCTTGACAACAGTAAAGCGCTGTCAAATCGCACAGCCCAACCATTCCAGCAGTAAGTAAGTTGAATCTCCTACTCCCTCACCCTCCTTGCCTCTGACAAACCGCCTACGGGAACACTGTCGCATGTACTTCCCGGGAAAAGCCCCAACTTCAACTTTTAAGTACGAGAAAATAGTTCGAGCTTGTTTGTTCTATATAAATACAAGTACTGTATGTTTATTCACCCATGGGGTTGTTCAATGAATGGAGGGCCGGGGAACACAAGTGAACAATACTACTAGGAAGTAGGAGTCGTACAGTTAGTCACATTAAATAGAGATTTTCATTTCTTTAATGCCACACACACAAATTGAAATGCTTGTTGTGGAGAGAAAAAGATAATCACTCCACTATATATGTAGGAAGGGGCCTCGGCGCTTGCTTTACTAGGGTTGCTCTCTTCATTCTCTCATCCTCTCCAGATCTAAACAAGACAGCGGTAGCGACATTTTCTCTCTGCTCACCGTTGGTCACAGATCCGGTCGAATCCCTTCGGCCAGTGTGTGTAGAGGACTAGGTGCATCATTCACCCGGTCATCGCCAGCGAGGGAGGAAACCCACAGCTGCTGGCGGGGCCCAATCCTCTGCCCATGTTGTTCTCTCTGACACAGCGCCGGCTCGGGAGGTCCTTTGCCCCTTCTTCCTTCGTGTTGTATTGTGCACAGATCCAACCTTCCGCCGCCGGCATCTCGGCGACCCTCAGGTGTAAGTTCTTCGAAAGCGGCCTAGCTCTACTGCCCCAGCTCCCCACATGTCTGCATGTGCATCTTTTTCAACTTTCATCAGCTCTTCCAAAGCCATCTAAATTTTTAGTATTATTAGAGGTAAAGCTACTTCATGGATTCGAATCTAGGACTTGGTTCAAACAAAAAATAGAGGGGGGAAACTCGTAGCATGAATCTAGGACTTGATTCAAAGAGGAAATAATAGGGGGAAACTAGTAGAGACTGAATACCCAACCAGTCTCTTGGTTGAAAAGGGAAATAATGGGAAAATGCAGTACAAACTGGATAAGGAATAGATCTATTATTGGTTGAAAAAAGGATAGAAAGTGGTGGCTGGTGGACAAGTCAACAGAGTATTTCCAGGATTAGATTTGCTGCCCTCACATAGTAAAAGGTGTCCAGGATTAGATTTGCTCCCCTCACATAGTAAAAGGTCTCCAAGATTAGATTTGTTGCCCTCACATAGTAAATGGTCTCCAGGATTAGATCTCCTGCCCTCACATAGTAAAAGGTCTTCGGGATTAGATTTGCTGCCCTCACATAGTAAAAGGTCTCCAGAATTAGATATGATGCCCTCACAGAGCATGAACAAATTGACATCACCACTTTATGCCTCCTTCTAGGTACATTGTGCTGATGTGTACACTGTCGCATGTCATTATACTAACTTTTTGCTGTTGTTAATGTAAGGGCGCATGTAAAAGGAAGCGATCACACTGTTACCTTAAGGACATGTCTAACCAGTGTTATTGTTAATCTAATGCCTCCAGTGGTATGATGCAATTAAACTGTGTTACAAATGGTACTCCTGCTGCTTTTCCCAGTATGATAAGTAAATTGCTTCTTTACATTGCTGAGTGTCCTGATGCCCCGATGGTCCCATGCCCTTAAACCAACTCTTTAGCTGATGTTGATTTACTGTATCTGGTAAACAAGCAATGCCACCAGTAAAGTAATCCCATATTTGACGAATGTCATTGTTGATCGTAATGCTTCCGGTAACATGAAGCATTGCTTACGTTTTAAAATTTCTATTGTCCTTGCATGATTGCCATGAACATAGTTAAGATGCTTCTTTTCATTTCGTGTATGTTTTGTATCTTCTTATTGACCAGCAACTGTTTACTTTCTATCTTTTTGTGCAGATAGGGGTATTCATTTCACCTTGTTGCTATTGTGACCTTTTGGTGAATTGCACAAAACACTTTTTTGGAATGAGTGTCTTGTGCAGTTGAACTAAAATGTCACGTGGGCAACATCTCTCAATTTTGGTGGAGTTTCCAAAGTCTCCGCCAAATTCTGCTGGTAATCTCATGCAACATTTTATTAGCCTTTGCAAGATGAGCCGTCACCGTCACCACAATGGCACTTTATTTTAGTGGAACTGCACAAAAGGATAAGCAAATTATAGTTGCACCTTACATGAGCAGGACATCCAACCTTAATGTTGCTCAATTTTTGTGCAACTACTAAAGAAGAACCTGCCAGCTCACGAGAGCAAGTACTTCTTGCTAGCTAAATGATACAATCTTTGCTTCATTTCAGGTGAACTACAGAAAAAGTGGCATGAATTGAATCATCGAGTGGAGATGCAGGTTGACTTACACTAGTGGCAGTATTATGGTAATCGTGCTCTTTATTATCTGTGATGTGCAAACATGAATATTCAACTACAGATGTTGTGATGCTCAAGAGCATTCGCCAAGTTCTTAGGTTGTATGACACGGCTAGCCAAGATGGATTTAATCCCCGTATTCACTTTATCAAAAGGCTCTAATTGGTTGGTTCTGAATCTTGCAAGCTGGGAATCAATGAGATGTCTAGGCATCTTTGTTGTACTTATTATTTCAATATTATTTGTTGGTTCTGAATCTTGCAAGCTGGGAATCAATGAGATGTCTAGGCATCTTTGTTGTACTTATTATTTCAATCTTATTTGTTGGTTCTGAATCTTGCAAGATGGGAATCAATGAGATGTGTAGGCATCTTTGTTGAATCTTACTTATTGGTTCTGAATCTAGCAAGCTGGGAAACACGACATGATGATGCATAGGACATCAACCATAACAAACCATTCAAACTTGGTAGTATTATCTGTGTGAAAGTGCGACAAATGTGCTGATCGTGTGCGTCCTAAGAATAATAATTCTAATTGTTGTGCATGTTGATTGGCACTGATAGAACGAGCCAATGCATTGCTTGTTTTAAGAATAAATTTATATTAAAGCTAATTAAATTTAAGTAAAGTGACCACTAACACTTGTTATTACAGTACCCATATAGACCCGCTCGTGAACCTACGTGTGGCCGGAATAGGTTTCTTAATGGAGGCGTTTGAATGCGCCGAGGGTGCATGTTCTGCCGGGAGAGGGAGGGGTAGTAACTGTTGTTGCATGTACACACTCAGTTTACTGTTGAATCCATTTACCCAAGAGCTGAAAATCAAACTTCTGCCGCCGCCTACCCACTCATTCAGTTGAAGAGAATCCAATGGCGATCCGAGGGGTGAGCTTGCTGGATATGGACTTTAGCAAGAAGTTGAATGTGATGTACACCAACGACCCGGACTCGGTGAAGCTCTGCCTCGCTGAGTTCAAGCATGACCTACAGGACAAGAACGCACAAGGTTGCACGACTAGACCTTGTCCCCATCCATTCATCTCCTGAGAGGGACCAGTGGATCGCCGTCGCCAAGGTATGCATGTGGCACAAGGTTCTTGTCTACCACTACTGTAGGGCCATCAGAGGTTCTGGAGCATTCGCATGTTTCATCGGCAGCGCCGACTGCACCTTCACTATGGTGGAGAGAAGGAAGAATGCAATGATTCGGCCATCTGGTGCAACAAGCTTGTCGACATCCAGAAGCAATACAAGATCATCGGCAATGGGCAGGAGAAGAACTCGGTGGTTGACCTCGCCGAGACCATCATCAACCCCTGCTATGCCAACATGAAAGAAGACAAGGATACCAAGGAGTTGAACACGTGGGAGGTACCTCTGAATCTAGCCTACATAACCTACGCAGCCAAGGACGCATACGAATGCTACGACATGTACAGGCGGATCTTGGACATGAGGGCGTGTTTGCTTACCATAACCAACGAGTACACGGATAGCTGCAGCATCATGATCAAGCATGCCAGGAAGGTCTAGGTGTTGTACTTTATCTGTTTAAGCACCTTTATCATCTGAGTGTTTCATGCATTAGCCTATGTGTCATAATTATCTTTTTTCCAAAATATTTCTTCTAAGCACCCATTAACCTATTTGCTTTTTTAGTGGCTATTTGTTTATGTATATGTAACTAGTTCAGTCGGCTGTCGTGCTTTGAATCTCCTTCCTCCCACATATTCCCCTTCTCAGGTGGACCCAACAGGTCTCGTACACAGACATATGGGACCAACCACCTATCCATTTGTAATTATTAATTTTGTTCAATCTTTCGTCCTCCTCCTATACAATGGCTGGCCATCATAGCCTATGGCATTGGGAAGGCCATCCCTCTACTCATACACATTGTCTGGCGGCGGCAGTTCCACCGGCCCACCCTGCACACGAACAAGTCAACCCTCATACTCCCCTCCGCCAGTGTCTTCCCCCGCTTCGGTTCGTTCAGTCCGAGGTCTCGATGTCGTCCTCCGCCTTGGTGCTCTCGCCACGGCACCACCGTCTGTCGTTCCCAACATGGTCAACAAAACAAGAGGAATCGGGAGACAACTGTTCTTCAAGGAGGCTGACAGTCCCAGGCCCACCAGGTCCATGGCCTAGGTTTTGTTGTTTAACATGGGCAGCCCACGACATGTTTCAACTTTTTTTGGATCCAGCAGGTATCAAGCGGCCTCTGGGCCTCCCTTCCTAGCTTGTCTATAACATCAGCAGCCCAAGATATGTTTGTTTTTTCAAGACGAAGCACAGCTCAGTTCTATGTTTCTATAAGAATGCAAAACTAAATCTATGTTTTCCCTTCTATAATAGTATATATATTTATTTATATCTTATTTTATTACACACACACACACACACATATATATATATATAATAGAAACAACATAAGGTTCCATTAAACCTGTCATTCATCCAACCATTTTATAGACCTTTCCACATCCTTTATTTTCCATTTTAATTAATCCTATATCTAAATTTTCTCCCACTTTCTTTTTCGATGTAAACTGAGTTTTCTCCCAGTACTTTTCCCTAGAACCAACTCAACTGTCCCACATCTAGCAAAAATAATAATAATACCCCACATCCTATTAACTCATCAAATTAAAATGATACTTTATTTCATAAATCGAAAGTTCTTACAAAATAATAATAATAATTGTTTATATATTACTTGGCAAGTTAACTCCTAGTGATTGCGTACATAAGCTTGCAAAGATTTTACTGACCAATGCAGTAATAGACGTGCAATCATGTGTTTATGTTTTTATAATATTTCTCCGTCCAACACAACATGATATTTTCACCCAGCCCAGCAAGTCTGCGGACTTAGAGAAAAATGCAAATGGGCTTTAAGTTCTACCATAATATATAAACGGGTTGCATAGATGCTACATCATTGTTTCACCCAGCCCACCAAATGGACTAAAAAACAAATGGCCTGGCTGACATGTGGGCTAGTAGGTCGAAGCCTAAGCACTTTCACAAAAAAAATACAAAGGTCGAAGCCTAAGCAAGGAGTTGGATTTACATCCAACGACCGTCACTCTTCTTTAATCTCTCATCTTCTTCCCCCAGCACTGCCGGGACTGCCTGCTCCAGCCTCTAGCATCCAGCGGCACTATTTTGCTCCCCTCGCAACGAAATTCTACCCCGCCGACGGCTAGGCCTTCCCTCCACTCCTCCATACCTGTTATTGTTCTCTACAAAGTGTAGGCCCACCCCGCACCCGAACCAGTCAAGTTTCCCACTCCTCTCCGTCTGTGACTCCGCTGCCGCGTCTTCCCAATCTCCGGGGCGTTCCAGTCTGGGGCCTCGCCGTCGTCCACCGACTTGGTGCGGCGTGTGGTCAACATGGTCAACAAAAGAGAGTCATCAGAAGATGACTGTACGTTGCAAGGCTGACAGTGGGGACGCACCACGCCCATGGACGCAAGCATGCAACCGCATCCGTTTTCCACTAAAAATAATGTTTTCTCCCCCCTGATAGCTGGAACCGACCAGCTACATCTTCGCATGCAAGGAAGTGCGTCCTTATTATGGGCAAAAAAATGATTCTTCCCCCTGACAGATGGGACCCACCAGCTATATCTTCGCATGCAAGGAACTGCTTCCTTATTACACAAAAAAATGAATACTCCCCCTGCTAGCTAGGACCCACCATAGTGGGAGGCTGACTTGTGGGCCTACTAAGTTGACGCGGACGGAGAACTTTGTCAACTTAGTCAATATGAACGATTCTAGCTCTAGTGACCGTACGATGTCCATCCAACGGCCGTAGTGCTTCTTCAACCTCTGGTCTTCTATCTCCAGCCGCCTAAACTAGCGCTGGTCGTGCTGCCTGCTCCTGCCTCTCGTGGCCGGCTATGCTTCCGCGGAGGCCTTGCCGCTCCCTACTACTCCCACCGCTGGCCAGGCCATCCCTCTACTCACCCACACCCCCTGTTATTCTGCGGCGACAGCATCCTCACACCAAAGCCGAACGAGTGAACCCTCATACTCCTTGTAAGTGCATCTAGTGCCACCCCTAGTTGGTTTTGGAGTATTGACGACAAGCCTAGTTGAGGGACTAATGTGTTTGTGAGAATTGCAGGATAACACAGGTAGAAGTCCCCCATTGATTCGGTTTTCCTACCAGAGATGACTCCTAAAAATGTATGAAGACATTGAAGTCAAAGGTGGTAAGTGAAGACATTCACCTTGAAGACTATGACAAGAGAAGACATCACATGAAGACTATGGAGCACGAAGACTTAGAGCTTTCGTAGTTCTTTTTCTTCTTTGTTGAGTCATAGGAACCACCATACTATTAAGTGGGGTCCAAGAAAACCAGTCAGAATGACTATAGTGATGCTTAACCAAAATCCTATGTCTTCGAGTGAAGACTATGAGAGCGAATCTTGTTCAGAGTTGGACAAGTCAGCTTTGCTTGTATCCTAAGTAAAGTTGTCGTGTGTGTTTGAAATCTGACCGTTGGAACACGTGTCAGTTCCTTAGTGACCCAGGGTCATTTCGGACAAATCAGGTCGGGTTGCCTAGTGGCTATAAATAGCCCACCCCTTACAACCACAAACGGTTGGCTGCTTAGAGTTAAAGTACGGCTTTTGTCGTTTGAGAGCAACCCACCTCGAAGCCTTTGAGAGAGAATTCCTTGAGAGGATAAAGCCCTAACCACCCAGAGCCAAAGAGTGTTAGGCATCACTTAAGTCTTCTTGTCTGTGTGATCTGAAGACTTATTACACTTGAGGACTGTGAATCCTCCAGCCGGTTAGGTGTCGTGTTCTGAGCATCCAAGAGTCATTGTGGATCGCCAGTGAACGAAGTCTATGAAGGTTTGGAAGTCTACCTTGAAGACTTACCAGAGTAATTGGGCGAGGACTGGGTGTCCTTAGCTCAAGGGGAATAAGGTGAAGATGAGGTCTTCTGAGTTGAATCTCAGCCTCCCTAACCAGACGTACAGTTGTCACAGCAACTGGAACTGGTCCAACAAATCATTGTCTTCAACGAGTCACTGGTTTCGTCCTTCCCTTCCCTTACTTACTGTTCGTTCTTGTGAAGTCATTGTACGACAGCATCACCATTTGACTTCACTAAGTGATTACATGTACTGATTGGCTTCTTAACATCTTCCTACCTGATCCTTACTGCCTAGCTGCTATTTGTCATTGTGCTTTCACTTCATTGAATACATGACTATGGTTTGCCTAGTGTAGTCTACCTTCCGCTGCATGATAATAGGTTTATTTCTATCGTTTGTCTTCGAAACTCACATGTTCTGAAGACTTTCATAAAAATCGCCTATTCACCCCCCCTCTAGTCGATCACTAGCACTTTCACTCCTCTTCGCATGGGCATCCACTGTCGCGTCTTCCCCGGCTCCGTGTCGTCCCCTTCCTAGGCCTCGCGGTCGTCCACCTCCTTGGTGCTCTCGGCACAGCATGGTTAATGTGGTGAACGAACGACTTCCGTCGGAAGAGTACTATATGTGGAGAGGCTGACATCTGGGTCCATGGCCGCAGCAAGGAAGTGCCTCCTTATTATGCGAAAAATAATGATTCCTCCACCTGACAGTAGGGACCCACCAGACGGGCCACCATATTTCGTGAAAAAAATATTTCCCCCTGACTGCTGGGACCCACTAGCTACATCTTTGCATACAAGGAAGTGCGTCCATATTACGGGAAAAAACTGATTCGCCCCTTGACCGCTGGTACCCAGCAACTACATCTTCGCACGCAAGGAAGTGCCTCCTTATCCTCGCTGACAGTCGGGACCCACCTAGTCAAAGTGTAAGTAGTGTTGTCATTCTGGTTGCGAATGTGTACATACATATTGTTTGATCGGTCTGTCTGCAGGCTACAACGATGAACCGTGGCTGAGTAAGTAGTGGTATGTGTTGTATTAGAGGCGCAGACATAGCATGTACACGTACGTACAACAAGGGTGCAAGAAAGTAAATACGTCCATGTACATACATATGGGCAGGGTCTCAAACGCCTACTCGCGCATACGTACGGCTAAGTCTCGTGTACATAGCTGGGTCGGAACGGAGAAACCGTGTTGTCGTGTTCATCGAGAGCCAAACGGCTTGGATGGAATAGCTGATCGAAACGAGGCCTGGCATACCGCAGAATGGAGGAAACGAGCTTCTGTTCAACCGGCCACGGTTGAAACGTGATCCTGTTCATCGGGAGGGGTTTGGCGTACTGCAAAACGAAGGAAACATACTTCTCTTGGGCGACCTACATTCCAAATGGGGTCCTATTGATCGGTAGGGGTGTGGCGTACCGAAAAACAGGACTCCATAGGCTACTGTTCATCTCCACCGTCGACCTCCTCCAGCCACCACGGGCTACTATTAATCCACCGTCGACCTCCTCCACCCTCCACCTGCGACTGTTCTTCCATGGGCTCTTATTCATCCAGCCTCTACCACTCCTCCACCGGCTACTATTCAACCAGCCTTCTCCATGGGGTCCTGTTCAACCACCCCTCCATGGGCTACTGTTTATCCAGCCCTCCACTAGCTACTGTCCAACCAGCCTCCACGGGGTCCTGTTCATCCATCCATCCATGGGGTCCTGTTCATCCACCCCAAACGGGCTTGATCGATCGGGGTCCTGTTCATCCAGCGGCAACGACCTCTACTACCATGGGGGCCTGTTCATCCAACCCCCACCAGGAACTGTTCATCCAACCCCCCAACAACGCTCACTGTTCATCAAGAGGCAGTAGGTTTGATCGGCTTCAGTTAGCAGCAGTAGAGAAGGAATCGCTTGATCGAGTTCAGTTAACAGCCAAATCGATCGATCGATCGCTCGGGTTCAGTAATGCATAGCCTGCAGTGCAATCGCTCGGTTCAGTAGGCGAACACCTTGCTCTGCTTCAGTTAGAGCCCAATGCCTCGCACCAATGCGCGTATGTGTACGAGAGAAACGCGCATCGCTCGGCCCCCGACCACCCACAGTAATCGGGAACTCCCCGATATTTTCCTTGCCCTTGCTTCTACCATGGTTTTTTCCGTCATGGACGGCCCAAAGAATGTCATGCAGTTGCATCTCCATCCTGCCCAGGACCAAAACCCCATTTTCTATCATGATTTTTTGTCATCTCTACTCCTAATGGAGCAGTTGGTAGCCTGGTACTCCAGTTTTATTTTCGTCCGGTTTTATTTCCTCCCACCATGCCTTATGTACTGGTTTTTCTTATATCAGTCGTTTCCGCTTCGTTTTTTAGACTATACGAGTACCCTGAATTTCCCGGAGTTCTCGCAGCCAACCAGATCCGTGCCGCCGCCTCTGCTCCCGCTCCCGCCCTCGTCACCTCCTCGGCCTCTCTGTCCTGGCTGGCTGTGCCCCCTTGGCACGACACCTCACCGGACACCGATCTCGCTCAGCAGGACTCAACTCCGCCAGTCTCATCATCCTCTGCATCACCGCAGTCGTGCACGTCGAAGGCACGAACATCTGAGGCGGTGAGGCTAGGGCTCGCAGCGAGGGAAGCACCACGGATCCACTCGATCCTGCGCCTCCACCGACCGCAGCCACCTCCATTCAATCCACCCCTCCACCGTCCCCGCAAGATCCCACGTCTTCACCGTCCACCACTGCCTGATCCCGTACTCCCTTCGGCAATGCACAGAGCTACATGTTCTACTTACTGTTTCCGGCTACCTCACAATTTTAATCTGGTCCATGGAATAGGAAAAGCTGATTTCTGTTCAATGGGGGAAGACCGACATTCTTGTCCCAGACTCAGGAGTAACTGGACATTTCCACCGCGAACGAGATTATGGGATTCTTAATGGAGCATATCAGCAGGTTAGTTAATCTTTGTTGTTATTATCCTTAGTGTGCTTTCTACTAACTATTTCTCTGCTCTATTCTCTGGGCTTGAAGAGGTGGACGACAGTAATAGGGGAACTGGAACATGCGCCGCAAGCGGACATGAACATAGATGCATAGTTCAGCGAGGAAAAAACTAGGGTGTATAGAGGAAGGGAGATCTCACACTAGGTCTCCGATCTATTGACTAGGAACATGAACCCCAGGCAGCCGGGCTGGATTGGTTTGGACATAACCCGTAAAACTTCTGGCCGTTAGTACTGTTGCTTGGTTGTTTTAATTTTTTACTTTGGTTTACAAGGCAATGGAGTTATGCTTGACGCATGACACAGAGGCCTTCAAGGATAAGTTGTCTGAAAAGTTTCTTCCTATACTTGCCATAATACTATGCAAACAGCTATTTTTTGCAGGTGCAGTTATATCATCGTCTGCATCTGAATAATGTACTTTGGTTGCATCTTTACAAATAAAAGCGATACTTGGGTTTCTAGGCTGTCTACACCTTTGTTAGGGCCTCCATTATGGATGATGGTGTAAACTTGTTTGAAGGTGATACACAAAAGTGCATCAAAAGAGTATCATATTACAAGAGAGTGAATTGTTTTTTCAAACATAAGAAGTAAATGAGTGGATGTTTGCATTTTTCGCATCTTTGTTATGAGAGAAATGTCATATGGTTTTTCACATAGTGAAAAATATCACATACCATAACAAGTCATTTCTATAGAGCAACTAACGACAAGTAATTTACAGGTGAGCCTACAATTTACTAAACTGGGATGCGACTCCGTCTACTAAAAATCATGATGTCACTCACTCTGACTAAAAATGGTCACCTGCTCGCATTTAGCAACTGACCAATGAAGTATATGTGTTTATATGTTCACTTTAGATCTTTGGATGATGCTTTGAAAATGTTGATTGACAAAGCTTTATAATATACTGGACTGAAAACTCGTCGATTTTACAAAATGAGAAGAGATGCATACAAATAATTATTTTTCTTTATATATTTTTTTGCACATGATAATACAAATGGTGTATTTATAAAAAAATTATTTTTTGTAGATTATGAGAGGGATTGAGATGGACAAAGGAATCCATTAACAAGAATGTCAAGGTGACGTCGTTGCAAAGCACACAAAATTCATCGAATTTTATACAACAATACATGTACACACACATACTCAGAACAAAATTAAAGGCCCGTGGCAACGCACCGGGCATTCTACTAGTAGAAGTAGGAGTCCACCACATCTATGTTGATGCCGGGTTTTGTAACAATTATCATCATAGAAGTGTCATAAGAATGACAGAAAAAATTCGTTCGACCCAAAATGTCATGGATGTGTCTTTTTTTGTAGTGGAATCTTTGGTCATATATATTACATGATCAAAAGGAGAATTTTTTTTTGAATAGTTCGTGGCCATTTTGCATGATAAAAATAAATTTGGCCCTTATAAATTAGGTCATTGCATTTGTATTGAACAGGAAGAACTAAATTGTCACATCCCTAGCTTCTGGTAATGCTCTAGGCTAGCTTCATGTGTGCATCATGTCTATGTTTTTGAAACTTGAATTGAGGAATATTGGAAGCCTCAAAACCCTAAATAAAAGAGGGGCAAAAACCCTAGAAATCTCATTCATTGCTCCAAAATGCTCTCCTTAAATGTTTGATAATTTTTGGTAAGGGTTCTGGTCCCAACCAAAATATTGAACATTTTTAAGGAATTATTTTTGGGACTTTGGATTTAATTCATTAGCTATTTGAATTTGAATTATATTCATATAATTAGAATATAATTTCAAATATCCCTGAAATATTTTATGAGCTTTTGGAAAAGTCCATCTAGCAAAATAAAATTATTCAGAGGAGTTTTGGCATTGTTTGAATTATTTTTTAAATTCAAAACAATGGCAAAAGAATTAAATAAAAAGGGAAACAGAACAGAAAAATTAAAAGGAACAGTACTCACCTGGTCCACTTACCTGGTGGCCCAACAGGACCGGCCCAGCTCAGCCCAGCCCACCTCTTCCTCTCTCCTACTGTCTTCAACCTCCTGCCAGTGGGCAGGAGGGCGTGTGGCCGCCGTGCGCGCACACGCGCCTCGGCCACCTCCTGCTTGCCGCTCCCCCTCGACGCCCTGGCCTTCTCTGGTGGTGCCACGCATCTCCCTGCCTCTCTCCCTCACTCTTCTTCGCTCCTCCCCCTCCTCTGTTCTCCCCACCGAGAGCCGCCGCCGCCGCCGCTCGCAACCACCGCAACCACAGCCACTCCCTCGCTCCCTCTCTGCGTACCCGAGCTCCGCTACGACCCCGTGGAGCAACACACTCGATGCACGCGACCAGAAGAGGCCCCAGCCGACCGGAGCATCGTCGTCTTCACCTCCGGTGCCCGGAGATCGACTCCACCGATTCGGCGCGTCCAGAGCTTCCCCGACTTCGTCGTCTCCTCCGCTAGCCCCTCCGTGAGCTCTCCTACGTTTCCCCTCTCTCCCCGTTGGTTTCACGTGCAGTAGCCATGCTAGCCACCGTACCGAGCGCCGCCGTCCGCCATGGACGCCGGGCATGGCACTGACGTGCTATTGCGGCCAGTCCGACGAGCCTAGCATGCTCCTAGCTGCCCCAGGAGTCCGCATAGCCCCTCAGCCAGCCCCCTAGCGCTCCATAACCTCGCTCCGCCCAAACCCGAGCTCCGGCAGCCGCCGCGGCCTCCACTCTGGCGAGCTCCGGCCACCCCGCGCCTCCCGCATGCCTCCTTTGGATGCGCGCAAGCAAGGGCAACCCTCTGGTGCCCTTGGCTTGGCCCAAAACCGCTCGCAGCGCCACTCCGGCGAGCTCCCGCCGCAGTTTTGGTCGTCGCCGGCCGAACTCCGGCGAAGTCGATGTGTCACTTAATTAGCGCTAATGACCCCACTAACTAACCCCCCCCTCTCACTGACTACTGGGCCCACGCCCCTAACTAACACTAGTTTAAATTCTGTTTAATATTATCTAATCACTGTGGACCCACACGTCAGAGTTGACCATGATGACGTGGATGTTGACCTGACCCCACCTGTCAGCGAGCTAAAAAGCCCTGGGTCACTGACCAGTGGACCCCACTGGTCAGGTTTGACCTGGAGGCGCCCTGTTGACCTGCTGACGTCATGATGATGTCAGGCTGACGCAATAAGTATTTTCTGGAATTTAAATAATCTTAAATGATTGAATAATTTCAGAAAATAGCTAAAACTTCTATAAATCATAGAAAATTAACCGTAACTCCAAATTAAATAATTTATATATGAAAAATTATCAGAAAAATTCAAGGAATCCATTTGTACCATTTTCATGCATGTTAGAACAACTTATAGGTGCTGTTTAGCACAAATCAATTAAATGGCATTTGAATAATCACATATGGAGTTTGAATTTGAATCTTGTATTCAAACCAACTTCATTTAATCTGTTGCTAGTTGCATTAGCCCAAAACACATTCATTTTGCCATGTCATGATCATGCATCATATTGTGCATTGCATTGATTGTGTTCCCTTCTGTGTTGCCGGTATTTGACCCCTCTCGATAGACGTGATACCGAGGATGTGATCGTTGACACTGATGAAGACTCAATGTTATCTTCAGAAGTGCCAGGCAAGCAAAACCCCCTTGTTCATTCCGATACAATCCTACTCTCTCGCTCCTGCTCTCTTTTACTGCATTAGGACAACACCGATTCATCTGTTACTTGCTGCGGTAGCTGAACCCCTTTATCCTTTGCATGACCTGTCATTGCCACAGTAAATAGATGAAACCCACTAGCATGAGTAGGAGTTGTTTGAGCCCTGATGTTCCTACTCATTCATGCTTGTTTGTCATGCCTGCTACTGCTTAGAGTTGAGTCAGGTCTGATTCATCGAGGATGAATCAGAGGTGTGTGAACATGTCCTACTATGTGTGAGCTAAGTGTGTGAACACGATTTGGTAAAGGTAGCGATGAGAGGCCATGTAGGAGTACATGGTGGGTTGTCTCATTGAAGCCGTCCTTAGGAACTGAGTTCTGTGTTTGTGATCCATGACTCAGCTACTACCATACATTGGGCCCTGAAATATGACCCCGCTCGACTTCTTAATCACCCTTGTCCTCTGTCCAGGAGTTGCAAGTAGTTTCTGGTGTTTGTAGTATGCTGGAGGCCGTGGACAGCGCTGACCGTAGGGGTGGGCTGTGATGCGGTAGGCACGTGGCCGGGTATACCGGGCGCCCGTTTGGTGTCACGGAACCCTGTTCACATCGTTTGGGGCTGTGAGCGAAACTCCGGCCGGATCTCCTCATGGATGGAACCCGAATAGGCGATAAACCTGGACTAGAGACTTGAGTGTTTAGGTAGGTCGTGGTCTACACCCACGTCGGCTTTCGCTTGAAGTCTGCCGAGCACATGTCGTGTGCAGACGCTAAGTGGTGGAAACATGTATGAAGAAGTACACCCCTGCAGGGTTACCATCATCTATTCGAATAGCCGTGTCCGCAAAAAAGGACTTCTGGGTTGCTTATATCAGTTCATAGACAAGTGAAAGTGGATACTCTAAAATACGCAAGATAAGCGGGAGTGCTATGGATGGCGTTCTCGTAGGGAGACGGGAGCGGATCCATAGTGGTGTATTGGTTGGTGAATATGTGGACTCGTGTGCGCCACCTCAAAAGAGTTACTTGCAGTCGTAGTTCAGGTTAGCCACCGAGGCAAAGCTGGCTTGCTGCAGTTAAACCCCACCATCCCTTTGTTGATAATGATGCATATGTAGATAGTTCTGATGTAAGTCTTGCTGGGTACATTTGTACTCACGTTTGCCTATTTTATGTTTTTGCAGAGAGACTTCAGTCTCACTAGTAGTTCCGCTTGGACTTCGACGTTTAGCTTGATACCTCAGCTACGATCTTGTGCCCTCGGCAGGATCTGATAGATAGTCAGGCTTCTCAGCCTTTTTCATTTATAGATGTCTGTACTCAGACATGATAGCTTCCGTTTGTGCTTTGACTTGTATGCTCTGAATGTTGGGTCGTGAGACCCCTGTTTGTAATATCTCGCTCCTCGGAGCCTATTGAATAAATTACTTGAGTCATAGAGTCATGTTGTGATGCCATGTTGTAGTTGCACATATCGAGCATATTGTGTGTATGTTATTGAAATGCTTGGTATGTGGGGGATCTGACCATCTAGTTGTTTATCTTTAGTAGCCTCTCTTACGGGGAAATGTCTCCTAGTGTTTCCACCGAGCCATGGTAGCTTGCTACTGCTCCGGAACACTTAGGCTGGCCGGCATGTGTCCTTCTTCGTTCCTATGTCTGTCCCTTCGGGGAAATGTCACGCGATGAATACCGGAGTCCTATTAGCCCGCTATAGCCCGGTTCACCGGAGTCCTGCTAGCCTAGTGCTACAGCCTAGTTTCACTCGCTGATGACCGACACGTTCGATGCTGGGTCATGGATGCCTGTCCCTGTAAGTCTGTGCCACTTTGGGTTTACGACTAGCCATGTCAGCCCAGGCTCCTTATCATATGGATGCTAGCGACACTGTCATATACGTGTGCCAAAAGGCGCAAACGGTCCCGGGCTAAGGTAAGGCGACACCCGTGGGAATACCGTGCGTGAGGCCGCAAAGTGATATGAGGTGTTACATGCTAGATCGATGTGGCATTGAGTCGGGGTCCTGACATAAATTTTCTAGGCAATGTCAATTGTTGTGTAATTTCAAACGACGCAAAAAAAACAGAGCCAACATGTTCACAACAAACAGAGCAAATGATGCAAAAAAATGACGCAATTCAACAGCCCAACCAGAGCTTGGTTTCCTTTTGGGCCCAATAACTACGTTTTTTTTCGTGGAGTCAGTGGTGGGCGAGTAGCCGAGCACAACCAACAGGATCGCTTCTCGCAGATCGCACCACGATCCAACGATGCAGAGCCGTCCATGTGATCCAACGGCTCGGAGCCTGACGCAGCCTGCCCACCGAATTCCTTCTAGAAGAACACATCTGAGGGTTGTCGCTTGGCACCAGGGTATGATCCGACGGCTGACGTTTGGAGCTAGGGTTAGTCGAAACCCCGCGGGCTTTAGATGGGTTTTGAGTTGGTCAATGGGGTTTCCAAGGCTTTGACTGAGCATAACTAATTAAACAAAAATCGAAAAAATATGAAACCTTTGCCGTTCGTCATTTTATAAGACACACTAACGAGGAAAAATACTAAACTTGGTATAGAGACATTTAAAAAAAGCTAGCTGGCACGATCGAGGTCAAATGAGCACCATTAATTTAGAAAAATCAAAAAAAACTTGCGCACAATGTTGTCTTATGTGACATGTTACCAACCAAAAATGATAAACTTGGTCCATGGTCATTTTCATGAAAAAACCTTTACACATATGAGCTATCACGTACAACATTTCGTAGAGTTCAAGGAGAGGAGGTAGGGTTACCTTGTGTTTTTGAAAAAAATTATAAATGAAAAAATACCAAAGCTTTATTTTAGAGTGAATAAGAAGGATCTGAACTTAGTTTTCCATTTTCATATTTTAAACGTGTTTTAATAGTTTTTATATTAAAGAGTATTTTTTTCAAAAGAAATGCAAGAATATGAATATTAATTCAAAAAATAGTGAGACTTTGAATCTACGCTATATAGATTGAATAGGTTTTAATAAAAAACATTTGGCTCATTTAGAGTAGGTCCAAAAAAACTTGATTACAAATGGGGATGCTTACCCTAGCCTGGGAGCTCATATGGAGCACATTTCTTAAATTCAAATTTCTTTGATCTCCTCTAAATCACCTCAAATTTTGCACACATGATCTCCTACACAAACATAGATAGGTTGCCAAGGTTTATTTTTTGCACTTCTTAATTTATACTCTCCTATCGGATGTCAGTTCAAAACATCAAATAATGAGACATGCTGGTGGGAAAAAGCATGCATTTGATTAATAAACATGAGACAAATAATTAGGATAATACTCCTTTATTACAAAAATCATTACATCTTCATTCAAATGTTGTTTTTTGCTATGTTATTGGAATATTTGATAAAATGATGGACTATCTGCTCTCCTTTTCTTATTCTTTGTAGCATGTCTGATCAATGAAGCAACATTGAAACAGAATGTGTGATCCTTGCATCACCTAAACTTTGAAAATAAACACTGAAACAAATCATAGCAGACAAATTTAAAAACACGCAAATAAACAATATAGATAGCCACATGCATATATAGAACACATCATAGTACCACACCATCCATAGAACACATCCAGTTCACACACAAAGTTCACCAAACAACCAAAAGTAATTAAAACAAATCATCACATCAATTGGGAAGGGGTGTGAGGACTTTTGTGAGGGCAGCATGCTGCCCCTGATCTTGTAGTCCTCGTCGTGGATGGCTACATCTTCTGCATGAGCTAGAAGGTGAATGAAGCAGCTGGACTTTGGCTTTGGCTTGGTGGTGCGGTAGGGGCAGCACAAAATGTTGGTCTTGCGCTTGTAGTAGTAATCATCTCCCTTGGCCCTGATCTTCTCCTCTTCCTTCGCTTTGAAGGACGCAAAGTTGCCGTCGTCCACATCCACCTCTTCTCCAGAGACATACTGCATACACGAATGAATTACATTAATACATTATAGATTCATATACACCATGTCAAAGGAACTAAATGAACAATCTTAATTTCATGTAGGCTTACCTCATACTCTTCGTCGTCACTATACCCTGGATCGTAGGGGTCCTTGAACCCAGTAAGGTCCAACTTCCTCGGTGTCCACCAACCACCATCCTCATGAATATACAATTACATCTGTAACTAGTAAATACAGAAGCCAATTGAAAATTTATATATGCACACATGACACATTGATAATAGGGCTAATATACTATGATCCTATTTGCATTTAGCATTGTCATGCACACACATTGAACAACAGAGCTAATATAACTACATATTGTGGAAAAAATTATATATTATGAATGAAATAACTTCTTAATCTATGGATTCCATTTACGCATATGACATTAAAAAGCCCAATCTATGTAGCATTGAAAAATAAATCTAATAGTGTGATGGCCTGGCTTATTAGGGATGCTAGACTACTCATATCAATAAGGAATTCCATCTTTTATAGAAACCCATTCGGATAGAACTCCAAAGTTAAGCGTGCTCAGCTTGGAGTAATTTTAGGATGTGTGACTGATCAGGAAGTTGCTCCCGGGTGCACACGAGTGGGGACAAAGATCGTAGAAAAGGTGCGCGGTCATGTTGTTCATGACGTTTGTTACCTATCGTGGCACACGACATGGCACATGTACCGGACTGGATGCACAGACATATGTGCAAAGAGGGAATGTTACTGTGGCCCGACGAGGATGTCTGTTCTTCTAAGTGGGGTGTATGTGATAGCCTGGATTATTAGGGATGATAGACTACTCATATCAATAAGGAATTCCTTTGTTTTGGGAAGCCCATTCGAACAGAACTCCAAAGTTAAGCGTGCTCAGCTTGGAGTAATTTCAGGATGGGTGACCGACCGGGAAATTGTTCCCGGTGCGCATGAGTGAGGACAAAGTGCGCAAAAAAGACTAGTATTGATTCGTGGGGCCAGTCTAGATCCCATCAGGAGTAAAGACCACCAACGGGTGTGTCCGAGGCATTTCAAATACGGACCCAATCTAATAAGCACACATGTCTATAGCATAAAAAACCCTAATCTGTGTAGCAATCTAATAAGCATACATCTATGTAGCATTGCAGCACAGAGATCCCTATCTCTCATACTAATCTATCTAGCATTTTTGCAACGAATCTAATCCAAAAAACCCTAGTACAAAAACCCCCACTGCCCCCATACAGAAAACTCCGGCCTATCCGTCAAAACAAGTCCTCTAACCATCTCTACTACCATACGAATCACAATCTAACCAATGAAACTAACTCTACAAGCTAATATCCTATATAATACAACTAACAAGCAAGTGCAAATACCTCCTGCTCCTCGCCAGGCTGCGCATCGGGATGGACTGCGTCGCTCGATGCCTTCACCTTCTGCTCCGATAGTGCTGAGTCAGAGCCCGCCACCTCCTTCTCCACATCATCAACGGTTGCGAGTTTCCCCGGGCCGCCGTGGATGCTGCCAACGTCCTTCACTTCATCCGCGGTCACCGAGCCCTGCAGCTCCACTACATCTTCGGCCGCTGCACCGACATCACCACGTGCATCCGCCATCGGACAGATGGAGTCTATGAAGGTGACGAAGAGGATGCGGTGGGGGAGAGCGGGACAGTGCGGTGGAGGCAGTGGTGGAGAGCGACACGACGCCGGTAGGGGAGAGGAAGACGATGCGGCAGGAAGGGGATTTGGGGGAAATGGTAGGGGCGATGCGCCAGGAGGTAGTTCCCCCTCTTTATACGATGGGATGTTTCGGGCATGTCCCATGGACACGTGCTACCCCACGACCGCGGTCAGTTGTATGCGCCCACATATACGAATACCACTGTACGATCATCATACGAAACCACTATACAACTTCATCCAAGGCGGCAAGGGAGTGGCCCCACTCGTTAGAGTTAACGGTCAAAGGTGGACTTGGCCCTACGCGGCCCCACTCATCAGAGTTAATGGTCAAAGGCATTGACCCGACGGCAATGTCTGTTTTAACCTGTTCTGAGGGTTTCGGGCAAGGGAGTGAGGAAAAGTGAGCAAAAGTTAAGAGCGTGGGGATGAATGAGTACAACTAACGAAGCAGGGGCACAGAAATAAAAACTCCAATTATCAAAGTAACAAATGGGAGTGAAACAAACATGGTGAAAGTGAGTGGATGAAATTCTCGTGTGTCCTCAAGAACGCTTTGCTTATTGTAAGAGAACATTCCATCCCGCCCTTTGCTACAAAAAGGATTGGGATACCTTGATACACCTTTTTTACCGTTACTATTACTTGATCGTTACAAATTGCCTTGTTATAAAACTATCTGTTATCGACAATTTTAGTGCCTGCAGAAAATACCTTGTTGAAAACCGCTTGTCATTTCCTTCTGCTCCTTGTTGGGTATGACACTCTTACTTATCAAAAGGACTATGATTGATCCCTTATACTTGTGGGTCAATGAGACTCTTTTGTGGCTCCATTGATGGTGACTGAAGCGCCTTTATTGAGTGGAATTTGGTAAGGAAACATCTATATTACGTGCTGAAATTAACTATCACTTGTTACTATGGAAAACAAAACTTTGAGGGGTTTTTTCGTGGTATCTTCACCTTGAACAAAAGCACAAAGAGTTGCTCCTCAACCTTCTACACCTAATGAAAATATTTATTATGATATTCGTTCGGTATGATAGAGAAACTGCTAGCTAATCCTTATGCAAGAGATGGAACAATACATCCTGATATCCGCCTAATCTATGTGGATGAATTTTGTGGATTATTTAAGCTTGAAGGTTTACCCGGAGATGAAGTTACGAGGAAGGTTTTCCCTTTATCTTTGAAGGGAAAGTCATTGACATGGTATGGGCTATGTGATGATATTGGAGCTTGGGATCGGAACCGATTGAGATTGGAATTTCATCCAAAGTTTTATCCTATGCATTTGGTTCATCGTGATTATAATTATATATAGAGAAAGCTAAGTTGAAAGATGATGGTAACAACTACATGGATTGGGTCCATAACTTGAGGATTATCATCATTGCTCCATATAAGAATTATGTCCTTGATGCACCGCTAGGTGACAAACCTTCTGTAGGAGCTGATGCAGACGAACGCCTGGCAGGCTCGATCTGATGACTACTCAATAGTTCAGTGTGCCATGCTTTACGGCTTGGAACCGGTGCTTCGAAAGCGTTTTGAATGCCACAGAGCATATGAGATGTTCCAAGAGCTGAAATTGATATTTCAAGTTAATGCCCGGGTTGAGAGATATGAAGTTTCCAACAAGTTCTTTAGCTGTAAGATGGAGGAGAACAGTTCTGTCAGTGAACACATACTCAGAATGTCTGGGTACCACAACAACTTGACTTAGCTGGGAATTGATCTTCCAGTTGAGAGTGTTATTGATAGAGTTCTTTAGTCACTGCCACCAAGCTATAAAGGCTTCATGATGAACATAATATGCAAGGGATGACGAAGATGATTCCCGACCTATTCGCAATGCCGAAATCAGTGGAGATAGAAATCAAGGAAGAGCATCAAGTGTTGATGGTTAACAAGAACACCAGTTTTAAGAAAAAAGGCAAGGGAAATAAAGGGAACTTCAAGAAGAATAGCAAGCAAGTTTCTGCTCCCGTGAAGAACCCCAAGCTAGACCCAACCCTAAAACTAAGTGCTTCTATTGCAAAGGAAATGGTCACTGGAAGCGAACCTGCCCCAAATACATGGCAGATAAGAAAAATGCAAAGTGAACAAGGGTATATTTGATATACATGTTATTGATGTGTTCCTTACAAACGCTCGTAGTAGCGCCTGGGTATTTGATATTGGTTCTGTTGCTCATATTGGTAACTCGAAACAGGAGCTGCGGAATAAACGAAGATTGGCTAAGGATGAGGTGACGATGCACATCGGGAATGATTCCAAGGTTGATGCGATCATCGTCGGCACGCTACCTCTACATCTACCTTCGGGGTTACTTTTAGACCTCAATAATTATTATTTGGTGCCAGCGTTGAGCATGAACATTATATCTGGATCTTGTTTATTGTGAGACGGTTATTGATTTAAGTCAGACAATAATGGTTGTTTATTTATATGAGTAACATCTTTTATGGTCATGCAGTGAATGGTCTATTCTTGTTGGATCTCGATCGTCGTGATACACATATTCATAATATTGATGCCAAAAGATGCAAAGTTGATAATGATAGTGAAACATACTTGTGGCACTGCCGTTTAGGTCATATTGGTGTAAAGCGCATGAAGAAACTCCATACACATGGACTTTTGGAATCACTTGATTATGAATCATTTGATACTTGTGAACCATGCCTCATGGGTGAGATGACTAAAACTCCGTTCTCTGGAACAATGGCACGAGCAAATGACTTACTCGAAATTATACATACCGATGTATGTGGTCCGATGAGTGTTAAAGCACGCGACCAGTATCGTTATTTTTTAACCTTCACAGGTGATTTGAGTAGGTATGTATATATCTACTTGATGAAACCTAGTCTGAAACATTTGAAAAGTTCAATGAATTTTGGAGTGGAGTGGAGAATCATCGTAACAAGAAAATAAACTTTCTACGATATGATCGCGTAGGTGAATATTTGAGTTACAAGTTTGGCCTTCATTTAAGACAATGTGGAATTGTCTCACTACTCACGCCACCTGGAACACCACAATGTAATGGTGTGTCCGAACATCATAACCATACTTTATTAGAGATATGGTGCATTCTATGATGTCTCCTACCGATTTGCCACTATCGTTTTGGGGTTATGCATTAGAGAGAGCCACATTCATGCTAAATAGGGCATGATTTCTACTATGCAACTTTATCCCGGTAGACATTTTTGGGCCTCCAAGTGCAGAGTTTTGTAGGACAGTAGCAAATTTCCCTCAAGTGGATGACCTAAGGATTATCAACCCGTGGGATGCGTAGGATGAAGATGGTCTCTCTCAAACAACCCCGCAACCAAATAACAAAGAGTCTCTTGTGTCCCCAACACACCCAATACAATTGTAAATTGTATAGTTGCACTAGTTCGGCGAAGAGATGGTGATACAATTGCAATATGGATAGTAGATATAGGTTTCTGTAACCTGAAAATATAAAAACAACAAAGTAACTAGTAACAAAAGTGAAAGAAAAATGTATTGCAATGCTTGGAAACAAGGCCTAGGGTTCATACTTTCACTAGTGCAAGATCTCTCAATAATGATAACTTAATTAAATCATATGGTAATCCCCCAACGTGCAACAAAAGTCAATCCAAAGTCCCAATCACGGAGAACATAAGATGAAATTGCTTGTAGGGTACGAAACCACCTCAAAGTTATTCTTTCCGATCAATACATTGAGCTATTCCTATAAGTGTCAAAAATAGCCCTAGAGTTCATTGTAAAATAACACCATATGACACACATCAATCAACCCTAATGTCACCTAGATACTCCAATGTCACCACAAGTATCCGTGGGTCAATTATAAGATATGCATCAAACAACTTCAGATTCATAATATTCAAACCAACATAATGAAACTCAAAGAGTGCCCCAAGATTCCTACCAGAGAAAAAAGGATGAAAACGTTCATCAACTCCTATGCATATATTACCCCAATGTCACCTTGGGAATCCGCGAGTTCAGAGCCAAAACATACATCAAGTGAATCAATAGTACGCCCCATTGTTACCACGGGTATCTCATGCAAGACATGTATCAAGTGTTCCCAAACCCATAATAGTATTCAATCTGATAATAGTGAAACCTCAAAGGTAAAACTCAATTCATCACAGCAAGGTAGAGGGGGAGAAACACCATATGATCCAACTATAGTAACAAAGATCGCAGTACATCAAGATCGTGCCATATCAAGAACATGAGAGAGAGAGAGAGAGATCAAACAGATAGCTACTGATACATACCCTCAGCCCCGAGGGTGAACTACTCCCTCCTCATCATGGAGACTGTCAGGATGATGAAGATGTCCACCGGTGATGGTTTTCCCCTCCAGCAGAGTGCTGGAACTGGCTCACGTTGGTTTTTTGTGGCTACAGAGGCTTGCAGCGGCGAAACTCCCGATCTAGGTTTCTTTCTGGGTGTTTCTGGATTTATTGGAATTTTTTACGTCTGTTTCATGTTAGTGGGGTCCATGAGTCAGCACATGGCAGGGGGCACGCCCTCCACCCTTGTCGTTGACCCGGGACTCTTCTGGCTGAACTCTTGTGCTTTGGGGGCTTCTTCTTGTCCATAAAAAATCACCGTAAATTTTCAGCATGCTTGGACTCCGTTTGATGTTCCTTTTTTGTAAAACTCAAAACAAGGAAAAAATAGAAACTAGAACTGGGCTCTAGGTTAATAGGTTAGTCCCATAAATAATATAAAATAGCATATAAAACATCCAAGATTGATAATATAATAGCATGGAACAATAAAAAATTATAGATACGTTGGAGACATATCAAGCATCCCCAATCTAAATTCCTGCCCATCCTCAAGTAGGTGAATGATAAAAGCGGAATTTTTGATGTGGAATTCTACCTAACATATTTATCCATGTAATCTTCTTCATTGTGGCATGAATGTTCAGATCCATAATATTCAAAAAAAAGTTTAATATTGACATTAAAACGATAATACTTCAAGCATACTAATAAAGCAATCATGTCTTCTCAAAATAACATGGCCAAAGCAAGCTATCCCTACAAAATCATATAGTCTGGCTATGCTCCATCTTCATCACACAATATATTCAAATCATGCACAACCCCGATGACAAGCCAAGCAATTGTTTCATACTTTTGTTGTCCTCAAACTTTTTCAACTTTCACGCAATACATGAGCGTGAGCCATGGAGATAACACTATAGCTGGAATAGAATATGATGGTTGTGAGATGATAAAAACAAGGAGATATTCTCACATAAACTAGGCGTATCAACGGGCTATCAAGATGCCCATCAATAGATATCAACATGAGTGAGTAGGGATTGCCATGCAATGGATGCACTAGAGCTATAAGTGTATGAAAGCTCAAAAAGAAACTAAGTGGGTGTGCATCCAACTTGCTTGCTCATGAAGACCTAGGCCATTTTGAGGAAGCCCATCGTTGGAATATACATGCCAAGTTCTATAATGAAAAATTCCCACTAGTAAATGAAAATGACAACATAGGAGACTCTCTATCATGAAGATCATGGTGCTACTTTGAAGCACAAGTGTGGAAAAAGGATAGTAACATTGCCCCTTCTCTCTTTTCTCTCATTTTTTTCTTCTCCTTTTTTTGATTGGCTACTTTGGCCTCCCATTTTTTTATTTCCTCACATGGGGTAATGTTCTATGTCAGTGTACAAAAGTAGGGCCTTCTGTACCCCTTTACTTGTGCACGGGTAGTCATAGCCGCACCTGGGACCATGCTTGGCGGGGCAGAGGAAGCGAAGATACAAGACTACCCGAGCAGCGCTGAAGCCAGAGGCGTGAAGAGTAAAGGGACAAGATGGGTTTCCCCCGGCAAGAGCCTTGCCGGGGACGACCTACACTGCCCTGGCAAGAGCCTTACCAGGGAAACTTGCCCATCACCATCGAGACTGCCACCTTTGAGCCTGAGGATTATGACGCCATCGGCAATGTCAAGACCACAGCTCGGGAGCGCCTGCATGGTGGCAAGCAGATATTTGTGATAAAGAGAGGCATGCAAGACTGGGTAAGAACCAGAAGACGAAGGCCCCCGGCAAGATCCTTGCCAGGGACAACCACAGAAACCTGGCAAGACCCTTACCAGGGATATCTGCAGGGCCACAACCAAGCCCGCACTTACCAAGGTTTCACGACCCCATGGTTGTTCCGACGTAGCAGCCATCCTGCCAACTAGGCACACACCTACATGGCAGCATGAATCTTCTAGGCCAACCAGGCAAGCACCTGCGTGGTGGCATGCAGATCTTTGAGAAGACCCTGCCACCGCACCAGCACAGCAGCCAGCCAGCCAACATGGCGCTGCATGCCTCATCAGCTTGGACGTGCATCGAAGCAAGGCAAGGCGGCGACGGACAAGACGAACTCATGTGCCATCACTAGTAAAGAAATAGGGCACGTCGGTAGTGCATTAAATTTGTTTGTCCTACGATTCCTAAGATAGACTTGTACACTATAGATACTTTCCACCTCTTGTGTCCCACTATGGTGAACCCCTTTGACTATAAAAGGAGGCCCGAGGAATACTGAGGAAGGATCAAGACTTTTTGGGCTAGGATGCACCGCAGCTAGTTCAAGAACTCAAGAACACCAAATATACACCAAATCAGGATTAGGGTATTATGCATCGCCTGCGGCTTGAACCTGGATAAAATTCCCCCGCGTTAATCTTCCAAACCCGCTCTTTCCACAGCCCCGCGCCCCGTCAACCGTAGCAGGGATTCCCTGTGATCCCATAGGTATCCTTTTCCCCGACATTCTAATAATGATGATCATCACACTTTTATTTACTTACAACTCAAG
Organism: Triticum aestivum; assembly: GCF_018294505.1. Classification (NCBI taxonomy): domain Eukaryota; kingdom Viridiplantae; phylum Streptophyta; class Magnoliopsida; order Poales; family Poaceae; genus Triticum; species Triticum aestivum. Next base: position 366,702,154 of record NC_057809.1, on the reverse strand, counting down.
AATTATAACTCGATACTTAGAACAAAATATGACTCTATATGAATGCCTCTGGCGGTGTGAATAAAATATCACATGGGGTAGTTTGATTCCTTATGTGCAATGACTCAAGAGTGACATGTATGAAAATTATGAATGGTGGCTTTGCCACAAATACTATGTCAACTACATGATCATGCCAAGAAATATGACAATGATGAAGAGTGTCATAAAAAACAGAACGGTGGAAAGTTACATAGTAATATATCTCGGAATGGCTATGCAAATTCCATAATACGTAGGTATGGTGGCTGTTTTGAGGAAGGTATATGGTTGGTGTATGGTACCGGCGAAAGTTTCGTGATACTACAGAGGCTAGCAATGGTGGAATGGTGAGAGTGCATATAATCCATGGACTCAACATTAGTCATAAAGAACTCACATACTTATTATAAAAGTCTATTAGCTATCAAAAGAAAGTACTGCGCGCATGCTCCTAGGGGGTAGATTGGAAGGAAAAGACCATCGCTCGTCCCCGACTGCCACTCATAAGGAAGACAATCAATAAATACCTCATGCTCCAACTTCATTACATAATGGTTCACCATACGTGCATGCTATGGGAATCACAAACTTTAACACAAGTATTTCTACAATCCACAATTACTCATTAGCATGACTCTAATATCTAAGGATGGCAATTTTATCCATGGACATGGATACCCATGGATATCCAACCCTAATGGATAGGGTTTGGATATGCTTTTGTGCCCATGGGCAGCGCCCAAACCCGACCCGATTACTCGTGGATAGGGTGTGGACATAATCTTGTACCCATGGATATATCCAAACCCGACCCGATCGTCTGACTTAATGAGCAATATTCTGCTACCCCTACCCCATAGTTACATGTCCCACTATAATTTTATCCTTTATCTAAAACATCCAAAAGAAATTACACAATCCCCACCATAACATACTCCAACGCACCTTCTCATCCTATTATCTACACTAATTAAATGACGTGTCGTTGAGAATCGGTGCCATCTCCTTGAGTTACTCCTCTCATAACCCTAGAGGTGGCCGCCGCTGCCAGCCGCTACCCCCACGTAAGGTGGATCGCTGCAGCAACCACTACTGGCCTGTGACAACCAAGCTCCATATCCCCTTGACCCCTCCGTCTTTGCTTTTCCACACACGCATTGATGCATGGCCGCATCAGTGGGACAATGCAAGGGCTATGACTGCACGATAGGGAGCGAGCACGCCAATGCAGAGTGCTCATTGTGCAATGAGTTACGTCTTATGTATAGGTCTTGAGAGGACGCGATGGATATCCAATGGGTATGGATATCCAATGGATTTGGACATGGTCACAATTTTTCGCCCATGGATTTTTTTCATGGATGGGCTGGGACTACCTTCATGGATATGGATATGGATTTGATATTGTTCAACCCGATCCAAACCCGACCCATTGCCATCCTTACTAATATCACCATCCTCATATCTCAAAACAATCATAAGGAATCAAACTTCTCCTAGTATTCAATGCACTTTATATGAAAGTTTTTATTATATCCCTCTTGGATGCCTATCATACTAGGACTAAATTCATAACCAAAGAAAATTACGATGTTGTTTAGAGACTCTCAAAATAAAGTAAGTGAAGCATGAGAGTTCATCATTTTCTACAAAATAAAAACCACCGCCGTGCTCTAAAAATATATAAGTGAAGCACTAGAGCAAATGATAAACTACTCCAAAAGTTATAAGCGAAGCTCAATGAGTAGTTGAATAATTATGTAAATATATGAAGACACCTTCTCATAATTTTTTTGAGATCTTAAGTACTTTATTCAAACAGCAAGCAAAATAAGATAAAAAGGCATTGCAAGGATAACACGTATCATGTGAAGGAGCAAAAACTTAGGCTCAACCAAAATTGACCGATAGTTGCTGAAGAAGAAAGGTGGGATGCCTACCGGGGCATCCCAAAGCTTAAATGCTTGAGACTTCTTGGAATATTAACTAGGGATGCCTTGGGCATCCCCAAGCTTGAGATTTTGTGTCTCCTTAATTCCTCTCATATCATGGTTTCCCTAATTCTTAAAAACTTCATCCACACAAAACTCACCAAGAACTTGGGAGATAAGTTAGACCTTATCATTCTCTACTGTAGAAAATCACGAAAATTATAATTTGACATTACATACTAAATGCCTCTACATATTTAACACTCATATACTCAAATAGAATCATTAAACAAGTAAAAATATGTAAACAATGCAATCATGACAGCAATCTATTTAAACATGACAGTCTGTAAAAAATGCAAGAGGAATCATACTCCCCTAACTCCAAAAATTCTGAAAAATTACCACATTGTAGAACATTTGTTGTTACTCATTGTGTAAAACTTTCAAGATTTTATAATATTCTAACTATTCACAAATATTCAAAACATAACAGCAAACTTTCTTTTTTCAAACAGCAACAAATAGACTTGCAAAATAGGCATGGTAAAGGCTATACTTGACATTTTTATTGAAATAAAAGATGCAAAACATTACTATAAATATAAGCAAACAAATCCTAATAAAATAAAATGATGCTCCAAGTAAAACTCATATCATGTGATGAATAAAAATATAGCCTCAAGTAAATTTACTGATGAACAAAGACAAAAGAGGGGATGCCATATGGGGCATCCCCATGCGTAGGCTCTTCGTTGTCCTTGAATATTATATTGGGGTGCCTTGGGCATCCCCAAGCTTAGGATCTTGCTACTCCTTATTCCGTAGTCCATCAAATCCTTACCCAAAACTTGAAAACTTCACAACACAAAACTTAACAAAAAACTCATAAGCACCGTTAGTATAATAAATCAAATCACCACTTAGGTACTGTTATGAACTCATTCTTAATTTATATTGGTGTTATATCTACTATATTGAAACTTCTCCATGGCTCATTCCATCCGATACTACTCATATATTCATCAAAATAAGCAAAAAACACATGAAAAAACAGAATCTGTCAAAAACAGAAAAGTCTGCATTAATCTGGAAACTTTCCATACTACTGTAACTCCAAAAATTCTGACAAATTAGGAAAATGTAGGAAATTTGTATATCAATCTTGGGAGAAAAATTCAGATCAAAATTCAGATCTAAAATTCTGACAATGAGCACAAAAGTTTCTTTTTTTAGCAAGATCAAATCAACTATCACCATAGAACATCCCAAAGGTATTACTTGGCACCTTATTGAAACAAAAGCTTTAAAACATGACTACTACAATAGCTTAATCATGTGAACACACATAAACATTACAGGTAAATGTTGGGTTGTCTCCCAACATGCGCTTTTCTTTAATACCTTTTTAGCTAGGCATGACGATTTCAATGATGCTCACATGGAAGATAAGAATTGAAACATAATGGGAGCATCATGAAGCATATTACTAGCATATTTAAGTCTAACCTACTTCCTATGCATAAGGGCTTTGAGAGCAAACAATTCGTGGGAACAAGAATCAACACATCAATCAACTCTAATGTCACCTAGATACTGCAATGTCACCACAAGTATCCGTGGGACAATTATACATTATGCATCAAACAACTTCAGATTCATAATATTCAATCCAACATAAAGAACCTCAGAGAGTGCCCCAAGATTCCTACTGGAGAAACAAGGACGAAAACATGCATCAACCCCTATGCATAGATTACCCCAATGTCACCTCGGGAATCCGCGAGTTGAGTGTCAAAACTTACATCAAGTGAATCAATAGAACACTCCATGTCACCATGGGTATCCCATGCAAGATATACTTCAAGTGTTCTCGAATCCATAATAGCATTCAATCTGATAGTAGTGAAACCTCAAAGGTAAAACTCGATTCATCACAAGAAGGTAGAGGGGGAGAAACACCATATGATGCAACTATAGTAATAAAGCTCGCGGTACATCATGATCATGCCATATCAAGAACACGAGAGAGAGAGAGAGAGATCAAAACATAGCTACTGGTACATACCATCATCCCCTAGGGTGAACTACTCCCTCCTTGTCATGGAGACCATCAGGATGATGAAGATGGCCACCGATGATGGTATCCACCTTCGGCAGGGTGCCGGTATGAGCTCCCGATTGGTTTTTCATGGCTATAGAGGCTTACGGTGGCAGAACTCCCGATCTATGTTTCTTTCTAGGGGTTTCTGGATTTATAGGAATTTTTGGCATCAGTTTCACGTCAAGGGGGTCCACGAGTCAGCGACAATGCAGGGGGGCGCCCTCGACCTTTGTGCTTTTGGGGCTTCTTCTGGTCCATAAAAAATCACCATAAATTTTCAGCTCATTTGGACTCCGTTTGGTATTCCTTTTTTTGTAAACTCAAAAACAACGAAAAAGCCGAAACTAACATTGGGCTCTAGGTTAATAGATTAGTCCCAAAAATAAGATAAAATAGCATATAAATGCATATAAAGCATCTAAGAAGGATAATATAATAACATGCAACAATAAAAAATTATATATATATATATATATATATGTTGGAGACGTATCAGGGCACCATCTAAATCCGTTGAGAGGACACCATATGAACTATGGTTTGGCAAGAAACCTAAGCTATTATTTATTAAAGTTTGGGGATGTGATGCTTATGTAAAAAATGCTTCAACCTGATAAGCACGAGCCCAAAGTGGAGAAGTGCGTCTTCATAGGATACCGCAAAGAAACCATTGGGTATACCTTCTACCATTGATCCGAAGGAAGATCTTTGTTGCTAAGAATGGGTCATTTCTAGAGAAGGACTTTCTCTCGACAGAAGTGAGTGGGAGGAAAGTAGAACTTGATGAGGTAGTTGTATCTTCTCTCGAATTGGAAAGTAGCCCATTAGAGAAAACCGTTCTCGTGATGCCTACACCAACTAGAGAAGAAGCTAATGATGATGATCATGAAACTTCAGATCAAGTTACTACTGAACCTCGTAGGTCGACCAAAACACGTACCACACTGAGTGGTACCATAATCCTGTCATGTAAGTCATGTTGTTAGACAGGGGCGAACCTGCAAACTATGAAGAAGCTATCATGAGCCCAGATTCCAATAAATGGCTTGAGGCCATGAAATCCGAGATAGGATCCATGTATGACATCAAAGTATGGACTTTGGTGGACTTTCCCGATGATCAGTAAGACATTGGGAATAAATGGATCTTCAAGAGGAAGATGGACACTGATGGTAATATTACCATCTACAAAGCTTGACTTGTCGCAAAAGGTTTTTGACAAGTTCAAGGGGTTTACTATGATGATACCTTCTCACCTGTAGCGATGCTTAAGTCTGTCTGAATCATGTTAGCAATTGCCGCATTTTATGATTATGAAATCTGGCAAATGGAGATCAAAACTGCATTCCTTAATAGGTTTCTTAAAGAAGAATTGTATATGATGCAACCAGAAGGTTTTGTCGATCCTAAGGGTTCTAACAAAGTGTGCAACCTCTAGCGATCCATCTATGGACTAGTGCAAGCATCTCGGAGTTGGAATATAGGCTTTAATGAGGTGATCAATGCATTTGGTTTTATACACACTTACGATGAAGCCTGTATTTATAAGAAAGTGAGTGGGATCTATGTAGCATTTCTAATATTATATGTGGATGACACATTGATGATTGTAAATGATATAGAATTTCTGTATAGCATAGAAAGGCTATTTGAATACGAAAGTTTCAATGAAATACCTTGGTGAAGGTGCTTACATATTGGGCATCAAGATCTATAGGGATAGACCAAGACACTTAATAGGACTTTCACAAAGCACATACCTTGATAAAGTTCCGAAGAAGTTTAAAATGAACCAGTCAAAGAAAGGGTTCTTAATTACCTCTGTTGCAAGGTGTGAAATCGAGTAAGACTCAAAGTCCGAACTCGACAGAAGATAGGGAGAGAATGAAAGTCATTCCCTATGCCTCAGCCATAGGTTCTATAATGTATGCCATGCTATGTACCAGACCTGATGTGTGACTTGCCATAAGTGTGGCAAGGAGGTACCAAAGTAATCCAGGAGTGGATCAATGGACAACGGTCAATAATAACTTGAAATACCTAAAAAGGACTAAGGAAATGTTTCTTGGTTATGGAGGTGATAAAGAGTTCGTCGTAAAGTGTTACATTGATGCAAGCTTTGACACCGATCCGGATAACTAAAAGTCCAAACCCAGATATGTATTGAATGTGGGAGCATTGTAGCTCCACATTCTAGACATAGTTATTTGCAAAATACGCACGGATTTGAATGGTGTAGACCTGTTGACTAAAAACCTCTTTCACAAGCATAACATGATCACACCTTAGAACTCATTGGGTGTTATGGTGATGTGAACTAGATTATTGACTCTAGTGCAAGTGGGACAATGTTGGAAATATGCCCTGGAGGCAATAATAAATTGGTTATTATCATATTTCCTTGTTCATGATAAAGGTTTATTATTCATGCTAGAATTGTACTGATCAGAAACTTAAATATATGTGTGAATACATAAACAACTACCAAGTCCCTAGTGAGCCTCTACTGAACTAGCTCGTTTATCAAAAGATGGTTAAGGTTTCCTAACAATAGACATGAGTTGTCATTTGATAATAGGATCACATCATTAGGAGAATGATGTGATGGGCAAGAACCATCCGTTAGCATAGCATATGATCGTTCAGTTTTTGCTACTGCTTTCTTAATGTCAAATAGTAACCATTGCTGCTAGTTAGTAGTAGCACTTTTCCTCGCAGGCGCTACTAGTAACTCTATAGTAGTAGCATTGGAAAACAAAAAACATGCTACTACTATGTGGGACCAGATGAGGCCACCGATGGTAGGTGGAGTTGTAGCGCTGTACAGAATCAAGCGGCGCTACTAAAAGTAGCGCTACTACTAAAAGTTTAGTAGTAGCGCTTTATTTTACTAAGCCGCTACTGCTAGTGGGCCCCACTTAGTAGTAGCACTTTTCCTGGAGAGCGCTACTACTAAGTACCATAGCAGCAACGCGTTTTGCTAAGAAGCGCTACTACTAGTTGCGGCTGGTGCCATCCTTTCACCCCTCCCCTCATCTCCCCCACTTTTTCCCTCTCTCCCCCTCATTTCCGCTCTCCACTATCCACCATTGTTGCTCTTCTTCTCTCTTCCTCATGCCTCTCTTCTCTCCTCATTAATGGCACCCTCCTGCATAAATGGCCTCTCTCACATCTATCTCTTTCTCCTAACTTTCTTCTCTCCCCATTAATGCCCCCTACACCATAACTCCCTCTCCATAGTTAGCTAGCTAGACTCACCTCTCCTCCCCAACAACAAGATCTAGCTAGCTATTTAGCCATCCACGTGCTCTCTTGATCGGTCTCTCTCATCATCTAATTAACCACGTTCTCTCGAACAGTCTCTCTCAGGAGACATATAGGTGAGTAAAAAGTTGTTCATTTCAAGAATGGGAATATGTGTGTTTGGGATACATATATGGAGAGATTTATGCAAGTGACATGCCCTTGAGTTTCTTATGTTTTGCTGAAATGTCCATTTATTTACGTTTCGGTGAATTTCGAGCAAACTCAATATGTCCTATTTTTAGGCAAGGTCATGCCAAAATTTCATATGACTTTGAAGCATGCATTATTTATTTTATAAACCTTTTGCTTGTTATACCGTGCAGTCGGTCATGAAGGTGAGTGGCTGGAATGTGGAGCGGTACATGCAATCCGTGGTGATGGACATGTATGCAAATAATCGGACTAGGATTAGATGTCCGTGTGCAAGATGCAAAGAAGGAGTCCTTTTGGACCCTTTTGATCATAGAACTTTGAAGGCGCACCTCATGATGAATGGTTTCATGGATGGCTATACTCGGTGGATAAGTGAAGAAGAAGGAGATGATGATGAGGACGTCCACATGGCAGGGAATAACGACATGGCGGCGGGGCTAGACGAAGAGATGACCGATCGACACGAAGACGATGGCACCGTACATGGCGGCGGGGAAGAGTCTAGAAATGACGGCCGCGAAGAAAATTCCGGACACGGTGAAGAAGAGTCCGGACATGGCGGAGAAGAGGCAGCGGTAATGCCACAGTCTTCGACGCTAGTAAGTGCAGTCGCGCAGGATCATCATGTTCGAGACCTCCTTTGCAAGAGTATGGCTAGCAAGAAAGCTACTTCTAGAGAGGAGGCCAAGCTGGCACAACTTGAAGTAGACTCGAAGACTCCATTGTATGACGGTTGTGATCCCGAGGTGACCCGATTGAGTTTCACGCTTGAACTTCTAAAGACGGAGGCCAAAACCAAATGGAGAGACAAAAGCCTCGATGAGCATTTGAAGTATCTACATAATAAAGTTCTTCCCACGGGGAAAATCTTTCCTACTAGCGTCGAGGAGGCCAAGAAAATCGTTTGGCCTTTTGATTTGTCACACATTAGCTACCACGCATGCATCAACGATTGCATCATTTATCGGGGGGAGCACGTGGAAAAAACAAGCTGCCCAATGTGCAATGCTTCTCGATACAAGAAGGCAGGAAAGAAAGCTCCTCAGAAAGTTGTATGGTACTTTCCAATCACTCCCCGTCTGTAGCGGTATATCATAGATCCTAAGGAAGCAAAGCTCATGCGTTGGCATGGGGAGAGGAAGAAGCCCGACGATGGAGATGAGCCGAAGCTGAGACACCTCCTAGACGGTAGCCAGTGGAGAGCATTCAACACCGTATATGGATTTGCTAAAGAAGATCCAAGGAACATCATGCTTGGTGCGAGTATGGATGGCATGAATCCACTTGGAAACCAGAACACCAACCACAACACATGGCCCGTGTTTGTATGGATGTACAACCTCCCCCCATGGAAGTGCATGAAGACAAAGTACATACACATGAGCATGCTGATGCAAGGGTCGAAACAACCGGGAAATAGTATTAACCTATATATGGGGCTTCTGCGAGAGGAGTTAGGCACATTATAGAAAACACAGGCATGGACATGGATGCCAGCAAAGGAGAGTATTTCCATATGAGAGTCGTGCTGATGACGATGGTGCATGACTATCTCGGTTACGGGTACACCTTAGGCCAGGTGTGCCATGGATACTGCGGATGCACGACGTGCATGGATGATACAACGTTTCAGCAGCTTACATGAATGAAGGATGGTGGGTCCGAGAAAATCATGTACATGGGGCATCATAGATGGCTCAAGAAGGATGACCCATGGAGAAAGCATGGAGATCTATTCAATGGGTTGGCTGAGCATCGAGGACCTCCACGTAAGAGGAGTAGCGCCGAAATCTATGAGCTGTTGAGAAACTGGGAACAATGCCCCACGCTGGGAAAGATCAAAAAGGCGCTGGAGCCGCTGCTGAAGATATGGAAAACGAGGTCTGTTTTCTATGACTTGGAGTACTGGCCCAATCATGACACCACTACAGGAATCAGCTACTTTGCCCTCTGCCATGGCAGACGGCAAAGGCATGGATGGCTGACGGCAAAGGTCTTTGTCGTCTGCCGCAGACGGCAAAAGGGGACGGCAAAGTAAGGTTCGGCAAAGAGCTACTTTGCCGTCTGCTTTGGGCGGCTGACGGCAAAGGGGCCTTTGCCATCAGCAGCGGACGGCAAAGAGTGCAGATGGCAATAAATGCGTTGTTACTCCCTTAGGTGGTTAACGGCAGGCCTTTGCTGTCCACCACTGACGGCAAACTTTGGAAGGCCTTTGCCGTCCGCCGAATGATGTCAGCCGACGTCACTACAAGGCAGGCCTTTGCCGTCCACCACTGACGGCAAACTTTGGAAGGCCTTTGCCGTCCGCCGAATGATGTCAGCCGACGTCACTACAAGGCAGGCCTTTGCCGTCCGCCACTGTAGGCAAAGTTTTTACTCTTTGCCGTCCGCCGCCGACGGCAAAGCCTTTACCGTCAGCCACTGTAGGCAAACTAACCAAATTGGTCAGCCTCCCAGGAAGCACAGTTGCCTGCCACGTGGCCTCTTTGCCGTCGGCTGCGGATGGCAAAGAGCCCTCAGCCAGTTCTTTGTCGTCTGCTTTTTGGTAGCTGATGGCAAAGAGCTTCTTTGTCGTCCGCTAGCTGACGGCAAAGAGCTGGCAGATGGCAAAGTACCTGATTCCAGTAGTGCATGCCTCATTGCCTTGATCAAATGCATATCACGAAGAATGTCGTCGAGAGCTTGCTTGGCATACTGATGAACGTGCTGGAGAAGACCAAGGATGGGCCGAAGGCAAGGAAAGACTTGGAAGATTTGAAGATCAAGAAAGATCTCAACCGTAAAAAGCCGATGGAGGAGACAAAGACGGAGACAAAGGAGGGGGAAAGGGGCAGAAAAGTCAACAAGAAGGAGGAGAATTATTGCCCCCCTTCTTGCTCCACCTTAAGTGTGAAGGAGATTCCGGTTACTGTGGGAAGATAAGCAGATTTCTAGGCCCCAAGAAGAAAAGGTTCAGCGGGATGAATTCTCATGGGTGTCATGTGATGATGATGCAGATACTCTCGGTTGCCATTAGAGGGATAATGGAGAAGCACGTTTGTGACACACTTACTAATCTCTTCAACTTCTTCGATGTTATCTCTCGAAAGTCCATAAGTGTGAAGTAGCTCCGAAGGCTACAGGAAGAGATCGTTGTCATACTATGTGAGCTTGAGATGTACTTCCCGCCCGAGTTTTTTGATGTCATGGTGCACCTATGTGTCCACATCATGGACGACATCATCGACCTCAGGCCGACATTCCTGTAATAGCCTGGATTTTTGCCCTTTTCTTTTTCCTTTGATTTTCTTGGATTTTTGGTTTTGTTTTGCTTTTTCGTGGCTATGTGGTTCTGAAACTTGGGAAGATCATGTCTTCCTAGGTTTTACAGTGGCTTGTCACCCTCTTCATCATCCCAAGATCATGTCATTTCCATCCTTGACCTAACCCAATATTCTTTTTATTGGGAATATTCCTTTTCTGATAAAGGAATAACCCTTAAAAGCCTAGGTTGTGAAGCAACCTATATTTCTGTCACTCCTAAAATTCCCAAATAATTCTCATAAATTTTTTGGGTAATATATCTTCCTCAAATATGGAAAAATATATCATTGGACATGTTTCCCACAATACTCAATAAATTCATTTCCTATTCTGTCCTAAATGGCACATTGTGAAGCAAGTGCTATTTATCTTTGCCCAATTCAACGCAAACTTCTTTGACATCTTTTCCTGTCCAAATAATTGACCTGTGCCAAAATTCAACTCAATTTTCCTCGTAAATATTCCTGAGCAACTGTTCAAAGTTCCTGTCTGAGGGAAGTGATTATGAAGGAAGTACAATCTAGGCATATCCAAATAAGTTGCAATTTTGCAAGGTCCTTCCTATGATCAAATAATGACTCTCCACCAAAAGTGAGCTCATGTAACTCATCTATGTGAGCCCAGCCCCAAATCTTATTGTCTGGTCAGATTTTCAGTTTGTGAAGCAACTATATTTTATATTGCTTCAATTGAGCTGAAACTTTACCAGGACATGCTTCTACCTATATAAACTCCCTCCACCAAGTTTTACCTTCATTGGTTAATCCAATTGCCCTGTGTAATTTTTCCAAGTTTCTGTCCAGAATGAAGCTTTGTGAAGCAAGCCCCACTTTGGTATTTCCAAATGGCATGAAATTTTTACAGAAGCTTCATACCATCATATAACCCCTCTATGCCAAATTTTAGCTCATAGAAATCAAGTATGTGAGTGTATCATCCAAATCCCTAATTCTGGCCAGTATTGCACTTTCTACTGCAACCCTCATCTAAACTCCTCCTATTAGTCTGATTTTGGTGATCAGTATCACCTTAGTGTGTGATCATTAGGAGACAAACTAGTTACCACGTTACCTAGCTGGTTTAACCACAACAAGTTAGAAACACCTTCTTACTGATTTACTTTTGGAGCTAAGTGCAAATCCCTTCTTTGCCCCTAGACCAATTTATTTCTTCAATTGGACTAAGGGCACCAAGGTCCATCTACTGGACATGGTCGGCCACGCCAAAGAGCGCCGCTTGCGCCAGTGCGTGTGGTGATCACGCTTGCGTCATGGCTGCAGGTGTGCTCTGGCTTGTTCTGGCCACTATGCTCGTCTCCTCCCTCCTCGTCTCGACCTCCATTCATGTCTAGTAGCTTCCCTGCGATGCCCTGCGTCGCCCTGCATCGTTGCCACATCGTGGTTCGCCTTAAATGAGCCGCAAATGCCATGCCTGTGCCACAAACCGGCTCTGTCCTCCATTGTTTGCAAGTTTGAGCTCGCCCGTGAGCTCGAGAAGCCTCCCCGTGGCTATATAAGGAGTGCTTAAGGTCCTCACGCAGCTCACCCATCCCTCCCTCGCCTCATTTGCTTCTGGAATTGCCACATCTAGCCATTGTTCGCCATCATTCTCCATGGCTGCCTCGGCCTCGGCATGATACTGGCCAACCCGAGCCTCCTCTCCTCATCCCACCATGTCCACCGACTCCCCCTCGTCCCACTGAGCCTCCCCACCCCACCAGTTCATCGCCGGAGTCCCCCTGGCCGCGCCTCCCAGAGCTTGGCTGTCGCCGTTGCTCTCGGCCACCACCCTGACATAGCCCATTCGGTGCTCATATCTCCCTTCCGACTCCACCACCGTCATCCCCGTGCTCCACTGAGTCATCCCACCCCATCACCCGTCGCCGAAGCGCCCTGCGTCACCGGAGTTCATCACCACCACCATCTCTCTACCCGACTCCGTCGCTGCAGCCTCCCCTCCTCCACGCACCTCCCCGGGAGCCGTTTCTCCTGTGAACAGAGGCGGTGCATCCTTGCGAGCCCGCCGGTGTGCTCGGTTTGGCCGGAGGTCACCAGAGCCGGCTGGCCCCATCGCCGCTTCCCTCCCCTGCCTCCGCTCTGTTCCACGAGGGAAAAGAGGCGCGAGGAGGAAGAAGGCGATGAGCACCAGCCTGGCCCCTGTCCCCTGGGCCCCGCCAGTTAGCCTCTAGGCGTTGACTTAGCCCCGGGCCCGCGTGGATTCAAGTGGAAACATATTTCCCAAAGTATGTTTCCTTCTCTCTGAAAGCGTATTCTATTTCTACTTCGTTCTGAAGTACATTTTCTAAGTTAGAAAGCGTATTTTCTAAAATCTGTTTCTGCCTTATCCACTCAGGGACCCGTTGGTGATAAATTTTTCATAGTTTAGGCCCTGTTCTTCCAACCTTCACAACTTATCAACCGTGACTCCGATCGAGGTGAAACCAGCACTCACTTTTTCATCTCGTCGAGCTCTATCTTTTGGTAACATTTTCACTAGGTGTTCTCATAGTGAAAATGAATATTTTTCCCTTGCCTCTAATCAGCCCCCTCCGAGAGAAAACCGTCCGACGTTTCGTTCCGCAGATTCACCACACTTCTTCCTGGAGTCTCCGTCACCCCAGGCAAGCCACAATACCCACTTGCATGATAGTCATGCAGTAGCCATGGTTTTCAACTTGAATATTTATTAAATGTTTGCTTGTTTAAAATATGGTTATAGTTGTTTCGGTAATTCTTATGGATAAATGCTTACTTTCTTGCTAAGTTGTTATGCACCTGGTTGTCATGCCCTGCTAGTTGTTAGTATTCCCTTCATATGCTTATGCTTACTAGTAGTACATATTGATATTGTGATGGTCTTCGGTGCATGTTTACCATCTGCCCCGAGTACCATTGTTATGCATGTTCCTTTGCATCCGGTTGGTTAAATGCTTGCATGCTAGCATTGTTGATATGTTCTTGCATGATATTTATTGTTGATACTAGTGGTCATGTTGTGCTATGAGTAGTGTTGTACTGGTAATAATCATGCTCTTCATTATGCCATGCTCAGTTGGAGATGATTCATTATTGATATGGTGGATAGTTATGTTGCACTTGTGCTTACATTCATATCATGCTCATGAACTGTAATTGCATCATGTTATTTTATCATGGCTCAGCATATTGCATTCAAGTTTAACCGGATTAAATTGAAATTGAACACCTGTTGGCTGAGTCATGGTGCCACCATATCGAACTGACCAGTGCAACCACGCTTACCTTTATGGGAAGGTCCTAACTGGGTCTATTGTTGTGCCTCTTGCCGGTGCCTCCAACGAGGGAAGCTTATGGGCGTGTGGTACCCTAGCTCGGTAAGCAGACATAACCTTGTGTGCCCATTATTGTTATTATGGATCCGGTCCCCGTGAGGGACGTTTGGCCAGGATGGTGGTCGTTGTGTCTTTGGTAGACACGGGGCCACCCAGGACTAGCCCAGTGGGGAGTGAGTCAAAGTGGTCGAAAGAGTGTCATGGCAGTACATCGGTTTTGTCGGAATGCCGTTGGTTCACCCAAATGGGAGTATGAGGCCATGGGTTCCGTAGTGTGGGTATAGTGTACTAACCTCTGCAGAGTGTATATTAAATCTATCGATAGCCACGCCCACGGATAAGGGCCCAGTTCGTAGTTGGTCACACTATGAGTCAACAGTAATAATAATAATAATAATAATGAGGAGGAGGAGATAAGTTGGTTGTGATCGCCGGAAGGATCACTGTTTAAGCTAAGCTGGTTGTGATCGCCAGAAGGATCACTGTTTGAGATAAGTTGGTTGTGATCGCCGGAAGGATCACGGTTTGAGAGCAAGTGTTGGTCATGGTTGTGATCGCCTGAATGATCACCGTGGTATCGAGGATACCGAGTTATTGGATATTCGTGATGTTGTGCGAGAATCATGGGTAAAGATCAAGCTCCTTGTGGTCATTTGATGATTACTACGGAATTGTTTATACTAAGCTTGATTTGATCCTGAGATGATCGTGTAATGTCTGAGGTTGGTAAGTGATGCATGTGATGGTTACGAGGTAACCCGAACAGAATAAATGGTGCATGTAGTGTCATCATGTTGCATTCTAGTGTCATCAGATTTATATGTTCATGTCATGATCATATTGTTCTACCGATATTATGTTCATGTTGTTCATGCCGTGTTATCCTAATAATCTCATGATAATTCCTGCTTAACTTGTAATTGCCATGATGTTGTTTGTCTTGAATGCTTCTGGTTATTGTGAGCTTGCAAGTACATTCAATGTACTGACCTGGCGTGTCATGTCAGTTTGCAGGTCATGCCTGGACTGCTTGCTTGTTTGGTGTGGTTCTGGTGTGCGCGAGGTAGGATAAACGTTCCAGCTAGAGTCCCTGCAGATTGGGGTCCATCATCGCCGTTTGTTGTTCCACTGCCAGTAGTTGTTTTGCTGCTTCGAGTTGTTATGCTGCTTGTATAGAGCAATCATGGTTGGCGTAGTGTCACCGTGCCGATGTTATTCATTGTAATATCGGAACCCTTGTATTCATATTCGTGTTTTAATAGAGAGCTGGTTTGTTCTATACTAAGCAGTGTCGTATTCCAGAAGACTTCACCTCAATCTCTGGGCTGGAATACGGGGCGTTCCGGTTTTCTCTGAGCCGGGGTGCCACAATTCCTTCACTGCATGATGCCGTTCGAGAGGATGCATGGGGTCATCAAAGGATTCGTTCGTAACATGTCTCGTCCCGAAGGGAGCATCATGTAGGGGTATCTGACGCATTAGTGCGTCTCCTTTTGCAATAATTATATAGGCGTCGGAGACCCTGTTGTTGGTTTGCTCGTCAAGAAGCACGATGGGAAGCTCAAAGGAGATGGTCACAACAACGGCTGGAGGGAATTGCACATGGACTACTCGGATAGATGGAACGACTTTGACAGGGGTAACTTAGTAGTGCCACGACACCTAGATGAGGTAGATGATTATGTGGCACGGCACAAAGAAAGCATCACAAAGAAGTACCATGATAAGGGGATGCTCAAGACGGAGGACGAAGTTACTGTATATCACAATGCCACTTTCTTGCGTTGGTTCAAAGAGAAAGTTCTCGAAAATCCCCTAGAAGAGGGCAGTTTGGACGGATTGCTCATACATGCCTTAGCACATGGCCCGCGCCCAAGCTCACGACCTATCAGTCCTAAGATATCAATGGCTACAAGTTCTACACGGAGGCCAAAGACATGGACAGTGATTACTAGAACTCCGGGGTGACAATTGAAAGCGTGACCGACGCCAAATTCACAAATGAAAGATTCTACGGAAGGGTTGAAGAGATCTGGGAGCTTGACTATGCTGGAATGCACGATGCGACGATGTTCCATGTCAGATGGGCCAAGGACGTCGTAAGAGAAAACAAGTATTTCACCACCATGTCTATACCCGACGCGAAGAGCACTCCCGTGAATGTTAACGTCATCGCCAAAAAGAGCCATGGGTACACACGAAGCACATGACATGATGCTTCTTCATAACCGACCCGGCCAATCCCACCGTGTTTCCATGAGGAGATCCAAAAGGAGCATCATCGGAATGGATGGAGTCACCAACAAGGAAGATTACGACCAATACGGCAAACCGATGAGGGAAGATGACGTTGATGATGAAGCATACGTGAAAAGAAGAATCAATACTAAATTACCTAAGAAAGATCATACTCCATGGTTACGGAAAAGTCACAAAGAGGGGCTAAATTACTCGGCAACAAACAAGAAAGGGAAGAGGCTCAATGTGAAACATCGTCGACGCAGCTGATCAGAAACCATCATTTATATATATATATATATATATATATATATATATATATGTGTGTGTGTGTGTGTGTGTGTGTGTGTGTGTGTGTGTGTGTGTGTGTGTGTGTGTGTGTGTGTGTGTGTGTGTGTATCTATTTTTTGTATGCACTTAAGCAACCATTATCGGTCAACTAATATGTTACCGCCACATGCATGGTTCCGGTTATATTCGCACAGTGTGGGAGAGAGGGAGACGCCGCCGTCGTCGTGAGAAAAACAAAAAAACAAAAACTACAAAAGGAAAATAATAAAAAGAAAAGAAAAATAGCAGTAGCGCTTGTCTATGGATCAGAACTATAGCTAAGTATTTTAGAATTTAAAAAATAAAAATCAGATAAGTTAGCAGTAACGCTATAGCTAAGTTAGCTATAGTGCTTGTTTCTAAACCAGCGCTACCACTATTGTGAGTTAACCCCCCTCCCTTGCCACGCGGGCTCAAAATTTCACCAAGTCTTATTCCCCCCCATCCCCACCTCGCCCCTGAGCCCGCCGTCGATGCCCTCGACCTCGCCGCTGTCGGCCGTCGCCCGTGCGCCCGCCCTCGACCTCGCCGGCCATCGCCCCTGTGCCCGCCCTCGACCTAGCCACCGCCACCCTCGACCTTGATGCCACCGCCCTCTCCACCGCCCCGTAAACCTATCCCTCTCCTCTCCCCTGCCCTCCTCTCTCTCTCTGCTCTCTGCTCTCTAATTTGAATTTAGCCTAGCAAAGTGTTGGATGTATGATCCCTAGCTAGGAGATGTAGCAGAGAGAGAGAGAGAGAGAGCAATTTAGTTTAGGGAAATTTAGCAAATTTAGTTTAGTGCAATTTAGTATAGGGCGATTTTGTTTAGGGAAATTTAGTGTAGGGCAATTTACTTTAGGAAATTTAGGAAATTTAGTTTAGTGCAATTTAGTTTAGGGCAATTTTGTTTAAGGAAATTTATAAAAAAACAGTAGCTAATTAGTTTTTGTAGGTATATAAATTAGATATAAAAACAGTAGCAAAAATTTATAAAAAATAGTAGCTAATTAGGGCAGTAGCAAATATAGCTACGGCCAATTTTTTAGGGGCATATAGCTTATACAATGTTGTTGTTTTTAACACTTGGTTAATTTGCTAAGTCCTGGAAATCTGGCATATCATGTTGCCATGTTCTCTTGAGATAGCATCTAATCTGTTATATGAACTTGTGCCAATTTTCGAAAAATATCCGAGTGGCCTATGTTTTGCCGAAATGTTGATTCATTTCCATTTCGGCAAATTTCAGGCGCTCCATATGTCCACTTTTTAGCAAAGTTCATGCCGAAAATTTTCGTGATTTTCGGCATGACTTGTGCTAGAAACTAGGACATATGGAGTACCCGGGATTTGCCTGAAGGGGAATGAATCAAAATTTTGACCAAATATAAGCCCCTTTTTCTCTTCATTATATCTTTTATTTACAATTGTTGAATAGGAAACATGTCTACCGACGCCGAAGTCATGGGTTCTGCTCGCCTCGCTGACCCCATCGTGGCAGCAAATCACTATTTCGATTACCTGGACAAACACCAAATGGGGTTGCATGGTGGCGGCAATGGCACCAACCCCGACACCGGCACTAGCACTAGCACCGACACCACCCTCGAGTCCGGCAACGATGTTGTTGTAGCCAGTAAAGCACTGAAGAAGAACAGGATACGAAGACCAAACGATCTTGGCATCGGACAAATTGTGGTCACGGAGATGCATCCCAAGAAGTTAGAGCCAATGGCACCGGAGGAAGCGCGCACGTGCTGGGGCAATCAACTTGGATGCATCCTTAGGGAAACCGCCAACATCAACAACGAGAGGTTGAAGCTCATACCACATATGGAGCACATGCTTCTAAATAAGTTGCACAATAGGTTCTTGTTCCCCGGGCGGGATGAAGTCAAATATAAAGATCTGTGGAATGACGTCGCCATAACAAAGATAGATGAAAAGGCGATGGTGACGTTCACCAACGACTTGTCCTCCTGGAAAGTTCGGGTGAAAAAAGAGATTGCGAAGAATGAACCATGGTCCAAGATTCATGCTAATAATCCGTCAATAACGGAAGAGGACTTTGAAAATTTCAAGGAGAATTGCGGTAAAGAAGAAGTCAAGGCAAAGTCAGAGAAAATGAGGGCGCTCCAGGCCAGGAACACGCCTCCCCATCGCCTCGGAAGCTGTGGTAACGAGAGGAAGAAGCATGTATGGACCAAAGAGGATGCTGAACGTGAAAGTCATGGAATCCCAGACCACTTGGCGGAGTTCATCGACCCGCTGGAGCATGACTGGATTAGGGCCTGGTACAAGTGGGACAAAGTCAAAAGGATCTTTTACATGGACCCAAACACGAGGGAGTTCATGAGACTTTTGGTAATTGTAATATTACCACATTATCATATTAGCTTCCAATCAATTCAACTTCAAGTTTTGTTACATTAGTAATCCATCCACGTTCCTTTTGCAGAAAGAGCAGCACCAAAAGGTAGCCAAAAGCAACGAGTCGTCACAGTCGTCGGCGAGGCCCAAGTGGGACACCCCATTCAAGCGGGCCCTGAACATACTGAAAAAGGTCCCAGTGGACAACTTGCCGTCCTATGGACATGTGCACGACATCGGAGATGGCACCTCATGGAAGATGTGCTACCACGAGAAGCCAGAGGAAAGAAGGAAGAGACGGTTGGTCGTCACTCAATAGACCATCGACGAGAAGGTCGCGATTGCGGTCAATAAGACCAAAGCCGAGACCAAAGAAGAGTTGCTCGAGCTAGTCAATGTAGCAGTTACTGACGTGGTGCAATGCTTGATTCAGGTAATTTTCGATTGGTCGAATAACAATCCAAATGCATGGCCGGAGGAATTTCCCCTTCCCAACTTTGTCGGGAGCAATTCGGCGAACACCACAGCACCAACACCTACTCAAGCAACCGCAAAAGTTCCCACTCCTATCCATAGCAGCCTGACCTCCGTCTCTTGCATGCTCGCTAGGCCTTCATCACTGGCTGATCTCGACGCCCTCACGGTAATTACGCATCATAATCTTTTCATCAGCATGTCTATAATCTTCCATTTCAGTTGCCTTTCGGATGTTTGACGTTGCATACATGTCTCCTTTGTAGGCCGACGACACCCCGTGCACCCTACTCTACGACATCAAGGGCCATAAGGTGGCTGTGGGAAATGCAATGAACGTGAAGTCGAAGGACCACATGTTCCACAACCGAGAGATGCCCGATGGTGTCTTCAAGGTTAATGTGGCCATTATCTTAGCGGGCTTCAAGGATTTGCATCCTTTGGTACCAGTCGATGACGACGAGACCCCTAAGATGATTCGCGCATGCAAGAGATGGTTCATGCCTTGGCTAAAGTCTCTTCTTCGTCTCAAGGCACCTAGTATCACGCCAATGCCACCTTCTCAAGAAGGGATGAACACCAACCCACCTACCAAATTACCTGCACCCGTCGTGGCGGGTGATAGCGGACGATGCAGGGGAGAGCCTCCATTAGTGCCTGATCATGTCACCCCCGTTGTTGAAGAATCAAATGTTGATGATGATGATGACCCAGACAATTATTTCAACACTGCCTATGATGACGAAGGATTGATGGCTTAGGACGACAAATACTCAGGCTATAAGCGTGGAGATGATGACTTGATGCTACCTGATTTGCCGGAGCTGGAACGTCCTAAGGGAGAATGCAAATAGTCTCTCTTAAAGCGATCCTCACAAGAGATGCCTCCAGATGCCGCCTGTACCCAGCAACCCCCCAAGGGCCGTAATATGATAAGCCTGACAACACTGGGGGTGGTGGTTAGGGAAGGTATGGTGGGCTCACTACCGCCACCCGCCAAGAAGCAAAGGAGGAGACCGGACAGGAAAGGCCCTAAAGGCACCAGAGCTGCTTCAAGCAGTCAGCCACCTCTGAAGACCTGGGTGGTAGACAGAATACCTATCGAAGGTGCGAAGCGTTTCCATGTCGCCGGCGAACCGATCCTACCTGCGAAAGCACTAGAGCACATACTGAACAATGATCTAAAGAGACTCCATGAAGATGTGCTGGCCAAAGAGAAAACCCTTCTCATCTTCGAAAAACTAGGATACCCGCTTTACACGACTCAGGTGCCAGGTGGGAAGTTGTACGTCAAGAGATGGCACGTGAATAAGTTCATCCTGTGTTTTGACTACATCTACGACATGTTCCACATGACCAAGCTGGATTTCCTGTTCATCCGCATGTATGCGATGTATCTCAAATACTTCATCAGGATGTAGATAATACAATATATCTACGTCGCGGACCTGTTCTATATGCACGAGAGCTTCTTGGCAGTTTGCAAAGGGCACCGTGACTATGCGAGCAAGTACCTCAGCGACTTCATGACCGCTAATAAGGACAAGGAAGCGATTCTCTTGCCTTATCATCCCACATAAGTCATCCGCACATATCCTTTCATGAGTGTTAATCATTCCTTTGCAAGCATGGAGGCTAATTAAAGGTGTACTTAATTTGCACAAGGGGGGCGCCGTCCTCATCGTTATGTACCCAGAATACTCTCATGCTATGTACTTGGACTCATCGATGAACCTCAGGAAAAAGGATTTCAAGCACATAAAGAGTGTTCTCGATAGTGCCTTGTTACCCTTCAGCCTATCCGGTGGATATATGAAGGTGAAAAAGTACAGGAATCGCAGGCTGGCTTCCGATCATAAGACTGACTTCTGCTGCATCCAGCAACCGCACACCAGTATGACTGATGGATTCTACTGCATGCATCACCTGCTTGAGTATAGAAGGGATAATCAACGCCTTCGCATGTCAGCTACTACTAATGATGCCGAGATTGTCAGCTGGGCCACAAGCATAGGAAAGACATCGGATCCTCGAATCATTGCTGAGTTTTATCACGTACACTGTGAACTTGCCCAAGTGATCATGAAGCAGGTGCTCGAACCAACAGGGATGTTCTACCATGGGACAATCACGCGGGAAAATGTCCGAGCACTGCTACTCGCTCAGCGTCTGGACCTGAAGCCTTTCAAGAAGCTCGGGTGCTTCCTCCCCGACTATGAAGATTGGACCACCAACATGGAGGACTGATTGTCGATGACAATGTGTCACTATTGTCTTTCTATGGCAAAACTTTGAATTTGTGCACAGTGAAACTATGTGATGTAACTAAACTGTGGTCCTAAACTAGCATAGATCGCTCTAGTTAATTAGTTTGGGTATGAGGAACTTCGTCATTTATGTTTACTATTGGTTGCTTGTATTTTGCTAATTATGCCTCTTTGTTTTCTGAAGTACATTATGTTGCATATTATTGTTCAATTCATCAACTCACGATGCTGGTACATAGATCAGAGATGGTGAAGGACTACTTCGCCGTGTATGTTGGGAGGGTTCCAGGAGTCTACGACCACTGGCCAGCCGCTCAGGCCCATGTGCATAGGTACCCGGGTGCTAGTCACAGAGGGTTCGATAGCAGAGCTGAATCGGAAAGTGGTTACCTGAGGTGGACACTGCAGCATGAGGAGGGGCGGGACCGCTGGTACAACATAGTCGCACTCTTGCTCATGCTGATCGCTCTTCTCTTCTACATCATGGTTTAGATAGAGATGATGAAACTTGTATGTGTGCCATGACCATGCAGTTGCACTTATTCAAGACATGACATGATCGCACTTGTGTATCGCTATTTTTGAGAGGTGATGATATTTGTGTTGAGTGATGATGATGATGATGATGATGGTATGACGAGAGTACTGTATGTCTATGATATGATGAGAATAGTGCATGTTTAGTATGATCTGATGAAACTACTGTATATAGCATGTATAAATACATCACAAATACGTAGAAGAGGTGTAAATCTGTGAAAGCGGGAATACTAGCAGTAGCGCCGGAAAGCATCTACTAGCAGCGCTGGATTAGCAGTAGTGCTTCATTTGTACAAGCCGCTACAGTTAAGTTGTAGCAGTAGCACTGGTCAGGAAAGCGCTACTGCTAACCATACTTACCAGTAGCGCTGCCCATACCAGCCGCTACTTCTACAACTTAGTTGTAGCGCGGTAGCAGTAGCACTGGACCCAGCTCTACTGCTATGCATATTACAAGGGCTCCTACTAGGGTTTTCCCTAGTATTGGGAGGTGAGGTGTTTCTGGGCTCGATGAGCTGATGAGGTGGTCAGGGTGGAATGGATCCCCCTCCTATGGCGATGGCTAGGTCCTATTTATAGTAGCCTTGGTCCTCTTCTTGAATGTAGGCGGGAAGGGATCCCGCAATGGCCAAATTCAAAGGGAGACAACTAGTACAAGTTATCCCGACAAAAGTAGTCTTCGCGTGCAAAATCTCCTGGTCATGACACCACGATGGGATCTGCGATGACCTCCGTCCTGCCGTCCTTGTGGTCTTGGTCTTGTTGCACCAAAATGGAAACCTTTTCTTGATGCCTAGGGACTCTGCGCCTGCGCTTGGCTCCTTAGCTCCAAAGAGGAAACTAGTACACTATGCCCGCTAGAGCCAACATGGCTTTGG
This sequence comes from Triticum aestivum, assembly GCF_018294505.1. Classification (NCBI taxonomy): domain Eukaryota; kingdom Viridiplantae; phylum Streptophyta; class Magnoliopsida; order Poales; family Poaceae; genus Triticum; species Triticum aestivum. The sequence continues at coordinate 366,678,950 of NC_057809.1, read as the reverse complement.
TCATCATGGCTCACGTCATATGAACCTCACGAGGTGCACCTTGCATTGATATCTCTGCTCCTCGGGAGCTAGCCTGGTGAGGCTGCCCCCAAGGAGGTCTTGGTGTCATCTGCCTCGCGAGGCTTGGCCCTTCATGAGGTTCTTGAGTTGTCAATGATGAGCTAGGCCGTACTGGGCTGTTGATAGAGCCATGTCATGGACCGCAGGCAGGCAAGTCTGGGTACCCTCGGTGCCAGGACTCCGACAGTAGCCCCCGGGCCCAAGGCGCGCTCGAACTTGACTTCGAGGCGAAGCCAAAGGGCAAGTGCAGAGTGCCACGGGCCCTATCCTCCCGGGGCATTGGTCGACGCATGGCGATTGATGGGACGTGGGCGCCTCCACTTCCCAATGCTGCCTCGGCAACTGCTCTTGGCTGACAAAAGGGCCTAGCGCCTGCGGCAGAACCTTTATTGCCCTTCCTTCATCGTGCTCCAGATTCTCTTCTCCTCCTGCCCGAAAAAAAATTAGATTCACCGAGCCTCCGCCCCTAGCCCGTGACCGACGGCCATTGACAAGGCGAAGCCCTCGGCTGCAGCCGCACACTCACCCTCCTAGTTCGAGCCTGCCTTGAGTGCGTGCACCGTCGCTGAGGAGAAGAACCTTGCCGCTGCGCTCCAGCTGATGGCGGGCCGCTGCGCCATGCCGGAAGCCTGGGTGGCACCTTCTACCCCCTCTTCCTTCACAACATCTTTGCGGGGCTGATTCCCCCTTTCTCTGACTTCTTCTATGCCGTTCATCACCACTACAAGCTCCACGCCCTCCATCTTCATCCCAACTCCATCCTCCTCCTGTCGATCTTCGCTTTTTATTGTGAGGCATTTCTGGGGGTGATGCCCTCCATGGCATTGCTTTGCCACTTCTTCTATCTTCGGGTCAAGGACGGCCAGTGCACGGGGTGCGCCAACTTCGTCGCGGCCAACGGCATCAACACGATCTTGTGAGCCGGGAAGAAGGTGGAGGACTTCTGGAACAAATGGATCCTCATGGATGCCAAGCGCTCCTACCCTCAGCTGAAGCTGCCGACTAGGATGCCTATGCCCCATGATGGATGGACTCACCAGAAGCACACGGATCGATGGGTGGGGCAGTTGATGGAGAAGATGGTGGCCGGTCTGAAGCCAGATGATCCAAAGGCGGAGAAGCTGACGGGGGCCATGATTGTCAAGGAGTTCCTGACGTAGCACCTGACCTCGCTCCAAGGATTCATGCGGGTTACTCCAAGGGAGATCATAACTCGTAAGCATGCTTGCTATCCTGCCTTTCTTCTTTCCGCAAGAAGATGAAGGAACTGAGGATCTGTTGAGGTGACATGCACGGGGTTGGCCGCAAGCCAGAGCTCGATCTCTCAGGTTTTTCAGCGTTGTAGGGATAGACCCGGGCACAAGCGTCATGCCAGCATGTGTAGCCCCCATTGCGAGATGAGCGAGAGGCCGGTTAGCAGTGCGGGAGGCCGCGATGGGTGATAAGACAATAGGAAAGCAGGTGATAGTCATAAAATAACTCATGGAGGGAGGTAAACCAATTCTAAATAGATGCAAAGAACGATACATGCCACAGGGACAGACCCACACGGCCTAGGGATGTTGCAGCCCGAGGGGCGCTCCCAGCTGAATGACTAGAAGATGCAGAAACGATACATGTCGCAGGGATACACCCACGTGACTTGGGGATAATGCAGCCCGAGGGGCGCCCCCAACTGAATAAACCGGAAAATGTCACCTGGCACCATTGCTAAAGAGGTTTTGAAGTAACTTGAGATGCGTGCTGAAGAAGTCACTCCTCACGAGCTGCCTGGGTCCTGAGCCTTGGGAGGCTCTGGAGGCTCAGGGGGCTCGCAAAGAACCATCGCCATCTCCGCCAGGACCGCCAGGACCGCCAGGTGCCTGGCCTCCTGAGCCGCCATCAAACACCGCAGGTGACACTGGAATGCAACAGCCACGTTTGGCAAGCCAAAAGCCATGTGAACGTAGCTGTGAGGGGGGCCCTCGCACCGGCGATACGAGATGTCCACTAGAGCCGCTGAGAGGCGACCCTGTTGAGTCGTGAGATGTTGATGTAGACATGCCAGGCGGTGGGCGGCGGTCGCCGTGCATGACTCTTGCTTCTTGAAACTCCACGGTTGCCTTGGTGATGAACTCCTGAGCACCTGGTATCTCGCGCCTTGTGCCCTTGTGGGGGAAGCGCGCGATGAAGCACGCCTCCATGTGTTTCCCGAGCGTCTCCCTCATGACATTGGCTAGGTCTGAGGCCCTCCAGAAGAAAGCTCCCGAGCCCAGCCTAAGGGGGACACCGGGTGCGCCATCCTATGCGAGGGAGGGAAGCGCCCTGTTTGTGGGTCCAGGTCTTGAGGCCATGCCGCTGGACGCCATGCTCCCTTGAGGTTCCTGGTGGAGCAGCTGCTTCTTCTTTTCAGGGACAACCTCAGGAGGGTAGATGGCGCCTTCGTCGTCGGGGTTCTCGACCACCGCAGCCTGGTAAGCGCGCCTGAGGGAGCACACTGTGTCCTTTTCCTCGCAGGTGATCGTGATGATGTCGTGGTTTGCTGGCATCTTGAGGACATTGTAACCATGATGACTCATTGCCTTGAACTTGGCCAGGGCTAGATACCAAAGGATGGCATTGTACGAAAGGCGGATGTGGGCGACATCAAAGTCGATGAGCTCTGTGCGGTAGTTGTCGCGCTGGCCGAAGGTGATGGGGAGGCGGATATGCCCTATCGGGGCGGTGGAGCCATCGGTCACTCCTTAGAAATGCTTGGTGGGTTGCAACTGGTCATAGGGCACCTGGAGGCAGTCGAACATCTCAATGGAAAGAACGTTGAGCCCCGCACCACCATCGATGAGAGTCTTCGTGACGAGGATGTTGCTGATGACGGGCGAGTAGAGCATCAGAAGGGCACCGGCAGTTGCCACGCACTTGAGCTAGTCGGTCGAGCTAAAGGTGATGGTGCACTTGGACCACCTGAGTGGTCACGTGGCCTCGAACCTGGGGAGAGCCACGCTCACTTCACGGGCAAACATCTCGAAGATGCGATGAGAGGTTAGGGCCTGAGCACCGCCCAGGATGCAGGTGATAGCACGAGGCTCCTGGAAGCCCCTAGCCCCCTCATCCTGGTGGTGGTCATCGTTCCTTCTTGCCGCTAGCGGCAGCAGAGGGAGGCCAGCGTTGCCCTGAGGACGATCCTCACGAGGCTGGTCCCTCCAGGGGCCTTCGCGAGGCTAGCTCTTCCAGTGCTCCTCATGAGGTTGATCGCGCCACTCCTGGCAGGGGTCGCGGTAGTCGCGGCGCCCTCCAGTTCGGCCTCCTCCACGGCCGTAGACCCGGTTGCTGCGCTCGGGGCAACGATCGACGTGCCCATCGTGGATGGCCCTGAGCTCCTAAGAGTCGTTGGTGTTGTGGTTGTGCACATTGTGGAAGACGCAGAACGGGCGGCTGCTCTTGGATGACTCTGGGTGGTCGCAGTTGCACTTCATCTCAGGTTCAGCCGTGAGCATGGCCTCCCCCTTGCGCTTCAAGTCCTTTACCTTGGCTTTCTTGTCCTCTGGGTCGGTCTCTGGGAGCTCAAGGAGGGATAGGCGTCCTTCGTTAGATCTTGCGCACTTGGTTGCCATGTTGAACATCTCCAGAGCCGTGCATAGGTCCTCGTGTATGGCGAGCTCTTCCTTCATCTTCACATCGCAGACGCCATCAGTGAACACGGAGATGTTGTCCTCGTCGCACACCTTGGGGATCTTGAGGCGAATGCTATTGAAGCGCTGGATATACTTCTGCAGGGTCTCCCCTGGCATCTACTTGATATGCCGCAGTTTACCCGCGGCAGGCGGGTGGTCGCGAGTGCCTTGGAAGTTGGTGACGAAACACTCGCACATCTCACCCCAGGAGGAGATCGATCCCATTGGCAGGTTCAGGAGCCAAGAACGTGCCCCATCCTTGAGGGCCATGGGAAACCAGTTCGCCATAACCTTCTCGTCGCCATTGGCTGCCTCGATGCTCAGCTGGTAGAGCTGCAAGAACTCAGCAGGGTCGGGGGTGCTGTCATAGCGCGTAGGTAGGTCAGGCTTGAACTTTCCCGACCAGACGACGTTGCGTAGCTCTGGAGTAAAGGTGCGGCAGCCCGCGGTGGTCACGAGCGCTCGTCGTGGAGGTGGAGCTTGGTCTTGGCGCTCACACACCACCACCGCAGGCGGAGCGCAGGAGCATCTTCTTGCGGCCATTGGACCTCTTGGCAGCTTTCTTATTCACGTGCGGGCGCCTTCCGCGGCAGGTCGCGCCGCGGGGCCGCGCACCTTGGTCCGAGGGCGATGTCTTGACAGGGAGGTGGCGGAGGTTCTCCATGGGATACGGTACCCGCGGCAGGCGAGCGGCGAGACGGCGAGAGAGATGGCGCAGGAGAGCCCTGGCGGCGCTGACAAGCTCGGCGATGTTGTCCAGCCAGTCTTCACAGAAATCGTCGACATGGCGGTAGTGTAGGAGCTCGCGCGCCATGAGTAGCGCAGCCTGAGCATCCGTCGGCCTGTGATGAGCGTGAGATGACAAACCAGCCGGAGTCATCGACGTGGTGGCCGTGCGCTAGTCATGCCGCATGGAGGGGTGCCGTGACGAAGCTTGCTGCTCGTGCCCCATCGGGCCAGTGGCGGCGTTGGCGGAATGCGATGGAGAACGATGGGGAGGCCCACCGGCAGGCGCCGTCTGGGCGACGTGAGCGGCGAGGGCGGCCCGACGCTCAGCACGGGCTTGACGAGCGTCAGCTATGGAAGCAGTGGAGCAGCGGCGAATCGATCGGCGGAAGAGAGGCTCCGATGCACCCCTACCTGGCGTGCCAAATGTCGGATTCGGGGTTCTGCAAACCCTTAAGAGGTTCGAACATAGGGGTGCGCGCGAAGAACTCGTCCTCCCCAGTCTACCTACGCTTTGATTCCATGGCCAAGCTCAACGTACCCAATGAACAAGAGACACAGTAGTTTACCCATGTTCGGGCCACCTTGCGGTGTAAAACCCAACTCCTGCGTTGTGGTGGATAGGCCTCGAGGGGCTGTGGATGAACTAGTACAATGGATGAAGAGCCTCAGGAGGTGAGGTGTTCCTGGGCTCGATCAGGTGATGAAGTGGTCAGGGTGGAATGGATCCCCCCTCCTATCCTGGCTAGGTCCTATTTGTAGTGGCCTTGGTCCTCTTCCCAAATGTAGGCAGGAAGGGATCCCACAATGGGCAAATTCAAAGGGAGACAACTAGTATAAGTTATCCTGACAAAAGTAGTCTTCGCCTACAAAAGCTCCTAGTCGTGACGCCGCGGTGGGCTCCGCGATGACCTCCATCCAGTCGTCCTGGCGGTCTTGGTCTTGTTGCACCGAAATGGATACCTTGGCTTGATGCCTCGGGACACCGCGCCTGCGCTTGCCTCCTTAGCTCCGGAGAGGAAACTGCTACACTGTGCCCGCTGGCGCCTGCCTGGCTTTGGTCGTCATGGCTCACGTCATATGAACCTCGCAAGGTGCATGTTGCATTGATATCTCCGCTCCTCGGGAGCCAGCCTGGTGAGGCTGCCCCCAGGGAGGTCTTTGTGTTGTCCGCATCACGAGGCTTGGCCACACGCGAGGGTCTTGAGTTGTCGATGCTGAGGCTTGGCCATACTGGGTCGTTGATACAGCCACTTCAAGGGCCGCAAGAAGGCAAGTCTGGGTACCCCCGGTCCCAGGACGCCGACGAGCATCACAATAAGCTTGCGAGAAAAGTGACTAAAGAGTTAGTTACAGGATGATGTATTATGGAAGAAGTAAAGAGACTTGCCGGTAACAAGATTGAATGAGGAATGGATATACCGACGATCGAATCTTAGGAAAGTAACATACCGATGGACAAAGGGAACTACATATGTTGTCATAAAGGTTCAACAGATAAAGATCTTCGTCGAATGTGTAGGAACCAATATGGGCATCCATGTCCCACTATTGGCTATTGACCAGAGAAGCATCTCAGTCATTGTTGGGAATATAGCTACCAGGTAAGACCCACCCAGGAGGGGCCGGGTCAACCCCAACGACGGGTTACAAAAGGATCCCACTAATATTCAAGGTGATAGTTTGTTAAGACTTGTAGAAGGCCTAAGCCCAGAGGCGGCTTAAGGCCCAATATTGTAAACCACCGTACATAAGGAAAGACTTGTAAAGAAAGGCATATAAAGAAGTCACCGAGCCGGACACGTTTTATGAACCGGTCGGGACTCTGTAGGCCGCCAGGCATCAACCCGTGTATATAAGGGGACGACCCGGCGGCGGCTTAGGGCAAGAAACAAGAGATCGATAACCAAGCCGGTAGATTAGCCCCTTAGTGATCTAAACCCCAGCGATTCCAACACAACTAGACGTAGGCTTTTACCTTCATCGTAAGGGGCCGAACTAGTATAAACCTCATGTGTCCTGTCGGTGTCAAAACCGGCGGATCTCGGGTAGGGGGTCCCGAACTCTGCGTCTAGGCCGGATGGTAACAGGAGGCAGGGGACACGATGTTTTACCCAGGTTCAGGCCCTCTTGATGGAGGTAAAACCCTATGTCCTGCTTGATTAATATTGATAATATGGGTAGTACAAGAGTAGATCTACCACGAGATCAGAGAGGCTAAACCCTAGAAGCTAGCCTATGGTATGATTGTATGTTATGGTTGTTGTCCTACGGACTAAAACCCTTCGGTTTATATAGACACCGAAGAGGGTTAGGATTACACAAGGTCGGTTACAAAGGAGGACATATCCATATCCGTATTGCCTAGCTTGCCTTCCACGCCAAGTAGAGTCCCACCCGGACACGAGACGAAGTCTTCAATCTTGTATCTTCATAGTCTAACAGTCCGGCCAATGGAGATAGTCCGACTGTCCGGAGACCCCCTAATCCAGGACTCCCTCATTAGCCCCTGAACCAAGCTTCAATGACGATGACTCCAGCGCGCAGTATTGTCTTCGGCATTGCAAGGCGGGTTCCTTCTCCGAATACATCATAGAAGAATTTGAATACGAGGATAGTGTCCGACCCTGCAAAATAAGTTCCACATTCCACCATAGAGAGAATAATATTTTCGCAGATCTAATTTGCTGGCTTGTTTTGGCAGCATGACGTTATGTCATGGCCCGGTGATTATTCGAACCGCTTCTTTTAACCAGCCCCGCACATAGCGCAAGGCAATTTTTTGACACGTCTTGTCAAAGCAAAGATCGTGCCCCCTTATTATGGGATTCTCATCAATTTGGGCATTGGTAACCCAACCGCGCCATCAATTGCGGAGCTTGGGGGATAAGCGAGTTTTACCAGGCAAGTGGGGACGCTTAGCTTCGTCCGCCCATATAAAGGGATAAGGATTCACCTTTCTATCCACACCTTCTTCCTCCTTTGCTCATCTGTCTTCACACACTGGAGCTCTAGTGCCCAAGTCTGCACTTCCACCTCGACCTTCTCCAATCATGTCCAGAGCGGGAGGCAAGTGGATGGTCTCCTCCGTCACGGAGGGAGACATCAAGAAACTAAGGAGAGCCGGATACCTTCCCGACGACATCGCGCACCGGCTCCCAGATGAGGGGTAGCTCATCCCCACTCCCAGGCCCCATGAGAGGGTAGTATTCCTCACCCATTTCCTCCGCGGACTGGGATTCCCTCTCCATCCCTTCGTCCAAGGGCTCATGTTTTATTACGGCCTGGATTTCCACGATCTGGCCCCGAACTTCATCCTCAACATCTCGGCGTTTATCATCATGTGTGAGGCCTTCCTCCGCATCAAGCCCCACTTCGGCTTATGGCTGAAGACCTTTAATGTCAAGGTGAAGGTAGTGCGGCCGCCAGGCGGAGTGCGGAGGCGCCATGGTGGGCAAGATGCCCAACGTAACATGGCTCGAGGGCTCCTTTGTGGAAACCATAAAGGGGTGGCAATCGGGGTGGTTCTATATCACCGAGTTGTGCGACCCTGCATGGGCAGCGGCCCCCGAGTTCCGATCTGGCATCCCCATGCGGCTCATCTCCTAGAAAGAGAAGGGCCTGTCCTGGGGTAATTAGAAAGAGCTGACCGGACTCCAAACATGTATTCAAAACATGCTGGACAAGAAGCTCAAGCTTGTCAACATAGTCCAAGTTATGCTCATCCGCCGGATACTCCCGTGCCAACAATGGGAGTTCAACTTGTGGGAGTTCAATCTGCGCAGCACCAAACTCTGAACAGGCTCTTCGACACGACTCATGAAGACGCCTAGAGGGTGCTGTTCAAAAGCGCCGAAGTCCCCCCCCCCTATCATTGAGGACCGCGGATTCAGCGCGAAGCGCCAAGCCAGTGCGGTAAGCTGCTTTACCTTTCATAGGATACTTATTTTATATAGATTGACTCTGTGCGGGATCTAAACTCCCGTACCTTTGACAGGACTGGCAGAAAATGGCCGGACAGATCGACTGTCCGGCTCCTTTGCCCGAAGGCCCTGGAGACGATCTTCTGACGAAGATGTTGACTCCGGCCCCTTATACGGTGCCGGAGAAGACCAAGAAGGCCAAGGGGACTCGAAAGAGTTCCCAACACCAGGCGTCGTCGGAATCACCGTCCGATGACTCTACGGTGCACTCTTCCCCCGAAGACGAGGAAGAGGAAGAAGAAGATGCTCCCCCACCGACTGGGGGAGACAAGAAAAGGAAGGCCGCCCCAACCGGGGAGGCCAGAGGGTCCAAGAAGGGAAGGACTATCCTTACGGACGGTTCCACCGCCGCCGACAAAGGTGAAGACGAGTGGTTCCCCAGGGTCAAGCCCCCGGGGAGATCGTAAGTATTCGGATACCAGAGTAACTCATAGGATTCCTTCGCCGCACTGCTTTCTCTAACGTCGAACGCACTTATGCAGGCCGCCATGAGCCAGCATCGATGTATCATCGGATGGCTCCTTGGGCTTGTCGGACATGGATAGCGATCCAGTCCCGACCGCCACCTCCCCTCATCCTGCCGACGATGCCGAGGTGTTGTCTCAAGAGGCACCGGATCGAGGGGAGACAGCCCCGGAGGCGCCTCAAGGCGACCTTCCGGACTCCGGGAGCCGAGGGGACGGGGCCCCTGAGAGCTCCAAGTTCGGCCCTCAGCCGAACACCGTGCCGGACCCTCCATCGGTTCCGGGCTTGAGCAGGCGGCCTCCTTCTAAGAGGGGCAAGACGCCTGTGCCGGTGACCTCTGTCCATCCAGAGGCGCTGGACAATTTGCTGGAAGCGCTTCGCAGTGCTTCCATCGACGAGGAGCACCGCACTATCATGAGTGCGGTGATCCAGAAGGTTCAGTCCGCCAAGAGCGGATTGACTGAAGCTTGTGCCAGCCTTCTAACATGATTCGAGGTTAGTGTTTTAAAATGTAGTAGAAATATTACCGCATAGACAGTAGCCCCTGATGCTCTGTTCGGTGTTCACAAAGAAAAGCCGAACAGAGGATCAAATAATATCGCAGGAGTCTAATATAAGTATGTCAATATGCATATGCAGGCTTCTCTGCTGGCGTCCACCGCACTGACTGCGGAGGTCGTCGTACTGAAGCAGGCCCTCGAGGGGTCCCAGAAGGAGCTCGGCCTTGCCAAGAGGCAGCTCGAGGAGAACAAAGGTAAGTAATACCCCGTCTATAGATGTGTATATAAAAAAGGGCGCGATTGCAAAATGACAGGATCATTGTATGTTTGCCAGGGGCCACGACCAAGGTGGTGACCCTGAAGCAAGCGCTAGCCCAGGCCGAAGAGAAATCGGCCCAGGAGCGCACCGAGCGAGAGAGGCACGAGGCTCAGGTGGGCGAGGTGCAGCAAGAGCTCCAGGCTCTCGTGACAAAGCACGAGGCGCTGGAGCTTGACTCGAAGATGCGAGAGTCTAAGCTTGCCGAGGCCCTTGAGAGCGCAAAGAGTGCCAAGGACGAGGCCCAGAAGGCCCTCCAAGAGATTGACGCGATGAAGAAGATAGCGGCGGGTAAGGCTTTCTATATGCAAAGTAGGCATGTAAAAGTAAATTACCGATTACTTACCCAGATCCGAAGCTCTTCAGGATTATTTGCAGATTTACCCTACAGTGTGTCCGATGATGCACAATTTTACCAGGCCGAGGACGGAAGCTCGACGGAGAAGCTGTTCTGGTCTCAGTATGCGGAGGCCGAACATCCGGTGCAAATGAGAGACCAGCTGAAGCAGATGGTCAAGCTACATAAGGCGGCCGATCAGGCCATGAAGAGCTTCATAGTCTGGCTGTGGCCTGGTGACGCCCTTCTGAACAGCTTCTTCAGCCTGGTGAGGCGGCTTGTGGATGCCTGCCCACGGCTGGAGGTCGTCAAGCGATTTGTCTGCATTGAAGGTGCACGCCGGGCTTTTGCCCGTTTGAAATTGCAGTGGGTCAAGCTAGACGCCGTGAAGCTGATCAAGGATGGGCCGCCAGAGGGCAAGGAGCACCGCCACCCCGAGATGTACTATGAGGGTGTTCTGCCGGGTGCCCGTCTCATCGCGGATGAGTGCTCAAAAGATGTAATATTTGAGTGAGACTTGCTTGTGTGATCCTGTATGATGAAAACTTGTTTCATATGCGCTATGCAACGCTTGTGTGAATTTAAAATATTACCTTCTGTTTGGTTGTTTATCCAATCTGAGAGATGGCTAGTCCTTGGCTTCTACCCCCATGCCACGAGTGCTGGGGTGTTCGGGATAAAGCTGAGCACTCTTGTTCCCATATTTGGGTCCTTTGAGGGAGGTGCTCAGTGCAACGAACAAGGCAACCGGACTAATAATGCTTTATCACTCTCACTTAGCCATAGAATTCTATAATTTTAAATTTTGGCGAAGCCCCTGGTATTCGGAAGGCCGAATACGGGGCGCGATACACGCCTGCAAGCCGGACAGGGCCGGCCCTTCGCCCTAAGCGGCATAAGTCTTTAGAGACTCGAAAAACCTCACCAAACAGCGACCAGTCTCTCGCCTTATCATGATAGTCAGTTTTAGCTTTCTCTATTGAGGTGCTCAACCCAGCAGAACTGGGGCACAATCGCAGTAGTTCTCCTAGCGCTACCTTAACCGATGGAGCGGAACATAAGGTACCAAAACATAGGAGCCGGGCAAACCCAACATTTTACCAAAGACATGATTCGGAGCTGATGCATATAATGATATAAGTTCGGGGTGCCGCACTTGTGAAAGTGTTCGGACTTTTCACACCGCATTGTGGGGTACGTAAGCCCCTGGTGTATTGGCCGTACCATAGTGTACGGTTGCAAGGCATCATTAATGAACACACACACATATATATATATATATAACAAGAATGCAATAATAGTCATAATGTCATGCATTATTTATTAAAAAAATTGCGTTAAAGCAGAGTGATACAGATAGTGCGATAAGCAAAGAGTAGGACTATGTCCCTTCCAAGGGCAAGCTGAGGAATGATGTTAAATTGAATATTTCACTCGTTTACTGTAATCAACCTAGGAATTTCGTGATATAACATAGCTGTCTGCCTCCTTGGTTGCTGCATCATGTGTTCGGCAATATAGCTGCCGGACAGTGTTTCCAGAGATTAAGGTCCTGAAAGAAGAAAGAAAAATAATCAAACGGGAAGCCCCTAGTGCAGTTTAGGCCCCGTTTTGGGGCGTGCCACAGTTGTGCCCCCCTCCCCACCTGTGCCCATGGTACTTTTAATGCGTAATTATGTACGCGCGGCACGAATATCGCTGTTGGGCTGGGATTGGGGTGGCCGCCGTATTGCTACGCGAGCTCAGACCACGCCTGGCGGTCTATTTGCCGACTGCCCCGAGCGCGCTTGAAGGTGTCCGGGTTTTGAAGCGCCGAACTGGTTGATTGCCTTGAGAGGCTGCTTTGCGCTTCTGCTGCGAGGGCTGCGGTGTGCTCCTCTGTTCGGAGAGAGTGCTCTATGTTTCCATTGACTGTAATAACTCCGTGAGGTCCTGGCATCTTGAGCTTGAGGTATGCATAATGCGGTACCGCATTGAATCTAGCAAATGTGGTTTGCCCGAGCAGCGCGTGATAACCACTGCAGAACGGGACTATATCGAAGATTAACTCTTCGCTTCAGAAGTGATCCGGGGATCCAAAGACCACTTCCAGTGTAATTGAGCCTGTGCAATGGGCATCTACACCTGGAATGACGCCCTTAAAGGTCGTTTTTATGGGTTTGATCCTTGAGTGGTCTATACCCATTTTGCGCACTGTGTCCTGATAAAGCAGGTTCAAGCTGCTGCCGCCATCCATGAGGACTCGAGTGAGGTGAAATCCATCAATGATTGGGTCTAGGACCTATGCGGCGAATCCGCCATGACGGATACTAGTGGGGTGGTCCCTGCGATCGAAGGTGATCAGACAGGAGGACCAAGGGTTGAACTTTGGGGCGACTGGCTCCAACACATATATGTCCCTGAGCGCACGCTTCCGCTCCCTCTTGGGGATGTGGGTTGCGTATATCATGTTCACCGTCCACACTTGCGGGGGAAGCCTCTTCTGTCCTCCAGTGTGCGGCTGCTGGGGCTCCTCCTCTTCATTGCTATGCGCCCCTTGTCCTTGTTTTCGGCAATTAACTTGCCGGCCTGCTTGAACACCCAACAATCCCTGTTGGTGTGATTGGCGGGCTTGTCTGGGTTGCCGTGTATTTGACACAAGCGATTGAGTATACGGTCCAAGCTGGACAGACCCGGCGTACTTTGTTTGAATGGCTTTTTCCGCTGACCGGGTTTAGAGCCTTTGAATCCGGCATTGACTGCCGTATCCTCAGTATTTTCACTGTTAATGCGGCGCTTATGCTTGTTGCAACGTGACCTGCTATTGCCGTCCTTGGTATTTGAGGTACCATGGTTCTTTGATATGTTATTACTGCGAGCCAGCCAGCTGTCTTCTCCCGCACAAAAGCGGGTCATGAGCGTCGTGAGAGCTGCCATAGATTTCGGCTTTTCCTGACCAAGGTGCCGGGCTAGCCACTCGTCTCGGATGTTGTGCTTGAAAGCCGCTAAAGCCTCCGCATCCGGACAGTCGATGATTTGATTTTTCTTTGTAAGGAACCGAGTCCAGAATTGCCTGGCCGACTCTTCTGGCTGCTGAATTATGTGGCTCAAGTCATCGGCGTCTGGTGGTCGCACATAAGTGCCCTGAAAGTTGTCGAGGAATGCGGCTTCCAGATCTTCCCAACAGCTAATGGAGTCCGCTGGCAAGCTGTTAAGCCAATGCCGCGCTGGTCCTTTGAGCTTTAGTGGGAGGTATTTGATGGCGTGTAAGTCATCGCCCCGGCCATGTGGATGTGGAGGAGGAATTCCTCAATCCATACTGCGAGATCTGTTGTGCCGTCGTATGATTCAATATTTACAAGTTTGAAACCTTCTGAGAATTGATGTTCCATTACTTCGTCTGTGAAGCATAAGGGGTGTGCGGCGCCTCTGTATTGGGCTATATCTCGACGCAGCTCGAATGGGTCTTGCCCGCTGTGTTCGGCCTGGCCGGATTTGCTTTTACTGTATCCGGCGTGACGTTTGTCGTCTCGCAGAGTGGTGCGCCCTCGTGATCCGTAGATCGATCTTGAATGCTTTTCCTTGTCCTCCAATATGTCTCGCAGGTTTGGCGTATCTCCCCATGCCTTTTTATTTGAATGGCGTTGGGGTGGAGGCTGAGCTTTTGGCTGGAATGCCTCTCTATCGCGGTCACGAGGTGGCCGATCAGCCGTATCATACGCTTCTTCCTCCAGTCGGGGTAGTAACCTGCGCCTTGGGTAACTCTTGGAGGGGCGCTCGAGTTTATATTCCTCGTCCGCGAGGACTTCAGTCCATTTGTCAGCTAGCAGATCTTGATCAGCTTGAAGCTGTTGCTGCTTTTTCTTCAGGCTATTTGTTGTGGCCATAAGCCGGTGCTTGAAGCGCTCTTGTTCGACGAGATCCTTTGGGACGGAGAATTCGTCGTCGCCAAGGCTTGCCTCGTCTTCGGAGGGGGGGATTTAATTGTCATCCTCCTCCTCTCCGTCTGCCGCTCTCTCAGGAGAGCTGGCTCCTTCACCCTCCTGCTCTAAATCTTGCTGGAGGGGTTTGTTGTTTTCTTAGGCACTATCCGGAGTGTTATTATCTCCTGTGCCGGTATCACCACTTTTGCTTTGGCGGGACTTCGGCGTTTGGGTTGCTTCTTGGAGGGGTCATCCTCCGCTATCTCGTCGCCATTGCCTTCTTTGGGTGTATCCACCATGTATATGTCGTATGACGAGGTGGCTTTCCAGTGCCCTATAGGTGTTGGTTCATGTTCGTCTCCTACATCGCCGTCCATACCGTCGATGTCTTCGAAGTCGAAGTCAAGCATGTTGGTTAAATCATCGACAGTGGCTACGAAGTGGGTGGTGGGTGGGCGTCGAATTTCTTCGTAGTTCGCATCCCAATCCCGTTGGCCATAATCCGGCCAGGGCTCTCCTGACAAAGAGAGAGACCTTAGTGAATTCAGAATGTCGCCGAGGGGCGAGTGCTGAAAGATATCCACAGCGGTGAATTCCATGATCGGCGCCCAATCGGATTCGATTGGCAGGGGCGCGGATGGTTCAGAGTCCAGAAAAGAGTCCGGCACCTTGGAGTCATGGGCTACGCAGAGGTTTAGGCTAGTGTTCGGCTCGATCGCCGTTGAGACTGCAGCCCCTGAGGCGGTGTCTAACCACCCGTCCTCAACTGGCGCAGTTGGCTCCGAGCTGGGGGTCGGAGCTGATGCGGGCGCAGCCTCTGGGGTACTATTCGGCGGCAGAGCTAGGTCATACCCATCGCGACAGTGCGGCGCGCCCGGCTGCGGCTCGAATCCATCGAAGACCAAGTCTCCGCGGATGTCGGCCGTGTAATTCAAACTTCCAAATCTGACCTGATGGCCAGGGGCATAGCTTTCAATCTGCTCCAGATGGCCAAGCGAATTAGCCCGTAGTGCAAAGCTGCCGAATACGAAGATCTGTCCGGGGAGAAAAGTCTCACCCTGGACCGCATCACTATCGATGATAGTAGGAGC
Organism: Triticum aestivum; assembly: GCF_018294505.1. Classification (NCBI taxonomy): domain Eukaryota; kingdom Viridiplantae; phylum Streptophyta; class Magnoliopsida; order Poales; family Poaceae; genus Triticum; species Triticum aestivum. The sequence goes on along the minus strand of NC_057809.1, from coordinate 366,663,920 downwards.
CATCAAGGCAAACGGCGACAACACAGAGGAACTCTCAATGAAAGCACCAATGTCGGTGTCAAAACCGGCGGATCTCGGGTAGGGGGTCTCGAACTGTGCATCTAGGCCGGATGGTAATAGGAGGCAGGGGACACGATGTTTTACCCAGGTTCGGGCCCTCTTGATGGAGGTAAAACCCTACGTCCTGCTTGATGAATATTGATAATATGGGTAGTACAAGAGTAGATCTACCACGAGATCAGAGAGGCCAAACCCTAGAAGCTAGCCTATGGTATGATTGTATGTTATGGTTGTTGTCCTACGGACTAAAACCCTTCGGTTTATATAGACACCGGAGAGGGTTAGGGTTACACAAGGTCGGTTACAAAGGAGGAGATATCCATATCCGTATTGCCTAGCTTGCCTTCCACGCCAAGTAGAGTCCCACCCGGACACGAGACGAAGTCTTCAATCTTGTATCTTCATAGTCTAACAGTCCGGCCAATGGAGATAGTTCGGCTGTCCGGCGACCCCCTAATCCAGGACTCCCTCATGTCCTTTGTCCCGATTAACCCCTTTAAGCTTCCTAGTTGCGATGGCCCTACGACTAAGTCCTTTTGCTAGGACATCTGCTGTGACAATTCCACGACAGTTGGCGCCCACCGTTGGGCCAGCGCACTATGGATTTGAGTTCTTGAAGGGCAACTTTGAAGGGTTTAAGGGATACGCTGTGGGCCGGATGACCAAGAGTCATCGCAGCAAGCTCTACATCGACGACGAAGGATGGGGCCCCGAGGCCGGCTCAATTGAGTACGGGTACCGGGTCCCGTTCGGCGGAATACATGTTTTCATTGGCCGGGTCGGTGAATCAGGTCCTGAGCCGGACGTCTGCACCAACATCATCGAGATGGCTCAGCGCGCGGGGTCTGCCCGGGCCCGACCCACCGTAAAGCGTGCCTTTGTGGGTTGCATCCATGGAGGTGAGTTTTTTGAAGGATCTGTGGATGGCGATGAGACGGCCTTCTGCTCCGACAGAGAGTAGTCCTCGGGCAAGGCAAATTCTTTGTATCAGCTGCAAGACGGCGTGCTTGGGGGCTGTTCCGATGGCAGCAGTATTCCGGACCTCTCTGAGCCGCCGAATCATGCCGGAGTCTTCATGGCTAGCACTCAACCTGGGCAGAACTCCATGGCAGTAGCAGCAACAACCACTGGGTCGGCAGGGGCCAGGTCAGGAGACCCCGCGCGCCCCCGGCTCAGATACTAATGGACCGCATGGATAAATTGATGGCTTTGTTGACTGTTCTAGTGGAGCTGGTGGATAAGGCTCAGCATGACGCGGAGGTGGCACGGGTACGCGAAGAGATGGCACAGGCCAAGGAAAATTTAGCAGCAGCAGAGGTCATGATGGCCGCAGAGCGGGCGGCTTTGGATGCTCGTGCTCAGCAGCTTCAAGCGGAGACTTTTCGGCACTTGGTGGATCTGAACGCGTCAAACAAGGTCATGAGGAGAAGGCACCAGATAACTCAGTCACGTCTTCCTCTGACTTTCAACCCTAGGAACCTTTTCCACACACCCTGGGCTGGTCCAAATAACCCGCCGAAGGCAAACCGGATCACGACACCCGGGGCTAGGGAGCGTTCAGCCGCGGGCCATGGAACCACCTCGTATGAATACCGCTCTGACTCATTATACACCAACACCACTGGGTCACTTTTCCAATCCTTTGGAGAATCTCATTTTTGTGTCGGCTCGTTTGGTGTCTCTCCCGATGGAAGGCGACTCTCCGACAGCAATCGAAACACGAAGGGTGAGAGAACTTCTTCAGACAGCTCTGGCGCAGCAGGATGCGTACTCTTACAGTCGAGACAGAATCCATTCAACCCCTCGCCCAAGACGGAGCCCGAGCTATAGCAGGCATATGGACTCAGCCGCTATGTCGAGCAATGCTCAACGCCATAACCAACTGCGCAGGCATGAACTGGCACAGGGTGGAGCCCTTAACCTGGCGGATCAAGAGAGGATCTGTCAAGAGGCTGAGCGGGCGGTTTAACTGGCAGCTGAGCAGGCGGCTCATCATGCTTTTCCGGCTTATCCGGCAACTTCTGTTGAGGCAGGAGTAGCCACAAGAACAGGAGGTGTCCCTTGCCTGGTGCCGGCTATACGTAATGAGCGCTTGCCAAAAGACTTCAAGGGGCCTCGTAAGGTGCCTAATTACATGGCCGAATTGCAGCCTAGGGCCTGGATTGAAAGTTATGAGATGGCGATGGAGCTGTTGGAAGTCAGCGATGCAGCAATGGCTAAGTATTTCACTATGATGTTGGATGGAACGGCTCGCACTTGGTTGAAAGGATTGCCCCCCAATTCCATCGGCTCATGGGCGGAATTAAAGGCCTGGTTCATTCAGAACTTCAAGGACACATGCAAACAACCTATGTCAATTGTGGACCTGACTAATTGTAAGAAAGAGGAAGGTGAGTCCATGACCCATTGGGTGCGCCGGGTCAAGGAGATAATACATTCATCTGATAAGATGGATGCCAGCTCGGCAGTCTTAATGTTTTAGAAAAATTGTCGTTTTGAACTTCTGAAGCAGAAGCTGGGGCGGCTCAAGCATGACTGCAATGACATGGGCCAGCTGATGGCGGCCCTGGTCAAATATGCTAATTCTGAAAATACCAAGGATCCCGTGTCTGATGAAGAAAAAACAGGGAAGGGAAAGAAGAACGGCAACGGCAAGGGTCACCAGCATAACCCGGCAAATCAAGGAGGTAATAAACGTAAGGCTGACGAGTTTGTGGCTAACACCAATGCACAGGGCAACAACCAAAGGCGCAAGGGTAGGCAACCCCCTCAGTCAGGCGGGCCAGGTCCCACCCTGAAGCAACTACTGAATGAACCTTGTCTGAGACACGGCACCCGGGAAAAGCCAGCTACCCATCTATGGAAAGACTGTATGATCATGAAGGCATTTAAAAATTCCAACATGTTTGATGGTAGCCACGGACCTGGCGGTGGTTCAGGCGGAGGCGGCTTTCAGGGCCCGGGCACCGGGTCAGGCGGAGGCGGTTTTCACGGTCAGGGCCATCCGGGTAACCAGGGCGGCTATAATCAGCAACCCGGCTAGAATAATCAGCAACAACAATCCGGGTATCAGAGTAATCCAAAATAGTTGAATAGTGGGCAGTACCATGTGTTTACCACTAGTTTATGCAAGAGGGACCGGAAGCTTCATAAGAGGGCTGTCAATGCCATTGAGCCGGTGATTCCATGTTATTTGAGGTGGCCAGTACAACCTTGTGTGGAGCAGAGAAGATCGCCCTCCCCGGGTTGATAATCCGGGTCACTTGGCCTTAGTGGTAGCACCTCAGGTTGGTGGATATAAGTTCACTAAGGTGCTCATGGACGGAGGCAGTAGCATCAACATCCTCTATTATGAGACGTTTCGTCGGATGGGGTTGACTGATAAGAGTCTTAAACAATCCAACACTGTTTTTCATGGTGTTGTCCCTGGTAAGTCGGCATACCCAGTTGGTAAGATTGAACTGGAAGTAGCCTTTTGGGATGAATATGATTCCAGGGCTGAGAAGTTAACTTTTGAAGTGGTTAAGATCAAAAGCCCGTACATGCTTTGTTTGGACGGCCGGCTTACGCCAAGGTCATGGCTCGGCCGTGTTATGTATATCTGCAGCTCAAGATGTCGGGTTATAAAGGCACCATTACAGTACATGGAAGCCAGAAAATAGCCCTGGAATGTGAAGAAGGTGATGTCGCTTATGCTGAGTCTGTTTGTGCGACACGGGAATTGAAGTTTTATAAAGACAACGTTGACCAGGCACACATGACATCTTTAGAGAAGCCAACTATGGAGCATGAACCGGTGTTAAAATTCAAGTCAGTTGATGACACCAAAACGGTTGATTTTGTTCCTGGAGTCTCATCCAAGAAGTTCATCATCAATGCCAACTTGGATCCAAAATAGGAAAGCACGCTCATCGAGTTCATCTGTGAGAACCGGGACATCTTTGCATGGAAACCTTCTGACATGCCGGGTGTCCCGAGAGAACTCGCTGAGCAAACTTTTAATATTGATCCGAAGTTTAAGCCGGCCAGGCAGTTTCTTCAACGGTTTAACGAGGAAAGGCGCAAGGCCATTGGAGGAGAGGTGGCCCGGCTCTTGGCGGTCGGGTTCATTGTTGAAGTTTTTCACCCAGAGTGGTTGGCTAACCCGATGCTTGTGCTCAAGAAGAATGGCACCTAGCGTATGTGTGTGGATTACACCGATTTAAACAAGGCTTGTCTGGCTGACCCTTTTGCTCTCCCTCGTATTGATCAGATCATTGACGCTACGGTGGATTGTGAGCGTTTGAGTTTTTTGGATGCATACTCAGGTTATCATCAAATCAAGATGGCAGTTAAGGACCAGGAGAAAACCGCTTTCATCACTCCGTTTGGAGCCTTCTACTATGTGTCTATGCCTTTTGGGCTTAAAAGTGCCCAGGCGACTTATCAACGGTGTGTACAAAATTGCCTTCACAATCAGATTGGGCGTAATGTTCACGCTTATGTGGATGATATAGTGGTGAAATCCAGAGAAGAGGAAACCTTGGTAAAAAATCTGAAGGAGACCTTTGATAACCTCCAGGTCTACAAGATGATGCTTAACTCGGCCAAGTGTGTTTTTGGAGTCCCAACTGGCAAACTCTTGGGTTTTTTGGTGTCTAATAGAGGTATTGAAGCTAACCCGGAGAAAACTAGGGCAATCACATCCCTGGCCAAACCGGTGTGCATCAATGACGTTCAACGGCTGGCGGGTCATGTTGCTGCTTTGAGCCGGTTCATAAGCCGGTTAGGGGAGAAGGTGATGCCTTTGTATCAGATGATGAAAAAGACGGATGACTTTGTTTGGAGTGATGCTGCAAATATGCCTTTGAGGATCTGAAGAAACAACTTGCTGAGCCACCGGTTCTTGCTGCTCCGGTTGAGAAAGAGCCGTTATTGTTATATGTAGCTGCTAACTCACGTGATGTTAGTGTGGCCACTGTGGTGGAGCGCAAGGAGGCTGGCAAGGAACATCCGGTCCAATGGCCGGTTTACTACGTCAGCGAGGTGCTGATTGAATCTAAACAAAGATATCCACATTGGCAGGAGCTCGTTTATGGGGTGTTCATGGCAAGCCGGAAGCTCAAACATTAGTTTCAGGGTCACCCAATCACTGTGGTTAGCTCTGCTCCTTTAGGAGACATCATTCAAAATAGAGAAGCCACAGGACGAGTCGCCAAGTGGGCTATTGAACTTGGGTCTCATGGTTTAAAGTATATGCCACGTACTACGATCAAATCTCAAGCGTTGGTTGACTTCATTAACGGCTGGACAGAGTTGCAGATGCCAGAGGAGAAACCAGACAACACATATTGGACAATTCATTTTGATGGGTCCAGACAGTTAGAACGCTCGGGGGCTGAAGTTGTTTTAACTTCTCCTCGAGGGGACAAGTTTTGTTATGTGTTGTGATTAATGTTTCCTTGTACTAACAACGCAGCAGAGTATGAAGCCTTGCTCCATGGTCTTCGAATGGCTAAAGAGATGAGCCTGAGTCGGGTCCGGTGTCTTGGCGATTCAGATTTGGTGGCCCAACAGGTGTCAGGCAAGTGGGATTCCAAGGATCCTCTCATGGCGGCTTATCGCCGTGAAGTTGACGTTGTGGCAGGACATTTTAAGGGTTATCAGGTGGAACACATTGACCATAGGAAGAACGAAGTGGCCGATGCTTTAAGCCGGTTGGGATCTCAGCGTAAGCCGGTGCCACCTAACACCTTTTTGGATGTTTTGCATAACCCGTCTGTTAAGTTACCTACGGAGGAAGATTTGGCCATTCCTGACCCGGAGGCATAGTTGGTGGCGGCTCTTCACGTCATTCCAGATTGGACAGTACCGTTCTTGGCTTACATGACCCGGGGCGAGTTGCCAGAGGATGAGACCTTGGCCCGACAGATAACCCGGCGGTCGAAGTCAATGACGATTTCTGATGGAGAGTTATACCATCGTAGCATCACTGGAGCGTTTCAGCATTGTGTTTCTCCTAAAGAAGGCCAAGAAATACTTCGTGAGATCCATGAAGGGGATTGTGGTCATCATGCCGGGTCAAAGTCTCTTGTGGCCAAAGCTTTTCGTCATGGTTTTTATTGGTTAACGGCTCACGCTGATGCAGAGGATCTGGTCAGTAGATGTGATGGATGTCAAAATTTTGCACGACGAGCGCATGTGCCGGCTCAAGAATTGCGGATGATTCCAATCACTTGGCCGTTTGCAGTCTGGGGTCTTGACATGGTTGGACCTTTCAAAAGGTCCAAAGATAAAAAGACACATCTTTTAGTGGTAGTTGACAAATTCACAAAGTGGGTTGAGGCAGATCCAGTGAGTAAGTGTGATGAAGCCATGGCGGTTCAGTTCATGAGAAAGGTGATTTTTCACTTTGGTTTTCCACACAACATTTTTACTGACAATGGCACTAATTTGTCCCAAGGTGCTATGGAGGAGTTTTGTCAAAGAGAGCACATCCGGCTGGATGTTTCTTCCGTAGCTCACCCTCAATCTAATGGGCAGGCTGAGAGAGCAAATCAGGAAATCTTAAAAGGTCTCAAGCCCTGGGTCATGGTTCCCTCACAAACGGATGCCGGGTTGTTGGGTAGAGGAGTTACCCTCGGTGCTGTGGAGTATCAACACCACTCCTAATAGGTCTACAGGTTATACACCTTTCTTCATGGTTTATGGAGCGGAAGCGGTGCTCCCTAGTGACATCCGTCATGACTCGCCTCGTGTGGCGGCTTACGTTGAAGCTAATAACGAACAAGCCCGGCAGGATGCACTTGACTTGTTAGATGAGGAAAGAGACTTAGCAGCGGCTCGATCAGCAATTTATCAATAGGACCCGCACCGTTATCACAGCCGCCGGGTTAAGTCCATGACTTTTCAAGAAGGTGACCTGATGCTCCGGCTCATCCAGGATCTGTCAGATGCACACAAGCTATCCCCGCCTTGGGAAGGACCCTTTGTGGTCATCAAAAATTTAAACAATGGGGCATATTACCTCATCGATGTTCGAGAGCACAAAGACTCATGTAAGTCGGAGGAGGAAACCCGCCGGCCGTGGAACATTGTTCAACTTCAGCCATACTACACCTGAGCCACCAGCTCTCATCATGTACATACTTTAACATTGTATATATTATGATAAGTAATAAAGCAGGAGCTCTATCCTTTTCCTCTTCAAAGAATATATATCTTTACTATTTTCATGACTATTAAGGAGCTGATCATATCTGAATTTAGCTTAACCTTTCTGGTCCGGCTTATGATTGTATTCGAATCTAGCTGTAAACATCATGACCACTTGGGGCTTCCTGTTCAAACATAGGTCGTATTCGAACCAAAGAGAACATAGCTGTCGCAAACCTCTTGGTCGGCTCAAAGCCAAACTCACTAGGGGGCTTCTTGATCGTATCAGAATCATAGCTTAACCCCTTTTGGGTCCGACTTGGATCGTATTCGAATCAGGGTCGTTAAAAACATCTCAAGGTCATTTGGGGGCTTCCTGTTCAAACATAGGCCGTATTCGAACCAAAGAGAACGTAGTTGTCGGTACCCTCTTTATCGGCGCAACGCCAAAGCCATTGGGGGCTCTATGATCGTATTCGAATCTTAGCTTAACCCCTTTGGTCCGGTTTACTGATCGTATTCCAATCAGAAACCCCCTACTTTTAGTTACAAAGTTAATTTATATCGTTTGAAATCTGCTATTTGTCTTAGTTGTCTTTGTTGTCTCAAATTTAAACAATTAGCACGGTTTTTTCACCGGCTTGATTATTTGACAATAAGCCGCCAAGGCATGATAGTCATCAGGCATACAGAAGCATTGACTTCTCAAAAAAAGGACTGGGTCATCAACCTCATCACCCGGGTCATGTAAACCGGTGGTCCAGATGCAAAAGATATAGGTTTGACTGTTATTTATGAATAGTTCTTTCTCTGTTTTTTCGTTAATCAAAGGTAGTTTCAACCTTGTTTATTTTCACGTCTGTTTCTGTTTTTTCTACTATGATAACACCATTGGTCATGTACCGGGTGTTCTGACCCGTTCGGTGCTAAACCGCCAAGCCAGTATTTCCCTTTTCTACAGGAACATAGCCGAAATATTACAGAGATAACCATAGATGTGATGCATATATTGACATCAAGAAGCAAAGGGTCACACACGGCATCTTATGCATGATGTCATAGGCAAAATATGCAGTTGTTTCAAGCTTAATATATTACAAGGCTTTAAAGAGACCACAAGATGGTTATCACTCTCCCCTCGCCGGTTCACCTCCTTCAGCTGATTGGAAGCTGGGATTGGAGCAGTCAAAGCCGTTCACGGCAATGAACTCTGCTTCATCATCAATCAAGCCAGCCGGATCAACTTCCGGAGCAAACGTATGTTGGCGAACCGGCGGGATAAGAACTGTCACCTAGTAAGATGGAGTCGCCATCTTCTAATTCTCTGACATTTGTCAATGTTGGTCTCACCTCCAAGAACGGTAGCTTGAGGTCGAACTCCCCTCACGCAGGCAATGAAATCATCCTGCTCAAATAGAGACCCATCTTCCTTCACGATAGGGTACCCCTAGCTACATCCACTGGGTCTAGATCTGGCACCAAGGCTTTGGAGCGGCTTAGGGCAGTCAAGGCTCCAGCTCTGGCACATGATCGTTTGACCTCTTGAAACCTGGCGGGTAAGATTGACAATTTCTTCAAGACATCGCTCAGCCGATTGGGTACTTGGTTGGCATTAGATATAGCAGCAAGTGGTCATTGAGCGCTAGTATACAACTGCTCTACTGAGGTGTAAACCGCTTTCAGTTTGGTCACATTATCTTGGCTCAGATTTTTGCTTCGTGGACCTACACATAGTTTTTAAACAAAGGGTCAGCACGCGGTTTTTATTCTGGGTCAAAAGAAGGTATAAAAGATCAGTACATATGGCTTACCAAAGATGGCGGCAACCATTTGAGACACCCGGTTCTTTAAACTGGTAAGCTCCATGGTAACCTCCTCAAGAGCCGCTTTAGCTTTTTCAGTGTGTTGTATCAGCAGCGTCTTTTCTTCGGCCCATGATTTCTTTTTGGCAATCAAGCTGGTTTTCAATTTTTCCGTCTCAGAAAGACTCAATTGATGTTTAGAATCAGCAGACTTGATTTCTGACTCTTGATCTGGCAGCCGGGTCTTCGCATCAGTTAACTGGGAGCCCAATTCAGATAGGGCGTTCTACAAAACATACACAGGTGTGTCAAGGCTTAAATTAAAAGCTATAAAGATTCAAGTCTCAAGTACTTTGCACCGCAATACCACTTGACACTTGGGGGCTAATGTCTGCCAATACAATCTTTTTTGACTCTTATATGTTTCAAGTCCCAAGTGTTTTACAAAGTAATAACACTTGACACTTGGGGGCTAATGTCTGCCAAAGCAATTTCTTATGAATCTTATATATTTCAAGTCCCAAGTGCCTTACAAAGTAATAGCACTTGCACTTGGGGGCTAATGCATGATATTCAGAAAGATTCTCAAGATTTAACCGAATTGCAATATTTATTAGGACTGGTAAAAGGCAGTTATGAAGTTAAGTACCAGTTCATTTATGATAAATTGAGCCGGCCCTTGGGGACTACAGATGAAGTTTACACTATTTTGTTGGACTTTTGAAAAACTTAGAGAGAAAGTATCAATCTGTATCATAAAGTCTCTAGATCATTTAGGTTCATCATCTGAAGACTTGGGGGCTGGCAGAGTATAAGTAAACCGGAGAACATACCTCATATTTCAGCTGCAGTTGCTTGACCATCTCAATTTCGGACTCATGGCTAGAGTGAACATGGCTGAGATAGCCAGACAATATGTCACTGGCATTCATATGAGTGTAGTGAGAAATGTCAAAACACACTTTCTGTCTCTCCAAGGCTTCTTGTTTAGCAGTGTGCCGAGCTAACACAGTGTGAGTCCCCGGTTCAACAAAACGGCTACCAGTGATCAAAACGTCATGATCAGAAGATGATGGCGGGTTAGCTGAACTGGATGGTCTGGCAGAAGAGGGGTTAACAACAGTATCATCAGCTGACGGCTCAGGAGGGTCTAATTGAGTATCAACAGCTGGGTCTTCTGGTGCTTCAGTTCGAGGGGGAGAACTTGGCATGGCCGGTTCAGGTGCAAGAACTGACGGGTCTTCCGCCGGTTTAACCACTTTGTCCTTCTTGGACTCCACCAAGAAAGATTTTATGAGACAGTTAGTGCAATCATGCAGTTTTTAAAGAGATAGAGGAAAGATGATTTTTTCCTTACCCAGGGGCAGTCTTGAAGGCCAGAAATTGCGTCTGAGATGAGTCGCCAGAAGAGCGAGAAACCTCATGCAAAGGTAAAATAAAGTTAGTAATGCAAGACAATAGACTCATTAATAAAAGCAGAAGATGAAGATAAAAGAGACCTCATTCTGGCATTTTTGAGGAGTTTGTTGTACAATGGAAGGCGGTTCGCCATCGTTCCGGGCCTGATGGCGGCTCTCATGTTTCTGCTTTTTCAAAAGAGAATGAGGGTCCAAATAAGCTAAAAGGTGCAAAAACCTTACTTTCCGGGTTACCAGTCGAAGTTTCTGTCTTGGCAAATGGGATGAGTCGGAGGAAATAGTTACCTCTTCTTCTACGGCCTGACTGGCCCCCGTGTCATCCTGGCAATAGTTAGTGTCAATAAGGTTATTAAAAATTGGGCCAAGGGAGTCAAGGGCTACCTCCGACTCAGAATCATCATCGAGCTTTAATAGGTCCTCAGCAGTGCTCTTTTTCTTCTTGGAACTTCGGGTCGTCTTCTTGGCGGTGGCTCTAGCCTTCTTGGTGGCTTCATGGTCATACTTGGATTTCCAGAAGTCAGATTTGGCCTGTAAAAAAGTAAACAATATAAAAGATCATGCAGGTATTTAAAACTGCTGAGAAAAATACAAAGAGAAAGAGGTCAGGGGTGTTTTACCTCTGGCACTGGGTTAAGTTTGCAGAAGGGGTTTAACCCGACTTTATTGCAATCTTCATATTTGTCGTTCACCAGAAGGGTTGTCATTGGAACAATATCTTCTTCAGTTAGTTGAATGGAGCTATGACGAAGAGAGTCATCTGGGCCTCCGCCATAGTCATACATCAATTTGGATTGGTGGCTTAGAGGGATAACCCGACACAAGACCCAGCAACGGGTCAAGTCAACACCGGTTAAGCCATTCCCCAATAAGGCATTAATCCTCTTTATAGATGGAATAAGCTTCTTGCATTCAGCAGCAGTGAGCTTATCAGGGAGCACAAACTTGGAGTCCAGACGCCCCGCGCGGTAACCCGTCACTGGTTTTTCATTGGCTGGAGATGTATCTTGGCAATAGAACTAGGTCTGGTTCCAATCCTTGGGATGACTCGATAAGACTATTAGGGGTAAGACGGTGCCCTGCCGGCGCTGAATTGAGATTCCACCAAGTTCCAAGCTAGGGCCATTGGTACACTCGTTCTGGGGGTTCAGATAAAAATACTCTCTGAAGAGTTCCACAGTTGGCTCTTCTTGAAGATACACCTCACAGAGAACTTGGAAGTTGCAGCTATTGGATATGGAATTGGGACCAAGATCTTGAGGGTGGAGTTTGAAAAAATGAAGAACGTCTCTGAAGAACTTTGAGACGGGTGGTGAAAAACCCCTATTCATGTGGTCAGAGAAGACAACAACTTCACCATCTTTTGGGTTAGGTCGTTCCTCGTCCAGGTCAGGTGCACGGTAAGACATAACATCCTTCCCTGGCAAAAATCCTATGGTGAAGAATTCCTTCAAGTTATCCTCAGTTACTGTGGAGGGGACCCAGTTGCAGACAGTCGGTGCTTTTGACAGCATGATGATCAAATAGACGAACTAAAAAGAATTTAACGTGCCAGTTCAATTCAATGGTGATGGTGAAGTTAAATGATGATGGTGCAAATGAGTAATGGAGGCTTAAGTAAGGACTAATGTCATATAAGGGAAAAGTAAGCCGGCGTTATAAGCCGCCATGACTAAAGACGTTTGAAGGAAACCAGAAACAAAATTGGCTAAGTATTGAGGCAAACAAGTTTCCTAATTTCTTGATATTATTTTGGATCAAATGGTCGTTCAAAATGGAAAATATTCTAGGCCTAAAAATCTAGCACAGATGAGTTCATGAGTTCTAATGAGGCCTTTGAACCAGAGAAGGGGATCTATTGGCATCGAGAATGGGCACAAAACAACTACCACACGAATATATGTTCTTTTTGGATCAAGAAGAAGCCGCAGTGGAAGAACTACAAAGAAACCGTGATGAACTATGAAGAACACGCAGAAACCTAGAAACCCTAATGTTGATCTGAGGAGCAGGAAGGTGAACACTAACAACCACGGATCTTCTGCGGAGGTCGCAGCCGTTCTCTGGACCGATTCAGGTTGATGCAACGGCCAAGGTCGACGAAGACGAGGTGCTCTGCGACGGCGACGGAGCTCGAGTAGCAGTAGGGTTGCGAGAGGAAGAAGACGATGAGAGAGAAGAATGAGAAAGACCGGGGCGAGCCTATTTATAAGGGGATAAGCAAATTGGCGGGCGTGAAAATCGAGGAAGACCTGAATAATGATTATCCAACTAAACGGACGCCTCGATTCTCGAAAGACATTAAAAGATAAATATCCGTTGAGGATGACGTCAGAGCAGTTTTTTGTGTTTTCAGAAGATGACATCATGGCGGGTTACAGAATTTCTACAAAGAGAGGAAGATGGATTTCATTTAAGTATTGAAGATTGACAAAGAACAAAGTTCAAAGTCAACCTGGGGCCTAATGTTGGGAATATAGCTACCAGGTAAGACCCGCCCAGGAGGGGCCGAGTCAACCCCAACCACGGCTTACAAAAGGAGCCCAGTAATATTCAAGGTGATAGTTTATTTAGACTTGTAGAAGGCCAAAGCCCAGAGGCGGCTTAAGGCCCAATATTGTAAACCGCCGTACGTAAGGAAAGACTTGTAAAGAAAGGCATATAAAGAAGTCACCGAGCCAGACATGTTTTATGAACCGGCCGGGACTCTATAGGCCGCCAGGCGTCAATCTGTGTATATAAGGGGACGACCCGGCGGTGGCTTAGGGCAAGAAACAAGAGATCGATAACCAAGCCGGTAGATTAGCCCCTTGGTGATCGAAACCCCAGCAATTCCAACACAACTAGACGTAGGCTTTTACCTTCATCGTAAGGGGCCGAACTATTATAAACCTCTCGTGTCCTTTGTCCCGATTAACCCCTTTAAGCTTCCTAGTTGTGATGGCCCTACGACTAAGTCCTTTTGCTAGGACATCTGTCGTGACAATTCCACGACAGTCATGTCTACATTATTCTCGAACCCGTAGGGTCCACATGATTATTGTTCGTTGACGATATAATATTGTATGAGTTATGTATGTTGGTGATCGAATGTTGTTCGGAGTCCAGGATGAGATCACAGACATGCCGAGGTGCTCCGGAATGGTCTGGAGGTAAAGATTGGTATATAGGATGATATGGTTGGGCCAAGGGGTAAGGCTCACGAGGCCTTAAGACAGTGCACAGAGGGGTTTTCTCGGAGAGAAGGGGCTAGACGCCAAGGTTCCTAGCGTCTACCCCCTAGGCCGGACGTCGTAGTCCGTGGTGTTTACGTAAACACCCGAAACTATGGTGTTGGGCCCTGGAGTCTGAGAAAGACTCTTCTTTGCATTCCAAAGCGACTTTGGGGAGGTCCTCTCCCCATGTAACGACCCCAGGGCTCAACATATAAATAGAGGAGCGGGGCTAGCCCCTAGAACAAAAGTTTTTGAGCCTCCTCTAGTTGATCTAGTTCTAGTTCTAGTTTGTCCTAGTTGACTAATTAAAGCTAGTGTAACCCCCACAATGCGGCTATACCTCCCATGTGTCGAGGCACGTCTTAGAGGCATAACCGCATGGTGGTTTTTGTCGCAAGACGAGTAATCTTCACACAATCCCATGTACTGAATAAGAGAGGGATAAAGAGTTGGCTTACAATCGCCACTTCAAACAAATAAAAAGTTAAACATACATCATCCAGAGTACAATCAAGGTCCGACTACGGAACCAAAATAAAAGAAGACAACCCCAAATGCTAGATCCCCGATCGTCCCAATTGGGCACCACTACTGATCAACCGGAAAAGACACAAAACAATGATCAAGATCCTCATCGAGCTCCCACTTGCACTGGTATCATCGGCACCTGCAACTGTTTGGAAGTATCCGTGAGTCACGAGGACTTAGCAATCTCACACCCGCGAGATCAAGACTATTTAAGCTTATGGGTAGAGTAAGGTAATGAGGTGGAGCTGCAGTAAGCACTAAGCATATATGGTGGCTAACATACGCAAATAAGAGCGATAAGAGAAGCAATGCAACGTTCGTGAAGCTAGAAGTGATCAAGAAGTGATCCTGAAACTACTTACGCACAACCATAACACAAGATCCGTGTTCACTTCCCGGACTTCGCCGAAAAGAGACCACCACGGCTACACGCGCGGTTGATGCATTTTAATTAAGTCAAGTGTCAAGGTCTCTATAACAGGACATTAAAAAATTCCCATCTGCCACATAACTGCGGGCACGTCTCTTGAAAATTTATATCCTGCAGGGGTGTCCCAACTTAACCCATCACAAGCTCTCACGGTCAACGAAGGATATTCCTTCTCCCGGGAAGACCCGATTAGGCTCGGAATCCCAGTTACAAGACTTTTCGACAATGGTAAAACAAGACCAGCAAAGCCGCCCAAATGTGCCGACAAATCCCGATAGGAGCTGCACATATCTCATTCTCAGGGAACACCGGATAGGTCAAGCTACGAGTAAAACCAGCCCTCAAGTTTCCCCGAGGTGGCCCCGCAGGCTACCCGGTTCGGACCAACACCTAGAGAAGCACTGGCCCGGGGGGGTTAAAATAAATATGATCGTCGGGTTGGCCGACCCAAGGGAAGGGTAATAGGTTGTTAGGCAAATGTAAAACCAACGTTGGGCCTTGCTAGAGGAATTTTATTCAAAGCAAACTGTCAAGGGGGGGCCCATAACCCCAACCGCGTTAGGAACGCAAAATCAAGGAACATAATGCCGGTATGACGGAAACTAGGGCGGCAAGAGTGGGACAAAACACTAGGAAAAAGGTCGAGCCTTCCACCCTTTACCAAGTACATAGATGCATTAATTAAAATAAGAGAATTTATGATATCCCAACATATCCATGTTCCAACATGGAACAAACTTCAGCTTCACCTGCAACTAACAATGCTATAAGAGGGGCTGAGCCAAAGCGGTAACTTAGCCAAACAACGGTTTGCTAGGAAGGTGGGTTAGAGGCTTGAGATGGAAATATGGGAGGCATAATATAACAAGTGGTAGGTAGCGCGACATAGCGATAGAACGAACAACTAGCAAGCAAAGATAGAAGTGATTTCGAGGGTATGATCATCTTGCCTGCAATGTTCTCAGAGTTGTCGAAAGCTTGCTCCTCGTTAGCGTACTTAACAGGTTCCTCATTCACGTACTCGTCTCCCGGATCTACCCAAGGCAAGAACACAAGAAATTGAACAACAATCAATCATGGTGCAATGCACAAGCAACATGATGAAAGACATGACATGATATGCAAGATATGACGTGCAATGCATAAGGGTACTCTGGAAGGAAAAGAATGAACAAGGCATCAACTTGGCAAACCAAGTATGCTGCTAGAAAGATGAGATGATTTCGGTCGAAATCGATATAAGGATCACTGGAAACGGATGCACGGTTCCCAAATGACAATCAATGTAAGGATGATGCAAAACTGCGATTAAGACCGTGATGGCACTTAGAATACAACAAGAAACTAAGCTACTGCACTCCAACATAGCAACAAAGCATACGCAGTGATGTACTCAAGATGCTAGACAAAACATGAACACTGAGCTACGTCTAAATCACACAAGAGCAGGTTCAAACAAGCATGGAAAAAGTGCAGAAGATATTAGCATCACAGACTTAGTGAAAATACTAACATGCCAGGAATAACATCAGGAAGCAATGTTTAGAGCAATCAAACAACATGCTATAGGAACATATTATAGCAATATAAGGCATGGAATTAATTTACTAAATGCATAGAACAAAAGTCTCTTACTTACCATTTGCCAAAAAGGCACAGAAGATATGATGGCACCCATGTAAACATAGCAAGTTTAATTAACAGATTCAGACTTAGCAGAAAACTGAGCATGGCATAAACAGAGTTATGAAGGCATCCTTGCGAGCTCAAACCGCTCATCACAAAGCCTTGCATGACAAAACAAGCATACCAATAGCAATAAGACATGTTCCTGAAGCTAACCATGGCAAGATCAAGTTCATAGGATGCATGGATCACCAGCAAAACACATCACAATATTGATTATCATGTTAACAATCTGCAAGGAACATTATCTAGCAAAAGTAGAGCAAGAAAACGACATGCTAGGGCACTCCATAATTGCAACCAGAGGCATGAATGGAGAGAGCATAACCACATGTTCAAAACATCCTTACTGAAGTATCTCAAAATAAGCATGGATCTCATGGTAGCATCAAGTTTACATGGCATCAAAATAACAACAGGAAAATCCTAAGTCCCTGAAAACAGCAATATCACGGAGCCTACTTCGCATGTTTGTGCTAGTTACCAAATATATCACAAAAATACAAGTCTTGCACCCCTGTAAAGATGGCATGTAGTAGTTCAAACACATGTAGACCTCATGCTCATAGGATGCACACATCAAATACAACAAAAATGACAAATCACCATGTTTTGTAAACAACCAGCAGTTAACATTTTATAGCACTATTGCAACGATCAAAATGGCATCATAATGTACAGTAACATGCATTCAAATGCTACTAACATGAAGAGCTCAATGAGACGAACATTTCGACATATCATATGCCTGATTTGGAGCCACGGTCACCGACATATGATAACAAAATTTGCCACCTCGTGGGGAAGTCAAAATAACTCTAGCCCTCGAGCCTTCTAATTGCCTGGACCCATCGAAGTGAGTTGTCCAATATGTATTATCAGGCTTCTCCTCAGGTGTCTGCAACTCCGTCTAGTCATTGATGAAATCCATTAGAGCCTAAGATTTAATAGCTGTTCTTGGCACACATTTTAAACCATGGGGACCAAGCTCAATAGCCCATTTAGCCACTCGACCTGTAGCCTCTCTATTCTGAATAATATCCCCCAAAGGGGCAGAACTGACAATAGTAATAGGATGGCCAAGAAAATAATGCTTCATCTTACGGCTGGCGATGAACACCCCATATACCAGCTTTTGCCAATCTGGATATCGCTGCTTAGACTCAATTAATACCTCACTAACATAATAAGCCGGCCTCTGGATTGGGTATTCCTTACCCGTTTCCTTACATTCCACCACAATCGCCACACTGACAGCCCTGCTGTTGGCAGCCACATATAAAAGCAAAGGCTCTTTCTCAATGGGAGCTACAAGGACAAGCATCTCAGCTAACTATTTCTTGAGCGCCTCAAATGCCTCATTAGCAGCATTGCTCCAAACAAAGTGATATGTTTTCTTCATCATCTGGTATGGAGGAATTGCCTTCTGTCCCAGGCGGCTTATGAACCGATCTAAAACTACAATTTGACTCGCCAAGCTTTGAACTTCATTGACACGTGCCGTCTTAGCCATTGTAGTGATAGCATTAATTTTCTCTTGGTTAGCTTAAATACCTCTCTCTGAGACTAGAAAACCCAAGAGCTTGCCTGCAGGCACACCAAAAACACACTTGGCTGGGCTAAGCATCATTTTATAGACCCAGAGATTATCAAAAGTCTCTTTCAAATCATCCAATAGGGTCTCCTTCTTCCTGGACTTGACAATAATATCATCCACATAAGCATGAACATTGCGCCAAATCTGGTCTTGGAAACAATTCTAGACACAATACTGATAAGTCGCCTGGGCACTCTTGACCCCAAAAGGCATAGATACATAGCAGAAAGCCCCAAAAGGTGTAATGAAACTCGTCTTCTCTTGGTCTTTAACCGCCATCTTAATCTGATGATAACCATAATAAGCATCCAGGAAGCACAAACGCTCAGAACCCACCTTGGCATCTATGATCTGATCAATATGGGGAAGAGCAAAAGGATCAGTCGGACAAGCTTTATTAAGCTCTGTATAATCCACACACATATGCCAAGTGCCATTCTTCTTAAGTACCAGCACTGGGTTAGCCAACCACTTAGGTGAAAAACTTCTACGATGAAGCCGGCCGCCAAGAGCCGGGCCACCTCTTCTCTAATAGCCTTACGTCGCTCTTCATTGAAACGACGAAGGAACTGTATCACCGGCTTAAACTTAGGATCAATAATGAGAGTGTGCTCAAGAAGTTCTCTCGGTACACCTGGCATGTCTAAAGGCTTCCATGTGAAGATGTCCCGGTTCTCACAGATGAACACGATGAGCGTGCCTTCCTATTTTAGATCCATGTCAGCCCTGATGGTGAACTGCTGAGATGAGTCGCTAGGAACAAAGTCAATCTGCTTGGTGTCATCGGCCGACTTAAACTTCAACAAAGGGTCTTGCTAAGTGGTCGGCTTCTTCAAAGGGGTCATATCAGCTGGGTCAACATTATCTTTATAGAACTCGAGCTCCTCCGTGGCACAAGCCGACTATGCATATGCAACATCTCCTTCCTCACATTCCAACGAAATTCTTCTATCTCCATGGATTGTAATTGTGCCCTTACGCCCTGGCATTTTAAGCTGCAAATAAACATAACAAGTCTGTGCCATAAACTTGGCATAATCCGGGCGCCCAAACAAGGCATGATAAGGGCTCTTGATTTTGACCACTTCAAACCACAATGTCTCTGCTCTGTAGTCCTAGTCATCACCAAAAGCCACCTCCAGGGCGATCTTCCCTATTGGGTGTGCCGACTACCAGGGACCACACCATGAAAAACTGTAGACCACATCATAATAAAGGATATTGATGCTACTACCACCGTCCACGAGAACTTTAGTGAACCTGTAACTCCCAACCCGAGGGGCTACCACCAATGCTAGTTGCCCGGATTCTCAACCCGGGGCGGGTGATCCTCTCTACTCCATGTGATCGGATGTTCTGACCACCGCAAATATTGAGGCACCGCCAACTCAATCTCACTGACCGCACTCTCATGGACCTTCTGATCTCTCTTGTAGAGGATCGTGGTGAAGCCATGGTACTGACCACTGCTTAGCTGCTTTGGATTGCTCTGCTATTCTGACTGATGTTGCTGGTTACTCTGAACAGACTATTGGTTATTACTGCCCTGGTTGCCTTGTCCTAGATATCCAGAATTTGAGCCGCCACCGCCAAAGCTGGCTCCTTGTGAGCCGGATCCTGACCCGCCAGGCGGGCCATTATTACCACCATGATTCCAATTGAAGCTAGAATTCTTGTACTCTTTCATGATGAAACAATCCTTCCAAGCACGAGTCAATGGTTGACCGGGCAGACTATGCTTTGGGTAAGGGTCATTAATCATGGCCTCGAGGTTAAATTTTGGTCCCCCAAATTGCGGTTTACCCTGACGAAGCTGATTTTTATGTTGAGCATTGGTGTTAGCCACAAAATCTGACCCACCATCGGTTTGTTTGCGCTTACCACCGTTGCCCTGGTTCTGACCATTATGCCCTATCACATTTTGCTGCTAGCCCTTAACATTGCCACTCTTCTTCCCCTTGTTGGATCTTTCATCATCAGATCGAAGGTCCTTAGTGTTGTTTGAGTCGACATACTTGATGAGAGCCACCATGAGCTCTCCCATGTCATTGCAGTGACGCTTAAGCTGCCCCAACTTCTACCTAAGAGGCGTGAAGTGACAATTCTTCTCCAAAATTAGAACAACAGAGCCGGCTGTGATGCTATCCGATGGGTGGATAATAGCTGAAACCCGGCGAACCCAATGATGGGCCGACTCATCCTCTCGCTGCACACAAGCGTCGAGATCAATAATCTACAGAGGCTGCTTACATGTGCCTTTAGAATTCTCAATGAAGCGCGCCTTCAATTCATCCCATGAACTAATTGAATTGGCTGGTAGCCCTTTCAACTAGGTTCGAGCCGGTCCATCCAGCATCGTGGTGAAGTACTTGGCACACACAGCAACGTTAACATATAAGATCTCCATAGCCAGCTTGTAGCTCTCAATCCAAGCCTTCGGTGGAAGATCAGGTGTGTAATTAGGCACCTTACAAGGGACCTCAAAATCCTTAGGCAAATACTCATTACGTAGAGCCGGCACCAGACACGGCACACCAACTGTCCTGGAAGTCATCCCAGCCTCCACAGTCGCTGAACGGTTTAACTGGAATTGTTGATGAGCCCCCAATTGAGCCGCCAATTCCACTTCATGACGGGCTCTAGCCTGATCCACAAGGGCCTGAGCAGTATCATCATCGCGAGGCAGGTTATGTCCATGGGGGCAGGTCATCATTGCAAGGCAGGTTACGATGGTATTTACTGCTGGAAACCGCAGCGGCTCAATGCGTCGGTTGTAACTTCGACTTTGGTGCGGTGTTGAGTGAATTCGCTCACGACTGTATGAGTAAGCCTCCTGCTGTGCCATGGCCATTTGAAGAAGCTCTAAAGTGTTTCGGGTCTCTGCCGCAGCCGAAGATTCGCCCTCGAATGGAATAGCCCCCAATCATGATGCTGCAGCAATCATATTATCCACCCGGGTTGGAGTAGTGGCTAGAATGTGTTGGAACTCATTGAGGGGGGGTTAGATCCCGACGAGGCGGGTGTGGCATACGAGGTTGAGCCACCGCTCCGGTCCCAGGCGCCTCAGCAACCCGGGTCACACCGGGCGGGTTACTCGTTCCTGCCTCGGGCGTGTCGAAGAGATTCCACCCCTCAAACTACGAAGGTATGCGGCTCTGGTGCCTTCTTCGAAGAACAACATTTGACACATTCTGATCCAGATTTAGGCGAAAAGCTTCTGCCCTTATCCGTCGTGACTCGTCCTCCAACGCAGCTCACTCTGTTGCCATCCTGGCATTTTCCGCACAGACATCCTCCCTGGCCTTAGCCACCTCATCCCGCAGCTTTGCAACCTCTGCATTATGCTACACTTGATTCGCCAGAGCGTCCAAGAGCTCGGATAAGACTTGAGCCGGCAGCCGCGCAGGGCCGCTCGCCCCAGCCGTCACAGCACCAGCTGAGCCAGACATCATGGCCGCGATAATTGAGGAGTATAACACTAGTTGTGTGCCAGCCATGAAAATAGTAGCCATGCTTGGCGGCTCATAGGGGTCCGGAATACACAGACCATCGGAATAGCCCCCAAGCCCACCATATAGCAGCTGATAGATTGACTCGGTTTCTCTGGTTGAGGACTCATCGCCTGAATAGATGGTCGTCTCTCCACAAGATACAAATCCTTCCTCAAGATCCGACCCATGAACAAAGCCAACAAAGGCGCACTTCCGGCCTGGTTGAACCCTGGTGGGTCGCGCGTGCTGAGTCATCTCGATGATGTCGGTGCAGGTGTCCAACCCAGGCTCCGACTCACCGGTCTTGCCGATGAAGACATGAATTCCGCCAAAGGGGACCCGGTACCCATACTCAATTGAGTCGGCCTCGAGGCCCCAGCCAGCGTCGTCGATGCAGATCTTGCCGCGACGACTCTTGGTCATCCAGCCCATGGTGTATCCTTTGATCCTTGAGAAGTTGCCCTTCAAGAACTCGAAACCACTGTGCTCTGGCCCCATGGTGGGCGCCAACTGTCATGGTTTTGTCACGACAGATGCCCTAGTGAAAGGACATAGGTGTGGAGCCATCGCAATGTAGGTTAGCTCTAAGGGGTTGGATGGGACAAAGGACACAAAGGTTTCACCCAAGTTCGGCCCCTCACATTGATTTAATAGCCTACGTCCTGCTTCTAGTTGTATTGCTACAGTTTTGATTACAAGGGAGTGAATACGCTTAACCTAGTTATCAAACAATTGATTCTTGAGTTCACCCACCGCCGGGTCTTGCCTTCATATACATAGGCCGAGGCCAGGCAGTTTACAGAAGTCCAGGCTGATCACACAATGTAACCGACCATGTCTCTAAGTCACCCTGCCTTGTTAGGCAAGCTATCATTGGGCGGCTCACAACTTCGGATCTTGAGTCACCTCCAGGTCATTGGCCTTCAATAGGCCTGCTTGTAAGCCGCCTTTGGTCTTCTCATATTGTCTACGCAGGCCATATTGGGCCTTCAATTATAAGTCACCAACGATATAACCCGGCCCCTCCTGGGCGAGTCATGTCACGAGGTTATATCCCAATATGAATTGAGCTGAATTTTTTCATGAGGCAATTTTTTGGATGTCAAAGAGAGCACAAAAGGTTTGGGAGCAATCAAGAAAAGATAAATGACACCTCCTTCAGAAAGTGCCACTCTAGATAGAATAGGAAATTGAATTTTTGCTGAATTATTTTTGAACTGGATAGAGAAGGTTTGGACATATTCGTGGAACATATGATCCAAACAATTTATGAGAATGTTTTGGGAATGTTGTGGAAGACATAAATATAGGTCAAACAGGCTTATTCATTTAATGGAAAAAATAAATATTCCCAAGAAAAAAATTGGGGTTGGGCTAGAATAGAAATGACATGATCTTGGGAGACATTTGAGAATGATGAACCACTTGGGGGAGAAGAAATGAAGATCTCCCAGGTTTCAAGTCCATAGAACTGCACCAAAAATCAAGTCAAAGCAAAACCAACTAAATTCAAAAGAAAAAGAAAGGTTCAAAAGCCAGGGTGTTCCAGACCTACACCCCTTAGAAAAAATCTCATCCTCGAGATTTGCTTGCTCAGGGAATAAGTGTGAATATGAAATAAGGAAACCGTTTCCAATGCGGGTATCCTTTTCATTTGTTTATTGTTCCCTCGAGACTTTCATATGATCAGATTACTTCGCTCTAGGTGGTTTGCTTCCTAAATTTCCGACGTTTGTTTCTAATATATCAAATCCTTATGCTGACTTTGAATTGTTCATATCAGCCGGTAACATCCAAGGAATATAATAATAATTTTCTTGTGGACGTGAAATGTTCTTTATTTCCTTCCATCATGTTCCTTAAATAAATGCACAACTTCTGGGTTCAAACAATGTTGAGAGTCATAGACATTCTCTTGACAGAATCTCACTGCCATAGGTGATACTGAATCATCTATGTTTGTTTCCTTGTCTCAAGATTGAAATTTGTGCCAAAGATACGACTGTATCCTATGTTGTCTGTATCTCCATAGGGAATCATGGTGTCAAGCTGACTTGGGTATACGGGCCATGACAGTTGGGCAAGAATATTTATACCTTTTCTTGCATGTTTTACTCCCTGATTGTTATTATTTTCTTTGGCGGAATCCCTTGCTGAAATAGCTTGGCCACATATGTCCTTGATCCTCTTACCGCCCATAGATGTTGTTGGTACTATATTTTAGCATTCTAACTTGTTCTTGCTCAAGACATGGGTCCGCATAAATATGACATGTTTATGGGGAATGTACTTGTACAGAGCTTGTTGTTTTTGTCGGATTAGGGGTTCCACAGAACCTTGAGAGGTTCGAGTTCTAGGGTGCGTGCGAGGTGCTCTTGTGCTCGATGAGCTGGTGGGTGAGAGGATGATCTCTATCATTTGTCCTCCTCTATGGTGGTGGATAAGTCCTATTTATAGTGGCCTTGGTCCTCTTCCCAAATGCCAGGCGGGAAGGGATCCCACAACGGCCAAATTTGAAGGGGGGCAACTAGTACATGCTATCCTGACAAAAGTAGTCTTCGGCTGCAAAAGCTCCTGCTCGTGACACCGCGGTGGGCTCCGCAATGACCTCCGTCCTGCCGTCCTGGCGGTCTTGGCCTTGTTGCACCAGAATGGAAACCTTTAGCTGATTTCCCGGGACTCCGCACCTGCACCTGCCTCCTTAGCACCAAAGAGGAAACTAGTGCACTGCGCCCGCTGGCACCCGCCTGGCCTTGGTCGTCATGGCTCACGTCCTCCGAACCTCATGATGTGCACCTTGCATAGATATATCCGCTCCTCGGGAGCCAGCCTGGGGAAGCCGCCCCATGGAGGTCTTGGTGTCGTCCGCCTCGTGAGGCTTGGCCCCTTGCGAGGCTCTTGAGTTGTCGATCCTAAAGCTAGGCCGTACCGGGCCGTCGACGGGGCCATGCCGTGGGCCACAAGCAGGCAAGTCTGGGCACCCCGTTCCCAGAAAGCCGACAGTAGCCCCGGGCCCTAGGCGTGCTCGAACTTGGCTTCGAGGCGAAGCCAAAGGGCAAGTGCGGAGCGTCGCAGGTCCTAACCGCCTGCAGCCTTGGTCGACGCTTGGCGATTGATGGGACGTGGGCACCTCTGCTTCCCCTTGCTGCCTCGGCAACCGTTCGACTTGACGGGACCCTACTACATGCAGAGAGACCATCATTGTGTTAGATCATGGAGGCAGGCGGTTTGCCTTCCTCTGGCTGTAAATGAGGGGAGAGGCAAATCCCCCTTTGCTCATCTTCGTATTCTCGCCACTCGCTCCTTCTTCCTCCTCCTTGCCTTGCCGTCTTGTCGTAGCTCCCATGGCACCTATCAGGAGGTTTTCTACGGTGGAAAAGGGGATGGCCCCTCGGGAGGAGCCTTTACCGCTTTCGCAGAAGAAGAGGTTTAGTCGCCCTTCCGATGCCTCCAAAAGACAGGAGGTGACATGGCCTTGGTACGAGCGGCCACCGCCTGGCTTCCCGCTCCCTCTGTACACCCACGCGCAGGGCTCCAGAGAGGGCGGCAATGCCCAGTGCCGCGTGAGCCATGAACACAGTGGCCAGGCCAGGGCTACACAGCCAGCTGGCCTACGAACCCACACCAAGAGCTCCTCGCGCGAGCTCGTGGTGTGTGCGGCAATGCCGCCACGCATGTGGATTCGGCTCCCACGGCTCCTCGCCATGGGGATGCCACTGCGGGGGCCGCTCGAGTTGTGGCTGGAGCACCCCGGGTGCTGCAGCCTGGCCACGGGGGCGGAGGTCGAGGCCGTCCCCCCGGGCGGCATCTTCATGACTCGAGGATGGGGCAAGGTCGTCCGTACCTGCCGCGTGGATGGGGCCCTCGCCATCCAATTTGAGTACGATGGCGCCTCCATGTTGTTCTTAAAAGTCTTCGACGAGGAAGGCCGACGGCTGGTGTGCTACCCCGGAGGAAGCAGCCCGCGTGGCGCGGCCGCAGGCATTGAGCCTTCCCCCGGCCTCACCGACAGCCCCTCCAGCAGCAGCGGTGACTCCTGGGAATCCAGCGACTCTCCTGAGCCCAGCGAGTCCCCGGAGTCCAGCGACGACAGGTGCGTGCCTCCGAGCTCACGCCGCGCCCGAAGCGCGGCCGCGGCAGCCACTCGGCGTCATAGATGATGCCCAGGAGTCGTGGTCCCTTGAAGCTTCCTTCTTTTGTTTTCCTGCGCAAAATCATGACAAACCCCGTGGGGGGGTGTAAAAAACTGTACTACTTTTGCTCCAAAGTTTATTACTCCTAGTATAAGGTTGTGGTTGTGTGTCTTTTTATGGCATCATTCCCCCTTTTCGTTCGCGCGGTAGCTTTGCGCTCTACGCTGACATGTCCCAGTCCCCAGGAAAGCTTCAGCCGTTGCTGGTATGCTAAGTCACGATGCCGTTGTCAAGGCCAGGAGGTGAGCAGCCTGATGTCCGGTGAGAGTTCCTAAGGTGCTATGCTCAAGAGGTCTCCTTTGGCGTTCAAGCAACTTCCTGTCGGCCGAAATGGAAAGTGGCGTTACTAGAGCAAGATTGCGACAGTCAAAATTCTGGACGGCGGGTTCATGCTGATATGCATAGGTCACTTATCTTTACGGGCCTGCGATGATTCCTTTGTGTAGCGCATGGTTGGGCCTCACGGGTGATGCTTTCAGGTACGGATCACGCCGGCCTCCCCTTCCCTCGCTCATCTGAGTGCTCTACGTCCTTAGGTCCCAACCCTTGAGCGAGGCTTAGCCACCGCTGGTATGAGGTTGTGTTGCCGTGGTCAAGGCCAGGGGTGAGGGCTTGAGAGTCAGTAGGAGCTCTTGAGGTGCGGTGCTGAGGAGCCCCCCTTTAACTTTCAAGTGAATTGCGTGAAAAAGGGACGGCTGGCGGGGCCGCCTATAGCCAAGCTCCAGGTGTTCCTGCGGGTTAATCCAAGAAGCGAGCGCTACTCGGGCCTGCTATCCTGCCACTGATCATTCCACAAGAAGATGAAGGCACTGAGGATCTGGTGAGGTGACGTGCGCGAGGCTGGCCGTGAGCCAGAGCTCGATGTCTCAGGTTTGTCAGCGTTGCAGGGTCGGACCCGAGCACAAGCGCCGTGCCAGCATGCCCCATTGCGGAATGAGCAAGAGGCCGGTCAGCAATGCAGGAGGCGGCGAAGGGCGATAAATGACAGGGAAGCGGGTGATAACATAAATAATCTCATGAAAAGAGGTAAACCCACTCTAATAGATGCGAAGAACGGTACATGCCACAGGGACAGACCCACGCTGCCTGGGGATGATGCAGCCCGAGGGGCGCCCCCATCTGAGCGGCTAGAAGATGCAAGAATGGTACATGTCGCAGGGACAGACCCACGCAACCTAGGGATAAAGCAGCCCAAGGGGCGCCCCAACTGAATACATTGGAAAACGTCACCAGGCACCAATGCTGAAGAGATGTTGAAGTAGCTGAAGACACGTGCTAAAGAAGTCGCTCCTCACGAGCCACCTTGGCCTTCAACCTTAGGAAGCTCCGGAGGCTCAAGGGGCTCATGAAGAATCGTCGCCATCTCCGCCAGGACCGCCTGGTGCTTGGCCTCCTGAGCCGCCAGGATGCTCCGTATGTAGTGTTGAGATGCAACAGCCGTGTTCGGCAAGCCCAAGGTCATGCCAACATAGCTATGAGGGGGGCCCTCGCACCGGCCGACACGAGACGGCCATTAGAGCCGCTGAGAGGCGACCCAGTTGAGTCTTGTGATATTAACACGGACGCGCAGCTCGCTATCATCGCCAAGACAAGGACTGTGCTTGGTGGCGGGCGACTGTCGCCGCACATGGCTCCAGCTCCTGAAGCTCGTTGATTGCCTTCGTGATGAACTCCTGGGCAATCGGCGTCCCGTGCCTTGTGCCCACCAAGCGGAAACGCACGCTGAAGCAGGCCTCCACGTGGTGCCCGAGCGCCTCCCTCGTGACATTGGCTATGTCAGAGGCCGTCCAGAAGAGAGCCCCCGGGCCAGCTTGAGGGGGTGTTGGGCGCACCTTCCTATGCGAGGGAGGGAGGCGCCCCATCCATGGGTGCAGGTCCTGAGGTAGTGCCGCCGGACGCCCCGCTCCCCTGAGGTTCCTGGTAGAGTAGCTACTTTTTCTTCTTGGGGATTCGAGCCTCGGGAGGGTAGATGGCGCCTTCATCGTCGGTGTTCTCGACAGCCGCAGCCTGGTAGGCGCGCTCGATGGAGAACACCGCGTACTTCTCCTCGCAAGCGACCGTGAGGACGTCATGGCTCCCTAGCATCTTGAGGACATTGTAGCCATGATGAGTCACTGCCATGAACTTGGCCAGGGTCGGGTACCCAAGGATGGCGTTGTATGGAAGACGGATGTGGGTGACATCAAAGTCGATGAGCTCTGTGCGGTAGTCGTCGCGCTGGCCGAAGGTGATAGGGAGACAGATCAGCCCTATCGGGGTGGTGGAGCCGTCGGTCACTCCTGAGAAGGGTTTGGTGGGCTACAGCTAGTCATAGGGCACATGGAGTCGTTCGAAGGTTTCGGTAGACAGAACATTGAGCCCCAGACCGCTATCGATGAGGGTTTTGGTGACGAGGACATTGCTGATGACGGGTGAGCAGAGCATTGGGAGGGCGCCGACAGTTGCCGTGCACTTGAGCTGGTCGGACGACCTAAAGGTGATGGTGCACTGGGACCATTTGAGCGGACACGTAGCCTCGAGCTTTGGAAGGGCCATATTCACCTCGCAAGCAAACTGCTTGAAGATGCGATGAGAGGACGGGGCCTGGGCGCCGCCCAGGATGCAGGCTATGGCACGAGGTTCCTGGAAGCCGCCCAGCCCCCTCGTCCTGGTGGTGGTGGTCGTTCCTTATTGGTGCTCGTGGTAGCGGAGGGAGGCCAGCGTTGCCCTGAGGACGATCCTCACGAGGCTGCTCTCTCCAGGTGCCCTCGCGAGGCTGGCCCTGCCAGCTCTCCTCACGAGGCTGATCGCGCCACTCCTGGCAGGGGCCACGGTCGTCCCAGCGTCCTCCTCTTCGGCCTCCTCCGCGACAGTAGCCTCGATCGCTGCGCTCGGGGCGACGACCAAGGCGCCCATCACGGATGGCCCTAAGCTCCTGACAGTCGTTGGTGTTGTGGTTGTGCATGTTGTGGAAGATGAAGAACAGGCGACTGCTCTTGGATGACTCCGGGTGATCACAGCCGCGCTTCATCTCTAGTTCAGCTGCGAGCACGGCCGCCCCCTTGCACTTCACGTCCTTGTCCTTGGCCTTCTTGTCCTCCGGGCCGGTCTCTGGGAGCTAGAGGAGGGAGAGGCGTCCCTCCTTAGCTCTCGCGCACTTGGTTGCCATGTTGAACATCTTCAGAGTTGTGCACAGGTCCTCATATATGGCGAGCTCTTCCTTCATCTTGACGTCACGGGCACCATCAGTGAATGCGCGGATGATGGCACCATCCGACACCTTGGGGATCTTGAGACGAATGCCGTTGAAGCGCTGGATGTACTTCTGCAGGGTCTCCCTGGCTGCTGCTTGATGCGCTGCAGGTCACCCGCGGCAGGGGGGCGATCGCGAGTGCCCTAGAAGTTGGCAATGGAACGCTTGCGCATCTCACCCCAGGAGGAGGTTGATCCCACGGGCTGGTTCAGGAGCCAAGAACATGCCCCATCCTTGAGGGCCATGGAAAACTA
The DNA here is from genome assembly GCF_018294505.1 of Triticum aestivum. Lineage (NCBI taxonomy): Eukaryota > Viridiplantae > Streptophyta > Magnoliopsida > Poales > Poaceae > Triticum > Triticum aestivum. Next base: position 366,634,883 of record NC_057809.1, on the reverse strand, counting down.
GTTCACCATAACCTTCTCGTAGGCGTTGGCCGCCTAGATGCTCAGCTCCTAGAGCTGCAAGAACTCAGCAGGGTCGGCGGTGCCGTCGTAGCGTGGAGGCAGGTTGGGCTTGAAATTCCCCGGCCAGATGACGCTGTGTAGCTCTAGAGTGAAGGCATGGCAGCCCGCTGTGGTTACAGGCGCTCGGCGTGGGTGTGGAACTTGATCTTGGTGCTCGCGCACGACCACGGTAGGTGGCGCGCGGTCCTGACGTAGCGGTGGTGGGAGCGCACGCGCCTCTGCCTGCGGCCGCTGGACCAGCTAGCAGCTTTCTTCTTCACGCGCAGGCGCCCTGCGTGGTACGTCAGCCGCAGCAGGCGGCTGTTGAGGCAGTGGGAGAGATAGTGCAGGAGAGCCCCTGGCGGCGCTGACGAGCTCGGTGATGCGGTCCAGCCAATCTTCATAGAGGTCATCGACGGGGCGATAGCACAGGAGCTCGCGCGCCATGAGCAACGCGGCCTACGCATTCACTGGGCCGTGACGAGCGTGAGATGACGAACCGGCCGGGGTCAACAACGGGATGGTCGTGCACCCGTCACGCCGCACAGAGGGGCACAACAACTAAGCTTGCTGCTCGTGCCCCGCCGAGCTGGTGGAGGCGTTGGCAGTGGGCAACATGGAACGACGGGGAGGCCCGCCAGCAAGCGTCGTCTGGGCGACCCGAGTGGCGAGGGCGGCCTGACGCTCAGCACGGGCTCAACGGGCGTCAGCCATGGAAGTGGTGGAGCAGTGGCGAATCGGTCGGCGGGAGAGAGGCTCCGACGCACCCCTACCTAGCACGCCAAATGGATTCGGGGTTCCGCAGACCCTTGAGAGGTTCGAACTCTGGGGTGCGTGTGAAGAACTCGTCCTCCTTAGTCTTCCTGCCCACCGATCCCATGGCCTAGCTCGACGAACCTAACGAACAAGACACAACCGTTTATCTAGGTTCAAACCACCTTGCGGTATAAAACCTGACTCCTGCTTTGTGGTGGATTAGCCTCGAGGGGCTGCGGACGAACTAGTACAAGGCTGGAATAGCCTCAGGAGGAGAGGTGTTCTTATGCTCGATGAGCTGGTGGGTGAGAAGATGATCTCTACCATCCGTCCTCCTCTATGGTAGTGGCTAAGTCCTATTTATGGTGGCCTTGGTCCTCTTCCCAAATGTTAGGTGGGAAGGGATCCCACAACGGCCAAATTTGAAGGAGGACAACTAGTACATGCTATCCTGACAAAGGTATTCTTCACGTACAAAAGCCCCAGGTCATGATGCCGCTATGGGCTCCACGATGACCTCCGTCCTACCGTCCTAGCAGTCTTGGTCTTGTTGCACTGGAATGGAAACCTTTAGCTGATTCCTCAGGACTCTGTGCCTGCGCTTGCCTCCTTAGCACCAAAGAGGAAACTGGTACAGTGCGCCTGCTGGGCCTGCCTGGCCTTGGTCGTAATGGCTCACGTCATCCGAAACTCACGAGGTGCACCTTGCATAGATATCGCCGCTCCTCGGGAGCCAGCCTGGGGAAGACGTTCCCTAGGGAGGTCTTGGTGTCGTCCTCCTCATGAGGCTTGGCCCCTTGCGAGGGTCTTGAGTTTTCGATCCTGAAGTTGGGCCGTACCGGTCCATCGACGGGGCCACTGTCGGATCAGGGGTTCCGAAAAAACCCTCGAGGTTCGAACACTGGGGTGCGCGCGAAGGTTTTCTCCCTATCGATCCACGCCCTAGCTCGCTAAGATCTCGCGGATGAACTCCACGAACTTGCAACACAAAGACACGTGATTTATAATGGTTCGGGCCACCGTTGTGGTGTAATACTCTACCCCAGTATAGTGGTGGTGGATTGCCTCTTGGGCTGATGACGAATAGTACAAGGGGAAAACAACCTCATGAGGTTGAGGTGTTCTTGTGCTTGGCGAACTTGTGTGGGTGAGATGCCTCTGGATGAGTTCTCCCCCTTTTTCTCTCTCGCTTTTAGTTCCCCTACTACGGTGGCTAGTTCTACTTATATAGTCCCTGGTCCTCTCCCAAATATTGAGCGGGAAGGGAGCCAACAATGGCCAATTTGAAACGGGACAACTAGTACAACTTATCCTGACAAAAGTAGTCTTCGCCTGCAAAAGGCTCTGGTGGTGATGCCATCTTGGGCTCCATGGTGACCTTCGTCTTGCCATCCTGCTAGTCTTGGTCTCGTTGCACCGATATGGAAACCTTTGCTTGATGCCTCGGTACTCCGCGCCTGCGCTTGCCCCCTTGGCACCAAAGAGGAAATAAGGACATTGTGTGCGTTGGTGCCTGCCTGGCGCCCACCTGGTCTCGATCGTCATGGCTCACGTCACGAGGACCTCACGAGGTTTGCCTTGCCTTGATCTCTCCGCCCCTCGTGAGCCTGCCTGGCGAGGCCGCTCCTAAGGAGGTCTTGCATCGTCCGCCTCGCGAGGCTCGGCCCCTCGCGAGGGTCTTGAATACCTCGTCGATGAAGATGGGACGTACAGACCTGCTAGATCATCCACGCCGTGGGCCGTAGGCAGGCAAGTCTGGGGACCCTCGTTCCCAGAACGCCGATAGTAGCCCCCGGGCCCAAGGCGCGCTCGGGCTTGGCTTTGAGGTGAAGCCAAAGGTCAAGCACAAAGCGCTGCGGGCCCCAAAAGCCTGTAGCCTCGGTTGACGCGTGGCGGTTGATTGGACGTGGGTGTCTCCGCTTCCCCACGCTGCCTCGGCAACTGCCCGACTTAACAAGTCCCTACGACATTCAAGGAAAAGCATCATTACCTGTGATCCTGGGGGGCGCTAGTTGGCCTTTTCCTGCTATAAATGAGGAAGGGGGCGCAGCCCCCGTCCCCCACTTCTTCCCATTCTACTTGCTTCTTCTTCCCCCACTCTACTGCTAGTAGCAACTTCAATGGTGCCGATCCGAAGGTTCTCAACTAACAAGAAGGGAAAGATTCCCCTCGACATGCCGGCGCTGCTTCCGTCGAAGAAGAGGTCGGTCCATCGTCGCAACGTTGCGGCGATGTAGGTGGTGACGAGGCCTTGGTGTGAGTGGCCTCCTCCTGGGTATCCACTGCCCTTGCATGCCCAAGCCGGGGGCTCGGGAGGAAGGAGCAACGAGTGTCGGCGCGCGCACCGCGGCCAAGGTCGACGCGATGCGGCGACGAGTGCCGTCGCTCCAGGAGTCCATGCCGCGGCTCCTCACGCGAGCTCGTGCTGTGGGTGGCGATGCCCCCAAGCTCCTGGATCTGCTTCACGTGCTTCTTCTCTGACATTCTGCCGCCGAGGGGGCCTCTTGAACTCTGGTTGCAGCATGCCGACTGCGAGCTCCCGCGACCGGAGCAGAGGTTGAAGCAGTCTCCATTGGCAAGATCTTCATGACCCATGGTTGGGGCGAGGTCACGCGGGTTTGCCGTGCGAAGGGCGCCCTCATGATCCACTTCGAGTACGACGGCGCCTCCACGCTGTTCTTCAAGGTCTTTGACGTGGAGGGTCACCGCTTGGAGTGTTGCCCCGAAGGGGAGCACCAGGATGAGGCGCGCCCCGCTCGCGGCTGCTCCAGCAGCAGTGACTCTTGGAAGTCAAGCGGTTCTCCCGAGCTCTATGAGACTCCGGAGACAAGCGACGACAGCTACATGCCCCCGAGCTCTCGCCCCACCCAGAGCAGGGCCGCAAAGTTCGGCCGCCGCCATCACTGATCTGGTTGGGGTTGGCGCCGGCCTCCCGCGGGCCACTGTTGATGATGGCGTCGGCCGCGGGGGTGTGTAGATAGGATTCTCCTAGGTTCTCGTCTTTTGTTCCCTGCAAGGAATTGAGAAGTACCCCGTGGGGGCGTGTAAAGAGTCCGCAATGCCTTTTGTTGAAATTATCCCAATTATGGAAGCCTTGTGAGCGCAAGTCTTGTTTAGGCTCGGTCTTCCCTTTCCAATCTCGCAATAGCTTGTTGCTCTATGCTGACAGGTCCCAGTCCCCAGGCAAGCTTCAGCAGTCGCTGGTATGCCAGGTCACGTGCCGTGGTCAAGGCCAGGAGGTGAGCGGCCCGAGGTCCAATAAGAGTTCCTGAGGCGCGATGCTCAGGGGGTCCCCTTTAGCACTCTAGAAGTCGTGGTAAGATAATAAAGGGAGGCGACGTTGCCGCAACAGGGCTGCGGTGAGTGTGTCCCCTAGGTTCCAACGATTAGTTGATCTGAGCTCATGACTTATCTTGGCGGTCCGGGGTCGATTCTTCGTGATGCGCCAGACCTGTGCGCGAACATCCACAGTGTAGCTAGGTCAGGACCGTACGAGCCTTCCCCTTTCCTATGCTCTCCTTTGTTCTCTACGTCCTTAGGTCCCGGCCCTCGAGCGAGCTCAGCCCGCTGCTGGTATGCCAGGTCGCGTGCCGTGGTCAAGGCCAGGGGGTGAGGGCTGGAGAGCCAGTAAGAGCTCCTGAGTCACGATGCTCAGGAGCCCCCCTTTTAACGTGCAAGCGGATTACTTGGAAGAGGTGGGAGCTCACGGTGCCGCCTGGTGTTATCCTCGTGAGATTCCTGCGAGCTAGCACAACGAAGAACACGATGTTCCGTTGTGGCTACCAGCCTGCCGCTGGTTTCTCCACGAGGGGGTGAAGGCACTGAGGGCCCGGTGAGGTGACGTGCGCGGGGCATGCCGCGAGCCAGAGCTCGACCGCTCAGGTTTTTCGGCATGGCAGGGACGGACCCGTGCACCAGTGCCATGCCGGCGTGAGGAGGCCCTGTGGGAGGCGACGATTGAGCAGGTAGTAATCATAGGTAGATTAAACATGAGAGTAGCAGGCTTAAGTAAGTGCATGGGAGATACGTGCCACTAGGTCAGGCCCGAGTGGCTTGGGGATGATGCAGCCCGAGGGGCGCTCCCAACAAGGTAAGCTAAAGACATAAAAAGGGAAACATGCCACAGGGATGGACCCACGCGGCCTAGGAATGATGTAGCCCGAGGGGCGCTCCCAGCTAAATGAAATTGGAAAATGTCACCTGGTTATGTTGACGAAGGAGAGTTGGGGCAGCTGAAGGTGTGCAGCGAAGGGGTTGCTCCTCACGAGCCACCGGGGTCCTGAGCCTCAGGAGGCTCAGGGGGATCAGGTGGTTCCTTGAAGACCGTCTCCATATCCATCAGGACGGCGTGGTGCCTGGCCTCCTGAGCCGCTAGGATGCGCCACAAGTTGCGCTGGTAGGCGGACGACACGCTCGGCAGGCCGAAGGGCATGCGAATTTAGCTGTGCGGTGGGCCCTCGCAGCGTCCCATGCGCGAAGGCCAGAAAAGCTCCTGAGAAGCGGCCCTGTTGAGCCCTAGAATGTCGGTGCAGACGCGCAGCCCGACATCCTCACCTGGATGGGAAGCTGCGCCTTGTGAGCGGCGGTCGCCGCGCATGGCCCTTGCGTCTTGCAATTCCTGGGTGGTCTTGGTGATGAACTCCTGAACGGTGGGCGATCCTTGCCCAGTGCCCTCCTGAGGTAAACGTGCCATGAAGCACACCTCAAAGTGGTGCCCAAGCGCCTCCCTCGTGATGTGGGCATGGTCTGAGGCCTTCCAGAAGAAAGCCCCCGAGCCCTGCCCGAGAAGGGCGCCGGGCGCCTTCCTATGCGATGGAGGGAGGCGCCCCGGGAGCGGGCGTTGATCCTGATGAGGCGCCCGCTGTGACGCCACCCTCCTGAGGTCAGGCACGGCACAACTACTTCTTCTTCTTGGGGATGACCTCAGGTGGGCCCTCGCCCTTGCTGTCGGGGTCTCGATTTCTGCAGCTTGGAAGGCACGCTTGAGGGAGCACACCGCATCTCTTTCTTCACATGGGCCGTGATGATCCCGCCACTTCCCGGCATCTTGAGGACATTGTAGCCGTGATGGGTCACCGCCATGAACTTGGCCAGGGCTGGATACCCGAGGATGGCATTGTACAGCAGACGAATGTGCGTGACATCAAAGTCAATGAGCTCGGTGCGGTAGTTCTTGTGTTCCCCGAAAGTGACAGGGAGGCGGACCTACCCTATCGGTGTGGTGGAACCGTCGGTCACTCCTGAGAAAGACTTGGTAGGCTGAAGCTGGTCATATGGCACTTCGAGGTTGTCGAACGTGTCGACGGACAGGACGTTGAGCCCTGCGCCGCCATCGATGAGGGTCTTGGTAACCTGCACGTTGCTAATGACTAGGGAGCAAAGCATCAGGAGGGCGCCAGCGGTAGCTGCGCACTTGAGCTGATCTGCCGAGTTGAACATGATGGGGCACTGGGACCATCTGAGCGGGCGTGTGGCTTCAAGCTTGGGGAGGACTGCATTCACTTCACGAGCAAACTGCTTGAAGATACATTGCGAGGCTGGGCCCTGGGCTCCGCCCAAGATGCAGGCGATAGCATGCGGTTCCTCGAAGCCCCAGCCCCCTTGTCTTGATGGTGTTCGCCCCATTCCTTCTTGGCGGTGGCGGCAGCGGGGGGAGTCCAGTGTTGCCTTGAGGATGATCCTCACGAGGTTGATCCCTCCAGGCACCCTCGCGAGGCTGATCCTGCCAGCGGTCCTCACGAGGCCGGTCGCGCCACTCCTAGTGCGGGCCATGGTCGTCCCAGCGTCCGCCACCATGTCCTCCTCCTCAGTCGTAGCCCCGATCGCCGCGCTCGGGGCATCAACCGAAGTGTCCTTCGCGAATGGCTCTAAGCTCTTGACAGTCGCTGGTGTTGTGGGTATTCAGGTTGTGGAAGGCGCAGAACTGACGGCTGCTCTTGGATGACTCTGGTTGGTCTCTGCCACACTTGGTGTCTGGTTCCGCTGCGAGCACGGCTGTTCCTTTGCGCTTTACGGCCTTGGCCTTGGCTTTCTTCTCCTCCGGGTCTGTGGCTGGGAGCTCGAGGAGGGAGAGGCGCCCCTCCTCAGCTCTTACGCACTTGGTCGCCAGGTTGAACAACTCGAGGGACGTGCACATCTCCTCGTGGATAGCGAGCTCTTCCTTCATCTTAACGTCACGGACGCCATCAGAGAATGCAGAGATGATGGCCTCGTCCGTCACCTTGGGGATCTTGAGGCGGACGTTGTTGAAGCGTTGGATGTACTTCTGGAAGGTCTCTGCTGGTTGCTGCCTGACACGGCACAGGTCACCCACAGCCGGCGGGCGGTCGCGAGTGCCCTGGAAGTTGGTGACGAAGCGGGTGCGCATCTCGTCCTAGGAGGAGCTCGAGCCCGGTGGCAGGTTTAGGAGCCAGGAGCGGGCGCCATCCTTGAGAGCCATGGGAAACCAGTTCACCATGACTTTCTCGTCGCCATTGGCCGCTTCGATGCTCAGCTCGTAGAGCTGCAAGAACTCTGCGGGGTCGGGGGTGCCGTTGTAGCGAGGAGGCGGATCCGGCTTGAACTTGCCCGGCCAGGTGACGCTACGTAGCTCGGGGGGAAAGTGTGGCAGCTATCTTTGGTCACCGGGGCCCGCCTTGGGGGTGGAGCTTGGTCTTGATGGGGTCCATGCCCTGCTGCTATAGGTGGCGTGCGGTCTTGCCGCCGCGGCCGGTCCTGGCGCGGTGGCGCGAGGAGCGGCAGAGCGTTTTCTTGCGGCCAAGGGACTTCTTGACAGCTTCTTTCTTCAGACGCGGGCACGGGACGCAGCGGGTCGCATCGTGGAGCCGCGCGCCTTGGCGCCAGGGCGCCGTCTTGGGGTAGAGGTGGTGGAGGCACTCCGTGAGCTACATCGCCCGTAGCTGGCGGAGGGCGAGGCGGGGAGAGGGACGGCACAGGGGAGCCCCCTGCAGTGCGGACAAGCTCGACGATGCGGTCGAGCCAGTCCTCGTAGAGGTCGTCGACCGGTCGCTAGCGTGGGAGCTCGTGCACCATTAGGAGCGCGGCCCATGCGTCCATGGGAGGGCGACGTGCATGGGAAGAAGAACCAGCCAGGGTCAGTGATGGAGTGGTGGTGCGGCCGTCCCGCCGCACCGAGGGGTGCAGCGAGGATGCTTGTTGCTCATTCCCCGTCGGGCCGCTGGCCATGTTAGCGACAGGCGACGGGGAACGATGAGGTGTCCCGCCGATGGGAGTCGTCTGAGCGACGCGGGCAGCGAGGGCAGCCCGGCGCTCAACACGAGGATGGCGCGCGTGTACCATGGAGACGACGGAGCAACGGGGCGTGGAGCGATGGAAGGAAGCTTCGGCGCACCCCTACCTGGCGCGCCAAATGTCGGATCAGGGGTTCCGACAAAACCCTCGAGGTTCGAACATTGGGGTGCGCGCGAAGGTTTTCTCCCTATCGATCCACGACCAAGCTCGCTAAGATCTCGCGGATGAACTCCACGAACTTGCAACACAAAGACACAAGATTTATACTGGTTCGGGCCACCGTTGTGTTGTAATACCCTACTCCAGTGTGGTGGTGGTGGATTGCCTCTTGGGATGATGATGAACAGTACAAGGGGAAAACAACCTCCTGAGGTTGAGGTGTTCTTGTGCTTGGCGAACTTATGTGGGTGAGATGCCTCTAAATGAGTTCTCCCCCTTTTCTCTCTCGCTTTTACTTCCCCTACTGCAGTGGCTAGTTCTACTTATATAGGCCCTGGTCCTCTCCCCAAATATTGAGCGGGAATGGAGCCAACAACGGCCAATTTGAAAAGGGACAGCTAGTACAACTTATCCTGACAAAAGTAGTCTTCGCCTACAAAAGGCTCTGGTGGTGACGCCCTCTTGGGCTCCATGGTGACCTCTGTCTTGCCGTCCTACTGGTCTTGGTCCCGTTGCACTGATATGGAAACCTTTGCTTGATGCCTCGGTACTCCACGCCTGCGCTTGCCCCCTTGGCACCAAAGAGGAAACAAGGACGCTGCGTGCGCTAGCGCCCTCCTGGCGCCCGCCTGGTCTCGATCGTCATGGCTCACGTCACGAGGACCTCGCGAAGTTTGCCTTGCCTTGATCTCTCCGCCCCTCGTGAGCCTGCCTGGCAAGGCCGCTCCTGAGGAGGTCTTGCATCGTATGCCTCGCGAGGCTTGGCCCCTCACGAGGGTCTTGAATACCTCGTCGATGAAGATGGGTCGTACAGTCCTGCTAGCTCAGCCACGCCGTGGGCCGCAGGCAGGCAAGTCTGGGGACCCCCGTTCCCAGAAAACCGACAACCATGTTGTGGGCCGCATGCAGGCAAGTCTGGGTACCCCCATTGCCAGAACACTGACAGTTTTGGACAATCATGCAAAATTGTGACAGGAGTGGAGGATATCACCTTGTCAAGTGCGGGAAAACAGCCTTTGGTAACCACTATAAAAACTGTTGTTCCAGGGTTGCCTACTTTGTAATTTGTCGATTCTTGCATCACATGAAATTTATATCTGACTTTCTTCCTTTGGCGTAGTTCATGGGGTTGTTGGATCCTTACCTTCCTTCGGTAGGTTCGTTCGAACATAGTTGAGTCCTCGTGTGAGTGAGTTGCATGACCTGTGTTGTATACTCACCATATATATGGAACTCTATGTAACCCAACACTTGTTTCTCAAGGTAGGCATATGTCTTTACCGATTGGTGCTCCATACAAAATTGTTGTGAATCTGATCCTTGAGCTGCACTGCCATATACTGCCAACTCACAGTGTAATATCTTGTAGAAATACTGATGATGGTGTGTAGTGTCGTACTGATGAAGGCTGGGTATCTTGTGGTTGAAGCTATCTGAGTAGCTTGCTGAAGAAGTCTGAATATCTTATGCTCGAAGCTTTTGCTAGGTAGTGTGCTTGAGAAGACTGGGTTCCATACCTGAGAAGCTTCTCCTCTAGTTTCTTATTGAGAAAGTTTCATTGCCTTGTACCAAAAGCTTTTACCAAGGTATCTTGCAGTGGAAGACTAGGTATCTTGGACAGGACATTCTCCATATATCGTACAAAGGAAGATTGAGGAATCTTGCACCATAAGCTTATTACGGTAGTGTGTGGAGGAAGGTTGAGTTATTCTTATACTCGAAACTTCATACTGTGGTATGCATACTGAATGCCATACACACACCCATAATATTTTTGCTGCTGGATACTTGCATGAGAAGGAATGTCTAATTGTCTTCCTTGCTGAGTACTGAACTCATATCACATTCTGGCTTTCTTTCTGGAGTATAGCATATTTCCAGTTTCATTCATGTCTAAACCAAAGCTTTATATAGAAACCATACCTTTGACTGAAAATATACCATTGTTTTTGCACCTGACTTGTCTTCCTGTGGGTTTGATCATTACTGTTGTAAAGGTTGCACAACTGACGCAGACTTGTTATTGATAGTCAATCCTGGATACCATTTGAATACCGAGCAGATATTCCCAATACAATGCAGTTAACAGAGAATTTCATACTATTTATCTTAGCTTCCAAATATTTGAAATCCTTGCTTCTTCTAGTCCGGTGTTAGTTAATGAGCAACTTTCATAAGGGGAAATAACGTAACACCGAAGGCCCAAAGAAAGAAGCAAAAGAAACAACTCGACCAAAAAAAGCACACAAAAGTGTAGGATCGAAAGTAGGTCTAGAGAGGGGTGATTGGACTACTTGACCAATTAAAAACCTAACCTTATCCCAATTTTTAGTTGTGGGCAGATTTTAGCAATTTACACAAGTCAAGAAATCAACCTACACATGCAATTCTAAGACTGTAGCAGCAGAAAGTAAAACATTGCATATGAAGGTAAAGGGAAAGGTTTGGAAAGGGCAAAGGCAATGTTGACATGGAGATTTTTGGCGTGGTTCCGATAGGTGGTGCTATCGTACGCTCACATTGACGGAGACTTCAACACACGAAGGTTAATGGTTGAACGAGTCCACGGAGGGCTCCACCCATGAAGGTTCCATGAAGAGAAACCTTGTCTATCCCACCATGTCCATCGTCCACGAAGGACTTGCCTCACTCGGGTAGATCTTCACGAAGTAGGGGATCTCCTTGCCCTTACAAACTTCTTGGTTCAACTCCACAATCTTGTCGGAGGCTCCCACGAAACACCTAACCAATCTAGGAGACACCACTCTCCAAAAGGTAATAGATGTTGTGTTGATGATGAACTCCTGCTCTTGCGCTTCAAATTATATTCTCCCCAACACTCAACTCTCTCACACAGATTTGGATATGGTGGAAAGAGGATTTGTGTGGAAAGCAACTTGGGTAAGGCTAGAATTCAAGATTCTTGTGGTAGGATTGGTATATCTTGATCTCAACACATGAGTAGGTGGTTCTCTCTCAGAAAATGTAAGCTAGAAGTTTGGGCACATTCTGATGGCTCTCTCACATATGGAGAAGGGGATGGAGGAGTATATATAGTCCACACAATATCCAACTATTACACACATTTGACCCAACTTAGTCAGACCGAATAGAAGAACTCGGTGAAACTGATTCAATTCAAAATGTGAACGTTAGGAATCCCGGTGGGACCGACTGGAACAACTCGGTGGGACCGATGTGCTAGGGCTTAGGGCAAACATCAACTCGGTAGCACCGATTGCAGCAACTCTGTTAGAACAAAGTGAAGCAATGAGGCAACTGAGAAAATGTTAAGCAAACTCGATGGGACTAATTGCATGATTCAGTGAGACCAAGATCCGTATCGGTTTGACCGAACTGTGTAGGGTTTCTGGCAGGGGCTATGTCATATGAACTCGGTGGTGCCGGATAGGATGATTCGGTGGGGCCGAGTTTGACTTTGGGTTTCAGACATATTTGGAATGAGGAAGTGGTTGAGGGCTTTGGATCAATATCACTAAGCATTTTGAGAAAGTAGACCATAAAGCAACACCTTATACCCTTTTAATAGTATTGGCTTTCCTACGGACTCAATGTGATCTTCGATCACTAAAATATAAATGAAGAGGCTTGAGCTTTTGCCAATATGTGTCCTTAGCATTTTGCAGGGTCCACGTCTCTAGTACATGCCATGCCATTCATAGAACATTCTTAAATATTAAACTTGAATGGATATTAGTTCAATGAGCTATATGTTGTTATGAATTGCCAAAACCACCCGGGGATTAGCTGTACTTTCAATCCCCCCCTTTTTGGTAATTGATGACAACATATAGATCAAAGCTTTAACAAATGATAATATCAATGAAATACATTGTCTCTTTGAGAAGTATGTGATAAGGAAGTGCTACCTCTTGAGCACTGCGTTGGTTTTCTCCGAAGAGGAAGGGATGATGCAGTAAAGTAGCATAAGTATTTCGCTTAGTTTTTGAGAACCAGTGTATCAATTCAGTAGGAGGCTATGCACTAGTCCCTCGTACCTGCACAAAACAAATAAATCCTCGCAACCAACGCGAATAGGGGTTGTCAATCCCTACACGGCCACTTAAGAGAGTGAGATCTGATAAATATGATAAGATAATATTTTTTGGTATTTTTGTGATAAAGATGCAAAGTAAAATAAAGGCAAAGTAAAGAGCAAAGGAAATAACTAAGTAGTAGGAGATTAATATGATAATGATAGACCCCGGGGCCATAGGTTTCACTAGTGGCTTCTCTCGAGAGCATACGTATTCTACGGTGGGTGAACAAATTACTATTGAGAAATTGACAGAATTGAGCATAGTTATGAGAATATCTAGGCATGATCATGTATATAGTCATCACGTCCGACACAAGTAGACCGACTCCTGCCTGCATCTACTACTGTTACTCCACTCATCAACCGCTATCCAGCATGCATCTAGAGTATTAAGTTAAAAATAGAGTAACGCCTTAAGAAAGATGACATGATGTAGAGGGATAAACTCATGCAATATGATGAAAAACCCATCTTGTTATCCTCGATGGCAACAATACAATACGTGCCTTGTTGCCCCTACTGTCACTGGGAAAGGACACCGCGAGATTGAACCCAAAGCTAAGCACTTCTCCCACTGCAAGAAAGATCAATCTAGTAGGCCAAACCAAACTGATAATTCGAAGAGACTTGCAAAGATAACCAATGATACATAAAAGAATTCAGAGAATATTCAAATATTGTTCATGGATAGACTTGATCATAGACCCACAATTCATCGGTCTCAACAAACACACCGCAAAAAGAAGATTACATCGAATAGTTCTCCACAAGAGAGGGGGAGAACATTGTATCAAGATCCAAAAAGAGAGAAGAAGCCATCTAGCTAATAACTATGGACCCGTAGGTCTAAGGTAAACTACTCACACTTCATCGGAGGGGCTATGGTGTTGATGTAGAAGTCCTCCGTGGTCGATGCCTGAAAGGATCGAGAAGAGGTGTCTAGAGGGGGGGTGATTAGACACTAAGTGCCAAAATTTGCAGTGTTTAATATTCTTAAGTTTAAGTGGAGTTTAAGCACAAGTTTAACAAACACACTACATATCAAGCAAGCATGCAATGAGTATATGAGCAGCGGAAAGTAAAGCATGCAACTTGCAAGAATGTAAAGAGAAGGGTTTGGAGTATTCAAACGCAATTGGAGACACGGATGTTTCGTCGTGGTTCCGATAGGTGGTGCTATCGTACATCCACGTTGATGGAGACTTCAACCCATGGAGGGTAACGGTTGCGCGAGTCCACGGAGGGCTCCACCCATGAAGGGTCCAAGAAGAAGCAACCTTGTCTATTCCATCACGGCCGTCGCCCATGAAGGACTTGCCTCACTAGCGGTAGATCTTCACGAAGTAGGTGATCTCCTTGCCCTTACAAACTCCTTGGTTCAACTCCACAATCTTGTTGGAGGCTCCCAAGTGACACCTTGCCAATCTAGGAGACACCACTCTCCAAGAAGTAACAAATGGTGTGTTGATGATGAACTCCTTGCTCTTGTGCTTCAAATGATAGTCTCCCCAACACTCAACTCTCTCTCTCTCACAGGATTTGGATTTAGTGGAAAGAAGATTTGAGTGGAAAGCAACTTGGGAAAGGCTAGAGATCAAGATTCATATGGTTGGAATGGAATATCTTGACCTCAACACAAGTGTAGGTGGTTCTCTCTCAAAAAATGTGTGTTGGAAGTGTAGGTATGTTCTGATGGTTCTCTCCACGAATGAAGAGTGGGTGGAGGGGTATATATAGCCTCCACACAAAATCTAACCGTTACACACAATTTGCCAAACTCGGTGGGACCGAATGGTTAAACTTGGTCGGACCGATTTAGCAAACCTAGTGGTCGTTAGGATTTTCGTTGGGACTGAGATGCAACTCGGCAGGACCGATATGGTTAGGGTTAGGGCATAACGTAATCTCGGTGTGACCGATTACACAAACTCGGTGGGACCGATTTTGGTAATAATCTAACCAGAGAGTTGGTCAGGCAAACTCGGTGAGACCGATTACACAAACTCGGTGGGACCGATTTTGGTAATAAGCTAACCAGAGGGTTTGCATTGTAATCTCGGTAGTACCGATTGCTCAAACTCGGTGAGACCGATTTTGGTAATGGACATACACAGAGAGATTACAATCCCATCTCGGTGAGACTGAGATCCCTATCGGTGAAACCGATTTGCTAGGGTTTGTGGCAGTGGCTATGACATCTGAAACTCAGTGGCGCCGGATAGATAGAATCGGTGGGGCCGAGTTTGACTTTTGGTTTAGGTCATATGTGGATGTGGGAAGGTAGTCGAGGGTTTTGGAGCATATCACTAAGCACTTTAAGCAAGCAAGCCATTAAGCAACACCTCATCCCCTCTTGATAGTACTGGCTTTTCCTATAGACTCAATGTGATCTTGGATCACTGAAATAGAAAATGTAGAGTCTTGATCTTGAAGCTTGAGCCAATCCTTTGTCCTTAGCATCTTGAAGGGGTTCCACATCCTCTAGTCCATGCCACTCCATTGTTGAACTTATTTGAAACATACTAGGTAAAAGTGTTAGTCCAACAAGAGATATGTTGACATTAATTACCAAAACCACCCAGGGAGCACTTGTGCTTTCAATCTCCCCCTTTTTCATAATTGATGACAACATACATCAAAGCTTTAGATAAAGATATAGAGAATAGCAAGTAAAGCTTTGGAAAGACATGTAACATGCATAGGCTCCCCCTACATGTATGCAATCATGTGAATATTGAATATAGGAGCATGTGAATGCGTAAACATGACAGAGTAAGCAATGTGTTACATGTATCTTGGATATATGCATCAGAGCAAATGATGTGAATGTGAGAAATGTACCTTCATGCTCATGAGTCCTTCTTGCAAACAGTATGTACATCAGCAAGAACTTCTCATTCACATGACTGTGATGCATATACTTACCTTGTGTCTTGAGTTGGCTTAGGATGGGATGAACCTGCACAAACAAGGTTAAATAACACAGATACACCTACTGACCAAAGCAAGCAAGAGAAACCACAAGAGAACCAAGACTGGGATGACATGTAGAGTGAGTACTAAGTACCACATTGGATATAGACATGTACCCAAAGGTAAAGATATGCAATAAAAACAGAGATTTCCTTCCCTTAGATGTCTTGCTCCCCCTGAATCTGCATGGGATATTGGGAGAAGATAGGGAACAGAAAATCAGAGCAACAAAAAGGAAAACAACAGAGCTTGAGCTAAAGCAAGCAACCAAACATGTCTTTCCCCTCTTAAAGACATGTGACATCTCTCCTCTTGAACACCAAGCATCTGGGGTCTTTGATCATTTTACTTTCTCCTAGTTGAGAAACTCTCTCCCCCTGAGTATTCTCTCTTTCTCCCCCTATAGGAAGGATTAAGCTTTGATGTGATCTTTCTCTCCCCCTTTGGCATCAATTTCCAAGAAGGGCTCTTCTGGATATGTGATACAAATGGGTTGGTCCTTGAGTCACAGAGCAAAGTAGCATGTCTAATATGATGCTGGTAGAGGACAAGAATCATTGAGTGGAGCTGGAGCAAACAGAAATCAGGAATAAGTGGCAAGTTGGTTTTCCTGTGATGGAATCGGTGACTCCGAGTTGTGTGCTTTCATTCCACTGAAAGATTTTGGTTGGGCCGAAGAGAACAAACCGGTGTGACCGAGTTCATTAGAGTGAAACCACTTGTCACCTCAGCTCACTAGACAAGTAAGATCTCACAAGGATATGCAAGGAATTTACTGAAAGATTTGCAATGAATTGGATGCAGAAAATGCAGAACAAAAGGAAAGAAAAGAAACTAAAAGTTCTAGATGAATTTTTTTTTGAAAGGGGAAACAAATATGCAAATGCAAAAGCATGGAGAAACACTAGAGAACTTCATCTAGAAATGGTCGGCGACAAAGTCACCTATGTTAGAGTATATTGACTTAGGAGTCAAGTGAGAGCACTTGATCATAGGTCATACTCATCGTTTAAGCTCAAAATGGGGTTACCATTTTTCGTTTAAGCCTTTTGATGTATTCACATCTTGTCAAGTTGCTTTGACTCATGACTTGGAGTAAAGCTTCTCTAAGATGGAATAACATACCTTGGGTGGTGGTGTTGATCTTGCTCATGTAGTTGAACTTGTGTGGGTTGCTCAAGGTTGATGTAGTTCATCAAGGGTTGGGAGCACCACTTGGAGTTTGAGTTCATCTACCTACATGGGTTAGCTTTGCAAGGAAGAGCACTTGTGTATCCAAAATGACAATCATGAGACTCAACATAGAATTTGCCAAAGGATATGTTTGAATGGTTTCGTGCTTCCTTGTCTTCAACCACCATTGTGTAGAGACTTGGTGATGTAGAGATTGCTCAAGATGTGAGTGAGTTGCAATCTCATAGATTTAGATTCAACCAAGTACCTACACGGGTTAGATAACATGCAAGGTACAAATATATCCAAGACATATGAATAGCATCATAAGAGAAATATCAAGGATTAGTCATAGGCTCATGCCCCGCATGTATCAAATGGAGTTCCTACTCCAAGTTTGAAGCATCAATGATGTTCAATTCACCTCTCAACCTGCAAAACACTTTCTCATCAAGTGGTTTAGTGAATATATCCGCCAATTGCTTATCGGTGCGAACATGCTTAAGGTTAATGTCCCCTTTTGCAACATGATCTCGAATGAAATGATGACGAACTTCAATATGCTTAGTTCGAGAATGTTGCACGGGATTGTGAGCAATCTTAATAGCACTTTCATTGTCACATAGCAATGGAACATGTTTCACATATATCCCATAATCTTTAAGAGTTTGGGTCATCCAAAGTAATTGAGCACAACATGAACCAGCGGCAATGTATTCCGCTTTGGCGGTGGATAAGGATACCGAGTTTTGTTTCTTGGAAGACCAAGACACAAGAGATCTACCAAGGAATTGACAAGTACCCGAAGTGGATTTTCTATCAACCTTGTCTCCGGCATAGTCCGAATCGGAGTAGCCAACAAGATCAAAAGAGGACCTCTTAGGATACCAAATGCCAAAATTTGGTGTATGGATTAGGTATCTCACTATCCTTTTCACAGCCTTAAGATGACACTCTTTAGGAGCAGCTTGATATCGTGCACACATGCACACACTTAGCATAATATCGGGACGAGAGGCACATAGATATAACAATGAACCAATCATAGAGCGATAAACCTTTTGATCAACCGGTTCACCATCTTTGGTCAAATCAAGATGTCCACTAGTAGGCATGGGTGTAGTCATACCTTTGCATTCTTGCATATTGAACTTCTTGAATAAGTCCTTGGTGTACTTCGTTTGAGAGACAAAGGTACCTTCCTTAGTTTGCTTGATTTGCAAACCGAGAAAGAATTTGAGTTCACTCATCATAGACATCTCAAACTTCTCCGACATTAGCTTTCCAAACTTCTCACTAAAATGAGGGTTAGTTGAACCAAATATGATATCATCAACATAAATTTGGCACACAAATAGTTCTCCATTAACCCTTTTAGTAAAAAGAGTAGAATCAATTTTACCAATTTCAAAGCCTTTTTCAATAAGGAACTTGGTCAAGCATTTATACCATGCTCTAGGAGCTTGTTTAAGACCATAAAGGGCTTTGTGAAGTTTGTAAACATGATTAGGTTTCTTAGGATTGACGAAGCCGGGAGGTTGCTTAACATAAACTTCCTCCTCAATTTTGCCATTTAGAAAAGCACTTTTAATGTCCATTTGGTACAAGGTGATATCATGGTGATTAGCATAAGCAAGTAAGATGCGAATGGACTCAAGTCTAGCAACGGGAGCATATGTCTCACCATAGTCCATACCTTCAACTTGTGTGTAGCCTTGGGCGACGAGACGTGCTTTGTTGCGAACCACTTGTCCATCTTCATCTTGCTTGTTGCGAAACACCCATTTGGTACCAATGATGTTGTGGTTGTTGTCGGGCTTCTCGACCAATGTCCACACTTGATTTCTCTCAAAGTTGTGTAGCTCTTCATGCATAGCGTTTATCCAGTCCGGATCCTCCAATGCTTCTTCAACCTTCATAGGTTCAATGCTAGAGATGAATGAGTAATTTCACAAAAGTTAGCTAAACGAGTTTTAGAGCGAGTGATTCTCCCGGTTTGGATATCATTGTAGATTTGCTCGACGGGATGATCCTTAGCAATTCTTGCTCGAACTCGTGAAAGCTTTTGCTTGGGTCGGGGTGGAACATCCTCTTCATCTTGTGCTTCTTCTTGGCCTTCTTCATTGTTGATGTTGTC
Organism: Triticum aestivum; assembly: GCF_018294505.1. Lineage (NCBI taxonomy): Eukaryota > Viridiplantae > Streptophyta > Magnoliopsida > Poales > Poaceae > Triticum > Triticum aestivum. The sequence goes on along the minus strand of NC_057809.1, from coordinate 366,616,335 downwards.
GTTCTCTTGTCGTGGTGGAGAACGAGGTTGTTGATGTTCATCTTGGTGCGCTTCCTCGTTTTCTTCATCTTGGTGTGTCCCACTTGTGGATGCTTCCGTATCAACTCTTGGTTCACCTTGTCGTGAGGTAGAAGCTTCCACTTGGACGGACGAGGTACTCTCCTTCACTTCCGTTGGACGAATCTTGCCAATGGACAAGTCTTGAATTGCTTCCGAAGGGTCTTTGTCTCCTACATCAATTGGCAATTGCTCTACTTGCGAGCCGTTAGATTCATCAAACTTCACATCTACCGTCTCTTCAACCTTTCGGGTGAAATTGTTGTAGACACGGTAAGTGTGAGAGTTTGAGCCATAACCAAGTAGGAAACCTTCATGAGATTTAGGAGCAAATTTAGAACGACGATGCTTATCAAGAATGTAGCACTTTGAGCCGAATACTCGAAAGTATCCAACTTGGGGTTTGTTACCGGTGAGGAGCTCGTATGCCGTCTTGCCGAGTAGCTTGTGAAGATACAAGCGATTTGTTGCATGACAAGCTGTCTCAACTGGTTCCGCCCAAAAGTGCTTTGGCATTTTGTACTCATCAAGCATCGTTCTTGCCATCTCGATAAGAGTCGGTTCTTCCTTTCAACAACTCCATTTTGTTGAGGTGTGTACGTAGCCGAGAACTCGTGTGAAATCCCTTCTTCGTCAAGAAAGGTGTCCACATTTGCGTTCTTGAACTCCGTTCCGTTGTCGCTCCGAACCTTCTTGATCTTCACGTCAAACTGATTTTGGGCCTTCCTAGCGAAGTTTTTGAAGATCTTTTGGACCTGCGATTTGTCATCAAGAAAGAACACCCACGTAAATCTTGAAAAATCATCAACTATGACTAGACCAAATGAGTTACCACCGAGACTCTTGTAGGCATTTGGACCAAAGAGATCCATGTGAAGTAGCTCGAGTGGTCTTCTTGTGGTCATGATGTTCTTCACGCGGTGACTTCCTCCAACTTGTTTCCCTGCTTGACAAGCACTACAAAGTCTATCCTTGTCAAATATGACATCTTTTATTCCAAGGATATGATCACCTTTAATAAGCTTATCAAGATTTCGCATACCAACATGACCTAGTCTTCTATGCCACAACCAGCCTTTAGAAGATTTGGTAATTAAGCAAGTTCTAGGTTGAGCCTTTTTAGTGAAATCAACAATGTAAAGATCTCCTCTACGTATACCGGTAAAGACCATTTTATGATTATCTCTACGAAACACTTGGCAGTCTACTTCAGTAAATAGGACATTGAAACCAAAATCAGCAAGTCTAGATACTGAAAGTAAGTTGTAGCCAAGAGATTCAACGAGCATGACATTTTGTATGGAGCTATCATGTGAGATGGCCACCTTACCAAGGCCAACCACCTTACCCTTTGAATTATCACCAAAAGTGACATATTTTCGAGGGTCGTTGTTTTCAGCAAGCTCACAGAACATATCTTTATCTCCGGTCATATGATCAGTACATCCACTATCAAGGACCCATTCCTTTCCTCCAGCCATGTAGCCGCGAAGATTTGCCATAAGACCAAAGTGTCTCATCGCATCATCGAGATCATAGTCACTATCATCATCATCATCATCATCATCATCCTCATCCGAGTATTCATGTTCAACATCATCTTGTGATTGATCAATTCCTAGAGAGGGCAATTCATTAGATAAATGATAATTTCTATAGTTATCTTTATGAATTCTAATAGCTCTGGAAATGATATTGCTAATGATTCCAACATCTCCTTTGGCACTCGTAAGATTAGTAAGATCAATTAAGCAGTCACCAAATTTGGGATCATTGGAACTCATCTTAATCAAAGTAATAGACTTATGGAGGATTTCATCTAGATCTTTCAAGGAGTAATTAGGAAAGAGTTCCTCAAGAAATTTCCATATGGTGTAGGCACACTTGAGGGTAGGCAAACATCTAATCAAGTTTCTAGGCAAGCCTCTAATGATGAGCTCAACAGTTCTAAGATTGCGAATCATGTCAATATCTTCATCTAGGGTAGGGTGCAAAGGATCAACATGAGGTGCACAAGGGCTAGTAATGTACTTGTTCAAATGATATTCATTGAAAATCTCAAGCATTTCATTTTTCCACTCATGAAAATACTCTCCATCAAGAATAGGCACTCTATGTCTAAGACTCCCCAAAGTAGACACATCCATCTTCCTCCAATGGTGTTTAAACCAAGGCAATGGAGACCAATGCTCTGATACCAATTGAAAGGATCGAGAAGAGGTGTCTAGAGGGGGGGTGATTAGACACTAAGTGCCAAAAGTTGCAGTTTTTAATATTCTTAAGTTTAAGTGGAGTTTAAGCACAAGTTTAACAAACACACTACATATCAAGCAAGCATGCAATGAGTATATGAGCAGCAGAAAGTAAAGCATGCAACTTGCAAGAATGTAAAGAGCAGGGTTTGGAGTATTCAAACGCAATTGGAGACACGGATGTTTTGTCGTGGTTCTGATAGGTGGTGCTATCGTACATCCACGTTGATGGAGACTTCAACCCACGAAGGGTAACGGTTGCGCGAGTCCACGGAGGGCTCCACCCACGAAGGGTCCATGAAGAAGCAACCTTGTCTATTCCATCACGGCCGTCGCCCACGAAGGACTTGCCTCACTAGCGGTAGATCTTCACGAAGTAGGTGATCTCCTTGCCCTTACAAACTCCTTGGTTCAACTCCACAATCTTGTTGGAGGCTCCCAAGTGACACCTTGCCAATCTAGGAGACACCACTCTCCAAGAAGTAACAAATGGTGTGTTGATGATGAACTCCTTGCTCTTGTGCCTCAAATGATAGTCTCCCCAACACTCAACTCTCTCTCATAGGATTTGGATTTGGTGGAAAGAAGATTTGAGTGGAAAGCAACTTGGGAAAGGCTAGAGATCAAGATTCATATGGTAGGAATGGAAGATCTTGACATCAACACAAGTGTAGGTGGTTCTCCCTCAGAAAATGTGTATTGGAAGTGTAGGTATGTTCTGATGGCTCTCTCCACGAATGAAGAGTGGGTGGAGGGGTATATATAGCCTCCACACAAAATCTAACCGTTACACACAATTTGCCAAACTCGGTGGGACCGAATGGTTAAACTCGGTCGGACCGATTCAGCAAACCTAGTGACCGTTACGATTTTTGGTGGGACTGAGATGCAACTCGGTAGGACCGATATGGTTAGGGTTAGGGCATAATGTAATCTCGGTGTGACCGATTACACAAACTCGGTGGGACCGATTTTGGTAATAAGCTAACCAGAGAGTTGGTCAGGCAAACTCGGTGAGACCGATTACACAAACTCGGTGGGACCGATTTTGGTAATAAGCTAACCAGAGGGTTTGCATTGTAATCTCAGTAGTACCAATTGCTCAAACTCGGTGAGACCGATTTTGGTAATGGACATACACAGAGAGATTACAATCCCATCTCGGTGAGACCGAGATCCCTATCGGTGAAACCGATTTGCTAGGGTTTGTGGCAGTGGCTATGACATCTGAAACTCGGTGGCGCCGGATAGATAGAATCGGTGGGGCCGAGTTTGACTTTTGGTTTAGGTCATATGTGGATGTGGGAAGGTAGTTGAGGGTTTTGGAGCATATCACTAAGCACTTTGAGCTAGCAAGCCATTAAGCAACACCTCATCCCCTCTTGATAGTATTGGCTTTTCTTATAGACTCAATGTGATCTTGGATCACTGAAATAGAAAATGTAGAGTCTTGATCTTGAAGCTTGAGCCAATCCTTTGTCCTTAGCATCATGAAAGGGTTCCACATCCTCTAGTCCATGCCACTCCATTGTTGAACTTATCTGAAACATACTAGGTAAAAGTGTTAGTCCAACAAGAGATATGTTGACATTAATTACCAAAACCACCCAGGGAGCACTTGTGCTTTCAATGCCCCCTCCGGCGGAGCTCCGGAACAAGCCCCAAGATGGTATCTCGTGGATACAAAAAGTTTCGGCGGTGGAATTAGGTTTTTGGCTCCGTATCTGATCGTTTGGGAGTACGTAGGTATATATAGGAGGAAGTAGTACGTCGGTGGAGCAATAGGGGGCCCGCGAGGGTGGAGGGCGCGCCTGGGGGGTAGGCGCGCCCCCTACCTCGTGGCCTCCTCTTTTGTGTCTTGATGTAGGGTCCAAGTCTCCCGGGTCTTGTTTGTTGAGAAAATCACGTTCCCGAAGGTTTCATTCTGTTTGGACTCCGTTTGGTATTCCTTTTCTTCGAAACCCTAAAACAGGCAAAATACAGCAATTCTGGGCTGGGCCTCCGGTTAATAGGTTAGTCCCAAAAATAATATAAAAGTGGATAATAAAGCCCAATAATGTCCAAAACAGTAGATAATATAGCATGGAGCAATCAAAAATTATACATACGTTGGAGACGTATCAAGCATCCCCAAGCTTAATTCCTACTCGTCCTCGAGTAGGTAAATGATAAAAACAGATTTTTGATGTGGAGTGCTACTTGGCATAATTTTAATGTAATTCTTCTTAATTGTGGTATGAATATTCAGATCCAAAAGATACAATACAAAAGTTTAATATTGACATAAAAATAATAATACTTCAAGCATACTAACAAAGCAATTATGTCTTCTCAAAATAACATGGCCAAAGAAAGTTATCCCTACAAAATCATATAGTCTGGATATGCTCCATCTTCACCAAACAAAATATTTAAATCATACACAACCCCGATGACAAGCCAAGCAATTGTTTCATACTTTTGGTATTCTCTAACTTTTTCAATTTTCACACAATACATGAGCGTGAGCCATGGACATAGCACTTATAGGTGGAATAGAATGGTGGTTGTGGAGAAGACAAAAAGGGAGAAGATAGTCTGACATCAACTAGGCGTATCAACGGGCTATGGAGATGCCCATCAATAGATATCAATGTGAGTGAGTAGGGATTGCCATGCAACGGATGCACTAGAGCTATAAGTATATGAAAGCTCAAAAAGAAACTAAGTGGGTGTGCATCCAACTTGCTTGCTCATGAAGACCTAGGGAAATTTGAGGAAGCCCATCATTGGAATATACAAGCCAAGTTCTATAATGAAAAATTCCAACTAGTATATGAAAGTGACAATATAGGAGACTCTCTATCATGAATATCATGGTGCTACTTTGAAGCACAAGTGTGGTAAAAGGATAGTAGCATTGTCCCTTCTCTCTTTTTCTCTCATTTTTTTAATTTGGGCCTTTTCTCTTTTTTATGGCCTTTTTTTAAGTCCGGAGTCTCATCCCGACTTGTGGGGGAATCATAGTCTCCATCATCCTTTCCTCACTGGGACAATGCTCTAATAATGATTATCATCTCACTTTTATTTTTCTTACAACTCAACAATTACAACTCGATACTTAGAACAAAATATGACTCTATATGAATGCCTCCGGCGGTGTACCAGGATATGCAATGACTCATGAGTGACATGTATGAAAGAATTATGAATGGTGGCTTTGCCACAAATACTATGTCAACTACATGATCATGCAAAGCAATATGACAATGATGGAGTGTGTCATAATAAACGGAATGGTGGAAAGTTGCATAGCAATATATCTCGGAATGCCTATGGAAATGCCATAATAGGTAGGTATGGTGGCTGTTTTGAGGAAGGTATATGGTGGGTGTATGATACCGGCGAAAGGTGCGCGGTATTAGAGAGGCTAGCAAATGTGGAAGGGTGATAGTGTGTATAATCCATGGACTCAAGATTAGTCATAAAGAACTCATATACTTATTGCAAAAATCTACAAGTTATCAAAGCAAAGTATTACACGCATGCTCCTAGGGGGATAGATTGGTAGGAAAAGACCATCGCTCGTCCCCGACCGCCACTCATAAGTGTTGAAAATATGCCCTAGAGGCAATAATAAATTGGTTATTATTATATTTCCTTGTTCATGATAATCGTTTATTATCCATGCTAGAATTGTATTGATAGAAACTCAGATACATGTGTGGATACATAGACAACACCATGTCCCTAGTAAGCCTCTAGTTGACTAGCTCGTTGATCAATAGATGGTTACGGTTTCCTGACCATGGACATTGGATGTCGTTGATAACGGGATCACATCATTAGGAGAATGATGTGATGGGCAAGACCCAATCCTAAGCCTAGCACAAAGATTGTGTAGTTCGTATGCTAAAGCTTTTCTAATGTCAAGTATCATTTCCTTAGACCATGAGATTGTGCAACTCCCGGATACCGTAGGAGTGCTTTGGGTGTGCCAAACGTCACAACATAACTGGGTGGATATAAAGGTAAACTACGGGTATCTCCGAAAGCGTCTGTTGGGTTGGCACGAATCGAGACTGGGATTTGTCACTCCGTGTAACGGAGAGCTATCTCTGGGCCCACTCGGTAGGACATCATCATAATATGCACAATGTGACCAAGGAGTTGATCACAGGATGATGTGTTAAGGAACGAGTAAAGAGACTTGCCGGTAACGAGATTGAACAAGGTATCGGGATACCGACGATCGAATCTTGGGCAAGTATCGTACCGATAGACAAAGGGAATTATATACGGGATTGATTAAATCCTTGACATCGTGGTTCATCCGATGAGATCATCGTGGAGCATGTGGGAACCAACATGGGTATCCAGATCCCGCTGTTGGTTATTGACCGGGGAGTTGTCTCGACCATGTCTGCATGACTCCCGAGCCCGTAGGGTCTACACAGTTAAGGTTCGATGACGCTAGGGTTATAGGGAAAGTATGTACGCAGTTACCGAATGTTGTTCGGAGTCCCGGATGTCAGGACCCCGATTCCAAGTCACATCGATCTAGCCGATAACACCTCATATCACTTTGCGGCCTCACGCACGGTATCCCACGGGTGACGCCTTACCATGGCCCTGGACCGTTTGCGCCTTTTGGCTCACGTATATGATAGTGTCGCTAGCATCCATATGACAGAGAACCCGGGCCGACATGGCTAGTCGTGAACCCAAAGCGGCACAGACCTATGGAGACAGGCATACATGAATCACATCGAACATGTCGGTCATCAACGAGTGATTCCGGGCTGTAGCACTGGGATAACAGGACTCCGGGGAACCCCGGGCTGTAGCAGGCTAGGCAGGACTCCGGAAGTCACCATGTGACATTTCCCCGAAGGGACAGACATAGGGACGAAGTGAAACACATGCCGGCCAGTCAAGTGTCCTGAATAGTAGTGCTGGGCTAGCAGGACTCCGGTGAACCGGGCTGTAGCGGACTACTATGGCTCGAGGAACACTAGACTACATTTCCCCATAAGAAAAGCTGCCAAGGATAAACAACTAGATTGTCGGATCCCACTCATACCAAGCATTTCAATCATACACACAATATGCCCGATATGAGTACATACAACATGGCATCACAACAAAACTCTACAACTCAAGTACTTATTTAAAGGCTCCAGATAGCCATACATAACATGTTCATACAGATAGGGGTCACATGACCCGACACTCAAGTCATACAAACATACAAGCACATGCGGAAGCAACTAGTCTGAGTACAGACTCTAGAAAGAAAGAAGGTATCTCGAAGCCTGTCTATCTACATAGGGCCCTCCATGGCCAGGATCACCACCTGGGTGGCTAGTCACTCGTCGACGTCAAGGTCTACGTAGAACCCATCGAAGGGGGCGGTGTTGTCGTCTGAAAACAGTATTTAAGCAAACATGAGTACAAAGGTACTCAGCAAGTCTTACATCAGAACCTACTATACATGCTTATTCTCAAGAAGGTGGTGGGGTTAAAGCAGCAAGCCAGCTTTGACTCTTGGCTAGGCTATCCTACGGAACTTCACCAGTAAAATAGTTTTCGCACACGAGTCCACTACTCACCAACACAATACTCCACCGGGGATCCTCCCTCGTCATCCTACGAGAGGGCCATCCTCGGTACTCACACTTATCTTGAGTCTTTTAGTAGTATCTATTAACTTGTTTATGAACTGTATAGGCAACCAAGTAGTCCTTTACCGCGGACGCGGCTATTCGAATAGTTTTATACCCTGCAGGGGTGTACTTCGTCACACACGCTTTCACCACTTACCACCGTTTACACGACATGTACTCGGCAACCTTCAAGCGGAAGCCCAGCGAGGGTGTCGGCCACGGCCTACCTAAACACTTAAGTCTCTAGTCCAGGTGTATCGCCTATCCAGGTTCCATCCGCAGGGAGTTCGGCCGAGGTTTCCACATACGGCCCCGAACGATGTGAACAGGGTCCCGAGACGCCAAACGGGCGCCCGGCATACCTGGCCACGGTGTATCTACCGCAACATAGCCCACCCCTAGGGTCAGCGCTACGCATGGCCGCCAACACATAACCTACAAACACCAGAAACTATTTTCAACTCCTGGACAGAGTACTAGGGTGATTAAGAAGCCGAGAGGGTCAATTAAGGATCCCAATGCATGGTAGTAGATGAATCTTAAAATCACACATACAGATCTCAGTTCTTAGGGATGGCCTCAATGAAACAACCCACCATGTACTCCTACATGGCCTCTCATCGATACCTTTACCAAGACATGTTCAACACATCCCTCCCATTACCGACATAAGCATTTCACTCTAGCCCATCACCCAGATGAACCAGACCTGACACAACTCTAAGCATAGCAGGCATAGCAAGGTAGGAATCACATACATGGCTCAAACAACTCCTACACATGCTAGTGGGTTTCATCTAGTTACTGTGGCAATGACACGTCATGCAGAGGATAAGGGTTCAACTACCGTAGCACACAGCAGTTTGAATCGCGTTGTCTTAATGATGTAAATAAGAGCAGAAGCGAGAACATGGGTTTGTATCGGAATGATCAATGGTTGCTTGCCTGATGGAGTGGTAGCGGGATACTGCCCTTCAATTGGATACTCGTGAATATCCTCGGAGGCAGAACCTACCACGGGGAACACATCGGAACACAATCAACACATGACGATATGCAACAATATGATGCATGCTATGACATGGCAATATGAATGTGTTTTGGCCTAATGCCAGCTAGAATAGAAAGAGATGAACTCATTTGAATCAAAGATTCAAATATTAGCTCATTAAGCATGGCCTTAATAGTGCATTTCCTTATTCTTCTTAAACAGCAAGGTAAACTTGTTTTGTCATGCATGAAACCATTACAGATGGATAGATTGAATTTTTCTAATAATTTTTCATATATAAATTATTTCATTTGGAGTTACGGTTGAATTTCTATGATTTTTAAAAGTTTTAAACATTTTCTAGAATTTCCCGAATAAAAATAAATCCAGAAAATGCAATACTGCGTCAGCATTGCGTCATGCTGACCTCAGCAGGTCAAAGGCGCCAGCCCAGGTCAAACCTGACTGGTGGGCCCCTTCTGTCAGCCTCTCAGCTAATTAGCAAAATTAGATTAACACTAATTAGTTGTCAGTGGGGCCTGGGCCCACATGTCAGTGACTGATTTAATTAAAATTAATTAAGACCAATCCTAGTTTAGTTAGCCGACCGGCCCCACCTGTCATAGACTCAGGGGGGGTCTTCCTGGGCCCACCCAGGGGTCAAACTGGGTCAACTCGCCGGTGGCTCGACGCCGGCGAGGCCCGAGACGGCGGAGGGCTTTGGATTTGGTCCTCCGGTGACCAAATCGACGGCGGAGACGTGCTACGCGTAGCTGGGGCTCGTGCGCATCTAGTGGGGCAAGTGGGAGGAGCTGGGGTGGAGCGAGCTCGCCGGAATCGAGCTCGTGGCGGCGGCCGAGGTTCGGGCGAGGTCGGTTTCGACGCTATGGTGCACGAGAGGGAGAACTGGGGGTGGCTACAGGTTCCTGGTGCTGCACTAAGCACGGTGAGGCGCTCCGTTATGGGCTTGCACGGCTGTGGCCACGGCTGCGCCATGGCCGGTGGCGAGAAGCTCTCGGCCGCGGTGGAGAATGGAGCTAGGGGACGAGCACGAGCATGAGAGAAGAGGGGAAAGGAAGAGGAGCTCACAGCGGAGTTAGAGAGGGGGTCAGCGAGCTCGGGGAGGTCCTGGCGGCGGCGAATTCGACCGGAGATGGCTCGGGTGCCCGAGGTTGAAGACGAGGGCGAAGGCGGCGATGCAGGGCCTCCGGCGATGCGTGGCTCGGTGGGGAGGACGAGAGAGTCAAGGCAGAGCTAATGGGCTCGTCGGAGGGGCGAGGGAGTGGCTATGGTGACAACTACGGCGATCGGCGGCGAGGGACGCACTCGACCGTCGCGGGAGAGAGAGAGGGAGACGAGGGGGAGAGTGAGCGAGTGCGAGAGGGAGACGTGGGGGTCGCGTGGCACTTCAGGGCGTCTCCCGGGCGTCGGCGGAAGCAGGAAGTGGCCGGCGTGTGGCCGCGGGCGCCGGCCACGCGCTCCGCGTCCTTCTGGCGCGAGGAGGACGACAACTGGCAGCGCCAGCAGGCTGGGCCAACACAGGTAAGGCCCAGGTGGGCTTCTTTCTCCTCTCTTTTTTATTTAGTTTCTGTTTTCTATTTAACTGCAACTGTTGGGGTTTAAATAAAATACTAAAACGTTTCCAAAAATCCTGAAAATAAATGTGGCCTCTGTTTAGATTATTTCCAACAGGAAACATTTATTCCTAGAATTATTTGAGCATTTAGATTATTTTATAGCATTTAAATGCCCAAATTCAAATACTTATGATTTAATTCAATGACCTTCTGTTGACCTAGAAAATTGTGCACCAATTTTGCCAGAGGTTCTAACCTAAGACAAAGAGGGTGAACTTTTTAGAAGGGCATTTCAGGTTCATTGAAAATATTTTTAGTAAACCCTAGTTGTTTCCAGGGGGGTGTTGGGGGTTCTGTCTTCCCCAATTCAAATTTAAGAGGAATTTAAACATGATGCACATTCTAATGCTTGAACTAGCTAGGGTGTGACAACTCACCCCCACTCAAAAGAATCTCGTCCCGAGATTTAGGATCCTCCGGGAAGAAGGTGGGGTACTCAAGTCGAAGACGATCCTCCCTTTCCCAAGTGGCTTCTTTCTCGGAATGGTGTGACCATTGAACCTTGAGAAACTTGATATTATGACGTCGAGTGGTACGCTCGGCTTGATCAAGGATACGAACGGGATATTCCCGATAAGAGAGGTTATCTTATAGATCAAGCGTTTCGTGGTCCACTCCACGGATAGGATCCGCGAAGCAACGCCTGAGTTGTGAAACGTGGAAGACATCGTGAACTCTGGAAAGATGCGGAGGTAGTTCCAATTGGTAGGCAACTTCTCCTCGTTTGGCAAGAATGCGAAAGGGTCCAATGTAACGAGGGGACAATTTGCCTTTGATACCGAAACGATGGGTTCCCTTTAACGGAGTAACCCGAAGGTAAGCCTTCTCGTCAACTTCATAAGTGATAGGCTTATGTTTACGATCGTATTGACTCTTTTGACGAGATTGGGCTGTTTTCAATTTCTCACGAATAACGCGAACCTGCTCTTCTGCTTCCTGAATCATATCCGGGCCAAAGAGCTGTCTTTCCCCGGTTTCTGACCAGTTAAGAGGCGTTCGACATTTTCGTCCATAGAGAACTTCGAAAGGAGCTTTCCCCAAACTAGCTTGATAACTGTTGTTATAAGCAAACTCCGCGAATGGAAGGCATTTCTCCCAACTCATTCCGAACGAGATAACAGAAGCTCGGAGCATATCTTCCAGAATTTGATTGACTCGCTCTACTTGACCACTTGATTGAGGATGGAAGGCGGTACTAAAGGAGAGACGAGTTCCCATAGTATTTTGGAAACTTTCCCAAAATCGAGAGGTGAAGAGACTCCCACGGTCTGAGTTAATTTCCAATGGAACACCATGAAGAGATACTATTCGGGAGATGTATAAATCGGCTAGCTGGCTAGCGGTGATACTCTCACGAACAGGTAGAAAGTGGGCTACTTTGGAAAGACGGTCGACCACGACGAAGATGGCATTATTCCCTCTCTTGGTCCTGGGAAACCCAGTGATGAAATCCATACTGATTTTATCCCATTTCCATTCAGGAATAGCCAAAGGTTGAAGGGTACCAGCAGGCCATTAATGCTCTGCTTTAACACGGCGACAGACGTCGCAGCTAGCAATGTATTGAGCGATTTCTCTCTTCATCCTAGTCCACCAAAACCTCTGGCGTAGGTCTTGATACATTTTAGTACTACCGGGATGAATGGTGAGAGGGGATTCATGAGCTTCCTTAAGGATCAACTGGCGCAAATGTTGTTTCTTGGGAACCACCAGACGGTTCTCGAAGAAGACAGTACCTCGCTCATCCATGGAGAAACATTTAGCAACTCCGCTAGCGATGTTTTCCTTAATCCGGGATATGCCCTTATCATACCGCTGGGCGGTTATGATTTGATCCATAAGGGTAGGTTTCGCCACCAGGGTGGAAAGGAATCCCCGAGGGACAATGTGAAGATTAAGCTTACGAAATTCCTCATGGAGAAATGGTTGACTTTGTTGTAACATCAAGTTGTTACAATAGGACTTACGGCTTAGCGCATCAGCCATGACATTGGCTTTGCCCGGGGTGTAAGTTATTCCTAAGTCATAATCCGAGATCAACTCGACCCAACGTCTTTGCCTGAGATTCAAATCTAGCTGGGTGAAGATATATTTCAAACTTTGGTGATCGATGAAGATCTCGCAACGATTACCGAGAAGGTAATGTCACCAGGTTTTAAGTGCATGGACTACAGCTGCAAGCTCTAGATCATGTGTGGGATAATTTTCCTCATGTGGGTGTAATTGTCGTGAAGCATAGGCAATTACCTGATGATCTTGCATGAGTATGCAACCTAGTCCTTGTTGCGAGGCGTCGCAATAGATAATAAAGTCCTTGGAGAAATCTGGTGGTACCAGTACGGGAGCAGATGTCAGGCGTCTTTTCAGTTCCTGAAAGCTGATCTCGCACTGTGGGGTCCACTCGAACTTTTTATCTTTCTTGAGGAGTTCAGTTAGAGGTTTAGCAACCTTGGAGAAATTCTCAACGAAGCGGCAGCAATAGCTCGCTAAGCCAAGGAAGCTCCGAACTTGCTTAACCGTCTCAGGTGGAGTCCAATCAAGGACGGTTGAACTCGCTCGGAATTGACAGCAATACCCTTGCCAGATATTACATGGCCTAGATAGGTCACTTCTGGCAACCAAAATTCACACTTGGAGAATTTGGCATAAAGGCGATGCTCTCGAAGTTTCATCAATACCAGCCTTAGATGTTCGGCATGTTCCTCTTCATTCTTGGAGTAGATGAGTATGTCATCGAGATATACTATGACGAATTTATCCAAGTACTCCATGAAAATCGAGTTCATTAACCGAGAAAAGGTGGCGGGGCATTGGTTAAACCGAAGGACATGATGGTGTACTCGTATTGGCCATAACGAGTAACGAAGGCCGTTTTGGGAATGTCCCCATTTCTGATTTTGATTTGATGGTAGCCCAACCTCAAATCCATCTTGGAAAAGACTGAGGATCCAGCGAGCTGATCATACAGATCATTGATCCTGGGAAGCGGATATTTGTTCTTGATGGTGACCAAATTGACAGGTCGGTAATCCACAACCATTCGATCCGTTCCATCCTTCTTCTTGACGAAGAGGACGGGGCAAGCCCAAGGAGAGGAACTAGGACGGATGAAACCCTTTTTCAAGGACTCATCGAGTTGGTTCTTAAGCTCGGCTAGTTCTAAGGGTGCCATCTTGTAGGGTCTTCTAGAAATTGGAACGGTTCCTGGGACAAGGTCTATCACAAACTCGACATCCCTGTTAGGTGGAACACCTGGCAGTTCTTCTGGGAAGACATCCGGAAAGTCTCGAACTACCGGAACATCCTCAAGGTCTGGAAGAGGGTTGGCATTTAGTGAGTAAAGCTGGCGCTTGGCCACTCGAGTTAAGACATTGACTGTCTTGCCCGATGGGTGAGTAAGGTGAACGGTTCTAGTGGCACAATCGATCTTAGCATAATGAGCTGACATCCAGTCCATACCCAAGATGATGTTTATGTCCGAGGATTTGAGAGCTATTAAGGATGCAAGGAAGACAAGTCTATCGACAAGAATTTCGTTCCCATGGCTTACTCTAGAAGTTTGCCATTTGGAACCCGGGGTTTGAATTACCATGGAAGAGGGCATGTCACAGAATGTCGTGTTATGCAATCAAGCATAGTTCTCGGATATGAATGAATGAGATGCTCCAGTATCGAAAAGAACCGATGCCAGATGGCAGTTAACAAGGAGCGTACCAAGGACGACGTTGGGATCCTCATGAGCCTCCTCGGCTGAAACATAATTGACATGGCCAAGTGCAGTGGTGGCCGGCTTGGCATAGAAAGTCATCCCCGCGGGCTTACCATGGCCAACGGACTTTCCAGTTTGGTTGGGGTTGTTGTTCTGGGGACACTCTCGGCTATAGTGACCCGGCTCTCCACACTTGAAACATGTCACCACATTGGGGCGTGGAGCAGCATTAGCAGTGGGGCCACCATAGGGCTTGGGCGATGCAAATTGCTGGTTGGGACGGGGCACCTCAAAGGATGGCCTCAGGATGAACCTGGGTGGCAGTGCCGTGCTTGGGATCCACACCCGGCGCTTCTGAGCTCCCGAGCCGGATGAAGAGCCAAAATCACGGGAGTGCTTGCGTGAAGCGTCATAATCAGTCTGGCCTGTCTCAGCGCTGATGGCTTTATTGACCAGCTTTTGAAAGGATGTGCACTCGTGTAGACGGAGATCGCGGCGAAGCTCAGGGCTAAGTCCCTTGCGGAACCTTGCCTACTTCTTAGCGCCAGTAGAAACCTCTTCGGGGGCATAGCATGCCAGATTCCCAAATTCACGACTATATGCATCCACAGCCAGTCTTCCTTGGGTGAAGTTGCAGAACTCCTCCCTCTTGCGATCCATGAGACCTTCTGGAATGTGATGCTCACGGAAAGCCTCACTGAATTCAGCCCAAGAAGTGATTTGGCCGACCGGGCGCATAGCTTCAAAGTTTTCCCACCAAAGGATAGCAGGGCCTTCGAGGTGATAGGCAGCATAAGTAACCTTGTCGGCTTCGGCTACGTTGGCAGAACGTAGCTTGTGAGTAATGCTGCGAAGCCAGTCATCCGCGTCGAGGGGTTCGACAGAATGGTTAAACTTTGGTGGGTACAGCTTGATAAAGTCATTGATCGACACCAAGTCATTTCGTGGGTGGCGTGCAGTGTTCTGCTCAATCCGCTCCAGCAGGCGGTTAGTCTCACGCTTGTTTCTTTCCGCCTCCAACATTACTTCGGCCAGAGAAGGCGGGTGGGGCAGATTTTCACCTCTAGCTGCACTGGCTTCCCCTGCTCTGGAGCAGCAGGGTTGCTGCGGGTGTTGACCATCCTAGGAGAAAAACAAGACAACGGTTTAGACAAGGATGGCTCAAACTTAGCAAGGAAGTGCAGAATGTAATGGATAGCACGGAATGCAGAGATGTTCATCCGTATGTCATGGTAATATAAAACTGCCATATATACCAACGGTCATACACATCATACATAGTTTAGTACAAGCCCAGGCTACAGTACAACTATGATGAAAGACGTTACATCTCATCGGAGGCATTCCAAGCTCCTATACATTATTTGTCTACACCTCCGGAATCGATTACACGCAAAGTCATATTCCACAAGTCACACAGGACAGTGGGGATACAACTACTACAATACTAGTGGTACTACTACTAACTCAGACAGCTCCGTAGTAGTTCTCATAGAAGTCACCTCCATAGCCTGGAAGTTCAACATGACCATCCGGAAACAGACGGTCCTGAGGAGCCTGTGGACCAAAGGGGCTAGGATGAGGTCTTGGACCAACAAACGGTGGCCTGCGGGGACCACGGGGTGGGGTGATGCCTCCCACATCACGCCAATCCACCATGTCTGGCAGAGCTAATCTCACATGATACAGATCCCTTGTATCCATACATCCAGCTTGCACCGCAGGTGCAAACCGAGTCAATGTGGCCCAATGATCAGCACGGGTATTGAAAAGCTCCAGCCTCAAGGCCCGATTCTCTCGGTCCTTATCTTCAAGCAACTCGGCAGTGGTACGAGTTAATGAGTCCTCTTGAGTGGAGTCAGCATAGATAGCTTGAAGATACCCTTGCGCTCCCGGAAGTGAAGCTGGCATGTAACGGAAGTCGGTGTTCCGAAGCAGGCCAGTCCGGACTCGCAAGATGGTCATCATGGAATAGGCAGCATCCTGCACAGCCATCTCAACAGTAACCCTGAGTCCATAGGAACAGTGAAGGGGCTCGGTAGATCCAGGATAAGAAGGAAATATCCTGACGGTGCAGAGATATTGGCTTTGATTAAAGTCGCGAAACTGCTCTTCGACGGTGTATTCGGGGTACCAACGGTAGCCCGTCTCGATCATGACCCGGACTAACATAGCAGTATGACCGGGCACGTCGAGGCACCTCGTCAGGCGAACCACTTGGTTTTGAGCATGGTTGGCCATCTGAAAGCACAACCACAATGCGGAGACATCAGAATTTCTAGGGAAAATTGGACAACATAACAACTGTAAATGCTCAAAAAAAAGATTTGAGACATCCACAACAGTTCGCAATACCACTCAGCAACATCATATCAAGGTTCTGATCCAATTAGCAACATACTAGGAATAGTAGAAACTGAACTGGAACTTGTAGCATCAATCCTATAAGGTACTACGGATTAGTAACACGTGAACCTGATAGAAGAAGAGAGCCTAGTCCTTAACCCACGTTGAATGAGAAGAGAATGACTCAGATCAGAGGCATAGGGTAAAGGAGTAAAAGAGCCTTACGTTCCCTTCCACAATCAATTCCCCTACATATAACTAAAGCATTTCTAGACTCGACATCGACCAGTTTGGCTCAACGAACCTACAGGCAGTCCGGCTCTGATACCAACGCTGTCAGGACCCCGATTCCAAGTCACATCGATCTAGCCGATAACACCTCATATCACTTTGCGGCCTCACGCACGGTATCCCACGGGTGACGCCTTACCATGGGCCGGGACCATTTGCGCCTTTTGGCTCACGTATATGATAGTGTTGCTAGCATCCATATGACAGAGAAACCGGGCCGACATGGCTAGTCGTGAATCCAAAGCGGCACAGACCTATGGAGATAGGCATACATGAATCACATCGAACATGTCGGTCATCAACGAGTGATTCCGGGTTGTAGCACTGGGCTAACAGGACTCCGGGGAACCCCGGGCTGTAGCAGGCTAGGCAGGACTCCGAAAGTCACCGTGTGAAATTTCCCCGAAGGGACATACATAGGGACGAAGTGAAACACATGCCGGCCAGTCAAGTGTCCTGAACAGTAGTGCCGGGCTAGCAGGACTACGGTGAACCGGGCTGTAGCGGACTACTATGGCTCGAGGAACACTAGACTACATTTCCCCATAAGAAAAGCTGCCAAGGATAAACAACTAGATTGTCGGATCCCACTCATACCAAGCATTTCAATCATACACACAATATGCCCGATATGAGTACATACAACATGGCATCACAACAAAACTCTACAACTCAAGTACTTATTTAAAGGCTCCAGAGAGCCATACATAACATGTTCATACAGATAGGGGTCACATGACCCGACACTCAAGTCATACAAACATACAAGCACATGCGTAAGCAACTAGTCTGAGTACAGACTCTAGAAAGAAAGAAGGCATCTCGAAGCCTGTCTATCTACATAGGGCCCTCCATGGCCAGGATCACCACCTGGGTGGCTAGTCACTCGTCGACGTCAAGGTCTACGTAGAACCCATCGAAGGGGGCGGTGTTGTCGTCTGAAAACAGTATTTAAGCAAACATGAGTACAAAGGTACTCAGCAAGTCTTACATCAAAACCTACTATACATGCTTATTCTCAAGAAGGTGGTGGGGTTAAAGCAGCAAGCCGGCTTTGACTCTTGGCTAGGCTATCCTACGGAACTTCACGAGTAAAATAGTTTTCGCACACGAGTCCACTACTCACCAACACAATACTCCACCGGGGATCCTCCCTCGTCATCCTACGAGAGGGCCATCCTCGGTACTCACACTTATCTTGAGTCTTTTAGTAGTATCCATTAACTTGTCTCTGAACTGTATAGGCAACCAAGTAGTCCTTTACCGCGGACGCGGCTATTCGAATAGTTTTATACCCTGCAGGGGTGTACTCGTCACACACGCTTTCACCACTTACCACCGTTTACACGACATGTACTCGGCAACCTTCAAGCGGAAGCCCAGCGAGGGTGTCAGCCACGGCCTACCTAAACACTTAAGTCTCTAGTCCAGGTTTATCGCCTATCCAGGTTCCATCCGCAGGGAGTCCGGCCGAGGTTTCCACATACGGCCCCGAACGATGTGAACAGGGTCCCGAGACGCCAAACGGGCGCCCGGCATACCCGGCCACGGTGTATCTACCGCAACATAGCCCACCCCTAGGGTCAGCGCTACGCACGGCCGCCAACACATAACCTACAAACACCAGAAACTATTTGCAACTCCTGGACAGAGTACTAGGGTGATTAAGAAGCCGAGAGGGTCAATTAAGGATCCCAATGCATGGTAGTAGATGAATCTTAAAATCACACATACAGATCTCAGTTCTTAGGGACGGCCTCAATGAAACAACCCACCATGTACTCCTACATGGCCTCTCATCGATACCTTTACCAAAACATGTTCAACACATCCCTCCCATTACCGACATAAGGATTTCACTCTAGCCCATCACCCAGATGAACCAGACCTGACACAACTCTAAGCATAGCAGGCATAGCAAGGTAGGAATCACATACATGGCTCAAACAACTCCTACACATGCTAGTGGGTTTCATCTAGTTACTGTGGCAATGACACGTCATGCAGAGGATAAGGGTTCAACTACTGTAGCACACAGCAGTTTGAATCGTGTTGTCTTAATGCAGTAAATAAGAGCAGAAGCGAGAACATGGGTTTGTATCGAAATGATCAATGGTTGCTTGCCTGATGGAGTGGTAGCGGGATACTGCCCTTTAGTTGGATACTCGTGAATATCCTCGGAGGCAGAACCTACCACGGGGAACACATCGGAACACAATCAACACATGATGATATGCAACAATATGATGCATGCTATGACATGGCAATATGAATGTGTTTTGGCCTAATGCAAGCTAGAATAGAAAGAGATGAACTCATTTGAATCAAAGATTCAAATATTAGCTCATTAAGCATGGCCTTAATAGTGCATTTCCTTATTCTGCTTAAACAGCAAAGTAAACTTGTTTTGTCATGCATGAAACCATTACAGATGGATAGATTGAATTTTTCTGATAATTTTTCATATATAAATTATTTCATTTGGAGTTACGGTTGAATTTCTATGATTTTTAGAAGTTTTAAACATTTTCTGGAATTTCCTGAATAAAAATAAATCCAGAAAATGCAATACTGTGTCAGCATTGCGTCATGCTGACCTCAGTGGGTCAAAGGCGCCAGCCCAGGTCAAACCTGACTGGTGGGCCCCTTCTGTCAGCCTCTCAGCTAATTAGCAAAATTAGATTAACACTAATTAGTTGTCAGTGGGGCCTGGGCCCACATGTCAGTGACTGATTTAATTAAAATTAATTAAGACTAATCCTAGTTTAGTTAGCCGACCGGCCCCACCTGTCATAGACTCAGGGGGGTCTTCCTGGGCCCACCCAGGGGTCAAACTGGGTCAACTCGTCGGCGGCTCGACACCGGCGAGGCCCGAGACGGCGGAGGGCTTCGGATTTGGTCCTCCGGTGACCAAATCGACGGCGGAGATGTGCTACGCGTAGCTGGGGCTCGTGCGCATCTAGTGGGGCAAGTGGGAGGAGCTGGGGTGGAGCGAGCTCGCCGGAATCGAGCTCGTGGCGGCGGCCGAGGTTCGGGCGAGGTCGGTTTCGACGCTACGGTGCACGAGAGGGAGAACTGGGGGCGGCTACGGGTTCCTGGTGCTGCACTGAGCACGGTGAGGCGCTCCGTTGTGGGCTTGCACGGCTGTGGCCACGGCTGCGCCATGGCCGGCGGCGAGAAGCTCTCGGCCGTGGTGGAGAATGGAGCTAGGGGACGAGCGCGAGCACGAGAGAAGAGGGGAAAGGAAGAGGAGCTCACAGCGGAGTCGGAGAGGGGGTCAGCAGGCTCGGGGAGGTCCTGGCGGCGGTGAATTCGACCGGAGATGGCTCGGGTGCCCAAGGTTGAAGACGAGGGCGAAGGCGGTGATGCAGGGCCTCCGGCGATGCGTGGCTCGGTGGGGAGGACGAGGGAGTCGAGGCGGAGCTAATGGGCTCGTCGGAGGGGCGAGGGAGTGGCTATGGTGACAACTACGGCGATCGGCGGCGAGGGACGCACTCGGCCGTCGCGGGAGAGAGAGAGGGAGACGAGGGGGAGAGTGAGCGAGTGCGAGAGGGAGACGTGGGGGTCGCGTGGCACTTCAGGGCGTCTCCCGGGCGTCGGCGGAAGCAAGAGGTGGCCGGCGTGTGGCCGCGGGCGCCGGCCACGCGCTCCGCGTCCTTCTGGCGCGAGGAGGACGACGACTGGCGGCACCAGCAGGCTGGGCCGAGCCAGGTGCCTGGGCCAACACAGGTAAGGCCCGGGTGGGCTTCTTTCTCCTCTTTTTTTTATTTAGTTTCTGTTTTCTATTTAACTGCAACTGTTGGGGTTTAAATAAAATACTAAAACATTTCCAAAAACCCTGAAAATAAATGTGGCCTCTATTTAGATTATTTCCAACAGGAAACATTTATTCCTAGAATTATTTGAGCATTTAGATTATTTTATAGCATTTAAATGCCCAAATTCAAATACTTATGATTTAATTCAATGACCTTCTGTTGACCTAGAAAATTGTGCACCAATTGTGCCAGAGGTTCTAACCTAAGACAAAGAGGGTGAACTTTTTAGAAGGGCATTTCAGGTTCATTGAAAATATTTTTAGTAAACCCTAGTTGTTTCCAGGGGGTGTGTTGGGGGTTCTGTCTTCCCCAATTCAAATTTAAGAGGAATTTAAACATGATGCACATTCTAATGCTTGAACTAGCTAGGGTGTGACACCGGATGAGATCTCGGACGTCACGAGGAGTTCCGGAATGGTCCAGAGGTAAAGATTTATATATGGGAAGTCCCGTTTTGGTCACCGGAAAAGTTTCGGGTGCTATCGGTTAACGTACCGGGACCACCGGGAGGGTCCCGGGGGTCCATCAGGTGGGGCCACCTGCCCCGGAGGCCTACATGGGCCAATAGTGGGAAGGGACCAGCCCCTAGGTGGGCTGGGGCGCCTCCCACCAAGGCCCAAGGTGCCTCCAATAGGGGAGGGGGGCAAACCCTAGAGCGGATGGGCCCTAAGGCCCACCCCAGGTGCGCCTCCCCCTCTCCCCCTTGTGGCTGCCACCCTAGATGGGATCTAGGGCTGCCGCACCCCTTGGGGTGGGAACCCTAGAGGGGGAACAACCCCCTCCCCTCCCCCTATATATACTTGAGGTATGGGGGCTGCCCAACATACGATTTGATCTCTCTCTTGGCGCAGCCCTACCTCCCTCCCTCCTCGTCTCTCGTAGTGCTTGGCGAAGCCCTGCTGGAGTCCCGTGCTCCTCCACCACCACCATGCCGTCGTGCTGCTGCTGGACGGAGTCTTCCCCAACCTCTCCTTCTCCCCTTGCTGGATCAAGGCGTAGGAGACGTCACCGGGCTGCACGTGTGTTGAACGCGGAGGCGCCGTTGTTCGGTGCTTAGATTGGAATCAACTGCGATCTGAATCGCTACGAGTACGACTCCTTCATCCGCGTTCTTGCAACGCTTCCGCTTAGCAATCTACAAGGGTATGTAGATGCACTCCCCTTCCCCTCGTTGCTAGATTACTCCATAGATTGATCTTGGTGATGCGTAGAAAATTTTAAATTTCTGCTACGATCCCCAACAATGGTATCATGAGCTAGGTCTATGTGTAGTTTCTATGCATGAGTAGAACACAAGTTGTTGTGAGTGTCGATTTTGTCAATTTACTTGCCGTTACTAGTCTTATCTTGATTCGGCGGCATCGTGGGATGAAGCGGCCCGGACCGACCTTACACGTACTCTTACGTGAGACTGGTTCCACCGACTGACATGCACTGCTTGCATAAGGTGGCTAGCGGGTGTCTGTCTCTCCCACTTTAGTCGGATCGGATTCGATGAAAAGGGTCCTTATGAAGGGTAAATAGAAATTGGCATATCACGTTGTGGTTTTGGCGTAGGTAAGAAACATTCTTGCTAGAAACCTGTAGCAGCCACGTAAAAACTTGCAACAACAATTAGAGGATGTCTAACTTGTTTTTGCAGCATATGCCTTGTGATGTGATGTGGCCAAAAGGATGTGATGAATGATATATGTGATGTATGAGATTGATCATGTTCTTGTAATAGGAATCACGACTTGCATGTGGATGAGTATGACAACCGGCAGGAGCCATAGGAGTTGTCTTAATTTATTTATGACCTGCGTGTCAACATAAACGTCATGTAATTACTTTACTTTATTGCTAAAGTGTTAGCCATAGTAGTAGAAGTAATAGATGACGAGACAACTTCAAGAAGACACGATGATGGAGATCATGATGATGGAGATCATGGTGTCATGCCGGTGACAACGATGATCATGGAGCCCCAAAGATGGAGATCATAAGGAGCAAAATGATATTGGCCATATCATGTCACTATTTGATTGCATGTGATGTTTATCATGTTTTACATCTTATTTGCTTAGAATGACGGTAGCTTAAATAAGATGATCCCTCACTAAAATTTCAAGAAAAGTGTTCCCCCTAATTGTGCACCGTTGCGAAGGTTCGTTGTTTCGAAGCACCACGTGATGATCGGGTGTGATAGATTCTAATGTTCGAATACAACGGGTGTTGACGAGCCTAGCATGTACAGACATGGCCTCGGAACACATGCGAAACACTTAGGTGGACTTGACGAGCCTAGAATGTACAGACATGGCCTTGGAACACGGAAGACCGAAAGGTCGAACATGAGTCGTATAGAAGATACGATCAACATGAAGATGTTCACCGATGATGACTAGTCCGTCTCACATGATGATCGGACACGGCCTAGTTGACTCGGATCATGTATCACTTAGATGACTAGAGGGATGTCTATCTGAGTGGGAGTTCATTAAATAATTTGATTAGATGAACTTAATTATCATGAACATAGTCTAAATTGTATTTGCAAATATGTTGTAGATAAATAGCTCATGTTGTAGCTCCCTATTTCAATACGTTCCTAGAGAAAGACTAATTTGAAAGATATTGTAAGCAATGATGCGGACTGGGTCCATAGTCCGAGGAGTGTCCTCACTGCTACACAGAAGGCTTACGTCTTTGATGCACCGCTCGATGTGCAAACCCCTACAACGTCATCTGTGGATGTTGTGAACACCTGACAGACACATCCTGATGACTACTTGATAGTTTAGTGCACCATACTTTACGGCTTAGAATCGGGATTACAATGACGTTTTGAACACCATAAGACATATGAGATGTTCCAAGAGCTGAAATTGGGATTTCAGGCTCATGCCCGTATTGAGAGGTATGAGACCTCTGACAAGTTCTTTTGCTAACAAGATGGAGGAGAATAGCTCAGCTAGTGAGCATGTGCTCAGAATGTCTAGGTGCTGCAATCACTTAAATCAAGTGGGAGTTAAACTTCCAGATAAGATAGTGATTGATAGAGTTCTCTAGCCACTATCACTAAGCTACTAGATCTTCGTGATGAACTATGACATGCAAGGGATGGAGTTGATCCCGGAGCTGTTCGCGGTGCTTAAGACCTCAAAAGGTAGAAATCAAGAAGGAGCATCAAGTGTTGATGGTTTAACAAGACCACTGGTTTCAAGAAGGGCAAGGGCTAGAAGGGAACTTCATGGATGGCAAACCAGTTGCCGCTCCAGTGAAGGAACCCAAGGTTGAACCCAAACCCGAGACTAAGTGCTTCTATTGTAAGGGGAACGGTCACTGGTAGCGGAATTACCCCAAATGCATGGTAGATAAGAAGGCTGGCAACTTCAACAAAGTATATACGTGTTATTAATGTGTACCTTACTAGTACTCCTGGTAGCACCTGGGTATTGGATACCGGTTCAGTTGCTACTATTGGTGACTTGAAGCAAATGCTACGGACTAAACAGAGATTGGCTAAGGGCGAGGTGACGATGTGTGTTGGAAGTGTTTCCAAAGTTTATAAGATCACCATCGCACGCTCCATCTGCCTTCGGGATTAATATTGAACCTAGATAAATGTTATCAGGTGTCTACGTTAAGCATGAATATGATTAGATCATGTTCATTGCAATACGGTTATTCATTTAAGTTAGAGAATAATGGTTATTCTGTTTACATGAATAATACCTTTCATGGTCATGCACCCTATGTGAATGGTTCATTGAATCTCGGTCATGGTGATACACATGTTCATGCCAAAAGATGTAGAGTTAATAATGATAGTACCACTTTCTTGTGGCACTGCCGTCTAGGTCATATTGGCGTAAGATGCATGAAGAAACTCCATGTCGATGGATGTTTGGAGTCACTTGATTTTGAATCACCTGACACATGCGAGCCATGCCTCATGGGCAGGATGACTAAGACCCCGTCTTCAGGTACAATGAAACGGGTAAGTGACTTGTTGGAAATCATACATGTTGATGCGTGTGATCCAATGAGAATTGAAGTGTGCGGTGGATATCGCTATGTTCTCATCTTCACTAACGATTTGAGTAGATATAGGTATATTTGCTTAATGAAGCACAAGTCTGAAACATTTGAAAAGTTCAAGCGGTTTCAGAGTGAAGTTAAGAACCATCATAACAAGAAGATCAAATTCCTACAATCTGATCGATGAGAATTTCTGAGTTATGAGTTTGGCAATCACTTAAGACATTATGGAATTGTTTCGCAGTTGAAGCCACCTGGAACACCACAAGCGTAATGGTGTGTCCGGATGTCGTAATCGAACCTTATGAGATATGGTGCGATCTATGATATCTCTTACCGATCTACCGCTATTATTTTGAGGTTATGCATTAGAGACGGCTGTATTCACTTTAGATAGGACACCATATAAGTCCATTGAGACGGCGTCGTATGAACATTGGTTTGGCAAGAAACTAAAGTTTTTGTTTCTTAATGTTTGGGGCTGCGATGCTTAAGGCTTCAGCCGGAGAAGCTCGAACCCAAAGCAGACAAACACATCTTCATAGGATACCCAAAGGTGACAGTTGGGTATACCTTCTGTCTCAGATCCGAGGGCAAAGTGTTTGTCACTAAGATCGGGTCCTTTCTTGAGAAGGAGTTTCTCTTGAAAGAATTGAGTGGGAGGAAGATAGAACTTGATGAGGTTATCGAACCTTTACTTCAACCAGAGAGTGATGCAACACAGAAAGATGTTTTCTGTGGCGCCTACGTCTGTTGAATAGGCAGTTAATGATAGTGATCATGAAGCTTCGGATCAAGTTGCTATCAAACCTCTTAGGTCGACAAGGATATGTACTACTCCTGAGTGGTACGGTAATCCTGTCTTAGATATCATGTTGTTAGACAACAATGAACCTACGAGCTATGGAGAAGCGATGGTGGGCCCGTATTCCGACAAATGGTTAGAAGCCATGAAATCCGAGATAGGATCTATGTATCAGAACAAAGTATGGACTTTGGTGGACTTGCCCGATGATCGGCGAGCCATTGAGATAAATGGATCTTTAAGAAGAAGACGAATGTGGGCGGTAATGTTACCGTCTATGAAGCTCGACTTGTGGGAAAGAGTCTTTTCACAAGTTCAAGGAGTTGACTACGATGAGAATTTCTCACCCGTAGCGATGCTTAAGTCCGTCGGAATCATGTTAGCATTAGCTGTATTTTTCGATTATGAAATCTGATAGATGGATGTCAAAAACAAGTTTTCTTACCAGTTTTCGTAAGAAAAAGTTGTATGTGATACAATAAAAGGTTTTGTCGATCCTAAGGATGCTAAAAGGTATGCTGGCTCCAACAATCCTTCTATGGACTAGAGCAAGCATCTCGGAGTCGGAATATATACTTTGATGGAGTGATCAAAGCTTTTAGGTTTATACAATGTTTGCTAGAAACTTGTATTTACAAGAAAGTGAGTGGGAGCACTACAACATTTCTGATAAGTATATGTGGATGACATATTGTTGATTCGAAATGATGTAGAATTTCTGGAAAGCATAAACGGTTGTTTGAAGAGTGATTTTCAAAGGAAGACCTGGATAAAGCTGCTTACATATTGGGCATCAAGATCTATAGAGATAGATCAAAACGTCTGATGATACTTTCAAAGAACGCACACCTTGACATGTTTTTGAAGGAGTTCAAAATAGATCAGTCAAAGAAGGGGTTCTTACCTGAGTTGTAAGGTGTGAAGTTGAGTAAGACTCAAAGCTTGACCATGGCAGAAGAAAGAGGAAGGACGAAGGTCGTCCCCTATGCTTTTGTCATAGGCTCTATATGGTATGCCATGCTGAAGTACCACACCTGATGTGTGCCTTGCCACATGTCTGGCAAGAGGGTACAAAGGTGATCTAGGAGAGGATCACCAGATAGTGGTCGAAATTATCCTTAGAGGAATAAGGAAATGTTTCTCGGTTATGGAGATGATAAAGAGTTTGACGTAAAGAGTTACGTCGATGCAAGCTTAACACCTATCCGGATAGCTCTGAGTAGAGATACCGGATACGTGTAATGGAGCAACAATTTGGAATAGCTCCAAGTGGAACGTGGTAGCAGCATCTATGATATGACATAAAGTTTTGCGAAATACATAGGGATCTGAATATGGCAAGACCCGTTGACTACAACCTCTCTCACAAGCATAACATGATCAAACCCAGAACTCTTTGAGTGTTTATCACATAGTGATGTGAACTAGATCATTGAGTCTAGTAGACTCTTGGATGTTGGTCACATGGCGATGTGACCTGTGAGTGTTAATCACATGGCGATGTGAACTAGATTATTGACTCTAGTGCAAGTGGGAGACTGTTGGAAATATGCCCTAGAGGCAATAATAAATTGGTTATTATTATATTTCCTTGTTCATGATAATCGTTTATTATCCATGCTAGAATTGTATTGATAGGAAACTCAGATACATGTGTGGATACGTAGACAACACCATGTCCCTCGTAAGCCTCTAGTTGACTAGCTCGTTGATCAATAGATGGTTACGGTTTCCTGACCATGGACATTGGATGTCGTTGATAACGGGATCACATCATTAGGAGAATGATGTGATGGACAAGACCCAATCCTACCTAGCACAAAGATCGTGTAGTTCGTATGCTAAAGCTTTTCTAATGTCAAGTATCATTTCCTTAGACCATGAGATTGTGCAACTCCCGGATACCGTAGGAGTGCTTTGGGTGTGCCAAACGTCACAGCGTAACTGGGTGGCTATAAAGGTACACTACGGGTATCTCCGAAAGTGTCTGTTGGGTTGGCACGAATCGAGACTGGGATTTGTCACTCCGTGTAACGAAGAGGTATCTCTGGGCCCACTCGGTAGGACATCATCATAATGTGCACAATGTGACCAAGGAGTTGATCACGGGATGATGTGTTACGGAACGAGTAAAGAGACTTGCCGGTAACGAGATTGAACAAGGTATCGGGATACCGACGATCGAATCTCGGGCAAGTATCGTACCGATAGACAAAGGGAATTGTATACGGGTATTGATTGAATCCTTGACATCGTGGTTCATCCGATGAGATCATCGTGGAGCATGTGGGAACCAACATGGGTATCCAGATCCCGCTGTTGGTTATTGACCAGAGAGTTGTCTCGGCCATGTCTGCATGACTCTCGAGCCTGTAGGGTCTACACACTTAAGGTTCGATGACGCTAGGGTTATAGGGAAAGTATGTACGCGGTTACCGAATGTTGTTCGGAGTCCCGGATGAGATCCCAGACGTCACGAGGAGTTCCAGAATGGTCCGGAGGTAAAGATTTATATATGGGAAGTCCCGTTTTGGTCACCGGAAAAGTTTCGGGTGCTATCGGTAACGTACCGGAACCACCAGGAGGGTCCCGGGGGTCC
Organism: Triticum aestivum; assembly: GCF_018294505.1. Lineage (NCBI taxonomy): Eukaryota > Viridiplantae > Streptophyta > Magnoliopsida > Poales > Poaceae > Triticum > Triticum aestivum. The sequence continues at coordinate 366,588,162 of NC_057809.1, read as the reverse complement.
ATCAGGTGGGGCCACCTGCCCCGGAGGCCTACATGGGCCAATAGTGGGAAGGGACAAGCCCCTAGGTGTGCTGGGGCGCCTCCCACCAAGGCCCAAGGCGCCTCCAAGAGGGGAGGGGGGCAAACCCTAGGGCAGATGGGCCCTAAGGCCCACCCCAGGTGCGCCTCCCCCTCTCCCCCTTGTGGCCTCCACCCTAGATGGGATCTAGGGCTGCCGCACCCCTTGGGGTGGGAACCCTAGAGGGGGCACAACCCCCTCCCCTCCCCCTATATATACTTGAGGTATGGGGGCGGCCCAACATACGATTTGATCTCTCTCTTGGCGCAGCCCTACCTCTCTCCCTCCTCGTCTCTCGTAGTGCTTGGCGAAGCCCTACTGGAGTCCCATGATCCTCCACCACCACCACGTCGTCGTGCTGCTGCTGGACGGAGTCTTCCCCAACCTCTCCTTCTCCCCTTGCTGGATCAAGGCGTAGGAGACGTCACCGGGCTGCACGTGTGTTGAACACGGAGGCGCCGTTGTTCGGCGCTTAGATCGGAATCAACTGCGATATGAATCGCTACGAGTATGACTCCTTCATCCGCGTTCTTGCAACGCTTCCGCTTAACGATCTACAAGGGTATGTAGATGCACTCCCCTTCCCCTCGTTGCTAGATTACTCCATAGATTGATCTTGGTGATGCGTAGAAAATTTTAACTTTCTGCTACGATCCCCAACAATAAGGAAGACAATAAAATAAATAAATCATGCTCCGACTTCATCACATAAGGGTTCACCATACGTGCATGCTACGGGAATCACAAACTTTAACACAAGTATTCTTCAAATTCACAACTACTCTACTAGCACAACTTTAGTATCACCATCTTCATATCTCAAAACAATTATCAAGCATCGAACTTCTCATAGTATTCAACACACTCATAAGAAAGTTTTATTATTAATCTTATATACCAAGCATATTAGGATTTTAAGCAAATTACCATGCTATTTAAGACTCTCAAAATAATCTAAGTGAAGCATGAGAGATCAATAGTTTCTAGAAAACAAATCCACCACCGTGCTCTAAAAGATATAAGTGAAGTACTAGAGCAAAACTACATAACTCAAAAGATATAAGCGAAGCACGTAGAGTACAACAACAACAACAAAGCCTTTAGTCCCAAACAAGTTGGGGTAGGCTAGAGGTGAAACCCATAAGATCTCGCAACCAACTCATGGCTCTGGCACATGGATAGCAAGCTTCCACGCACCCTTGTCCATAGCTAGCTCTTTGGTGATACTCCAATCCTTCAGGTCTCTCTTAACGGACTCCTCCCATGTAAAATTCGGTCTACCCCGCCCTCTCTTGACATTCTCCGCATGCTTTAGCCGTCCACTATGCACCGGAGCTTCTGGAGGCCTACGCTGAATATGGCCAAACCATCTCAGACGATGTTGGACAAGCTTCTCTTCAATTGGTGCTACCCCAACTCTATCTCGTATATCATCATTCCGGACTCGATCCTTCCTCGTGTGGCCACACATCCATCTCAACATACGCATCTCCACCACACCTAACTGTTGAAAATGTCGCCTTTTAGTCGGCCAACACTCAGCGCCATACAACATTGCGGGTCAAACCGCCATCCTGTAGAACTTGCCTTTTAGCTTTTGTGGCACTCTCTTGTCACAGAGAATGCCAGAAGCTTGGCGCCACTTCATCCATCCGGCTTTGATTCGATGGTTCACATCTTCATCAATACCCCCATCCTCCTGCAGCATTGACCCCAAATACCGAAAGGTGTCCTTCTGAGGTACCACCTGGCCATCAAGGCTAACCTCCTCCTCACACCTAGTAGTACTGAAACCGCACATCATGTACTCGGTTTTAGTTCTACTAAGCCTAAACCCTTTCGATTCCAAGGTTTGTCTCCATAACTCTAACTTCCTATTTACCCCCGTCCGACTATCGTCAACTAGCACCACATCATCCGCAAAGAGCATACACCATGGGATATCTCCTTGTATATCCCTTGTGACCTCATCCATCACCAATGCAAAAAGATAAGGGCTCAAAGCTGACCCTTGATGCAGTCCTATCTTAATCGGGAAGTCATCAGTGTCGACATCACTTGTTCGAACACTTGTCACAACATTATCATACATGTCCTTGATGAGGGTAATGTACTTTGCTGGGACTTTGTGTTTCTCCAAGGCCCACCACATGACATTCTGCGGTATCTTATCATAGGCCTTCTCCAAGTCAATGAACACCATATGCAAGTCCTTCTTTTGCTCCCTATATCTCTCCATAAGTTGTCGTACCAAGAAAATGGCTTCCATGGTTGACCTCCCAGGCATGAAACCAAACTGATTTTTGGTCACGCTTGTCATTCTTCTTAAGCGGTGCTCAATGACTCTCTCCCATAGCTTCATTGTATGGCTCCTCGGCTTAATTCCATGGTAATTAGTACAACTCTGAACATCCCCCTTGTTCTTGAAGATTGGTACTAATATACTCCGTCTCCATTCTTCTGGCATCTTGTTTGCCCGAAAAATGAGGTTGAAAAGCTTGGTTAGCCATACTATCGCTATGTCCCCGAGACCTTTCCACACCTCAATGGGGATACAATCAGGGCCCATCGCCTTGCCTCCTTTCATCCTTTTTAAAGCCTCCTTGACCTCAGACTCCTGGATTCGCCGCACAAAACGCATGCTGGTCTCATCAAAGGAGTCGTCTAGTTCAATGGTAGAACTCTCATTCTCCCCATTGAACAGCTTGTCGAAGTACTACCGCCATCTATGCTTAATCTCCTCGTCCTTCACCAAGAGTTGGCCTGCTCCGTCCTTGATGCATTTGACTTGGCCAATATCCCTCGTCTTCCTCTCTTGGATCTTGGCCATCTTATAGATGTCCCTTTCACCTTTCTTCATGCCTAACCGTTGGTAGAGGTCCTCATATGCCCGACCCCTTGCTTCACCAACAGCTTGCTTTGCGGCCTTCTTCGCCATCTTGTACTTCTCTATGTTGTCTGCACTCCTATCCAGGTATAGGCGTTTGAAGCAATCTTTCTTCTCTTTAATCGCCTTCTGGAGATCATCATTCCACCACCAGGTATCCTTATCTTCGCTTCTCCTTCCCCTGGACACTCCAAGCTCCTCCGAGGCCACCTTACGAATGCAAGTCGCCATCTTCGTCCACACATTGTTCACATCTCCTCCTTCCTCCCAAGGGCCCTCCTTAATGACCCTCTCCTTGAACGCTAGAGCTACCTCCCCCTTGAGCTTCCACCACTTCGTTCTAGCGACTTTGGCATGCTTATCCCGCTGGACACGAATCTGAAAGCGGAAGTCAGCAACCACCAGCTTATGCTGGGGTACAACACTCTCTCTAGGTATCACCTTACAGTCTAGGCACGCATGCCTATCTTCTCTTCTCGAGAGGATGAAATCAATCTGGCTAGAGTGTTGGCCACTACTAAAAGTCACCAGATGTGATTCTCTCTTTCTACAGAGGGTGTTAGCTACAATCATGTTGTAGGCTAGAGCAAAGCTTAAGACATCTTCTCCTTCTTGATTCCTGATGCCATAGCCAAAGCCCCCATGCGCCCCTTCAAAACATGTGTTAGATGTACCCACATGGCCATTGAGGTCTCCTCCTATGAAGAGCTTCTCACCAATCGGTACACTCCTAACCATGTCTTCCAGGCCTTCCCAGAACTCCCTCTTGGTGTTCTCATTGTGGCCTACTTGCGGGGCATACGCGTTGATAACATTGAGAACCAAGTCCTCAACTACCAGCTTGACCAGGATAATCCGGTCCCCACGTCTCTTGACGTCTACCACTCCATACTTGAGGCTCTTGTTGATCAAGATGCCTAAGCCATTTCTGTTTGCAGCCGTCCCTATGTACCACAGCTTGAAGCCGGTATCCTCCACCTCCTTCGCCTTCTGTCCTCTCCATTTGGTTTCTTGGACGCAAAGGATATCAACACCTCTCCTCACCGCTGCATCAACTAGCTCCTGAAGCTTCCCTGTCAGAGACCCTACATTCCAGCTACCTAAGCGAATCCTCCTAGGCTCGGCTAGCTTCCTTACCCTTCGCACTCGTCGAGTCAAATGCGAAGACACTTGCCCATTTTCCACTACATCCAGGCGCCGATGTAGCGCGCCACTAAGGATGCGATGACCCGATCCTCGCTCACTTGCCACCGTATCTGGATCAAGATACAGCGTGCCACCTTGGGGGTGACGGCCCGGCCCTTGCCCATTTTCCACCACACCCGGGTTCCAATGTAGCGCGTCGCTGAGAGGGTTACGCCCCAACGAAAATCTTTTGGGTTTCATCTCCATAAGAGTGGCTGAGTTTTTATGTTGGCTCGCCAAGCCTATCACAACCCTCCACCTTTACCCGGGCTTGGGACCAGCTATGTTGAGACAACATAGGCGGAGTTAAAAGAATACTGTGAATCTTTGCTCTTGGGATAATTCGAACCCGCACCAACAAGCAGCAGCGCATGGTAGGCTTACCACTAGACCAACTATGCCCAACTAATCGAAGCACATAGAGTATTTTAACAAATTCCAAATCATGTATGGCTCTATCAAAAGGTGTGTACAGCAAGGATGATTATGGTAAACTAAAAATTAAAGACTCAAATAATACAAGACGCTCCAAGCAAAACACATATCATGTGGCGAATAAAAATATAGCTCCAAGTAAAGTTACTGATAGAAGTAGACGAAAGAGGGGATGCCTTCCGGGGCATCCCCAAGCTTTGCTTTTAGGTGTCCTTAGATTATCTTGGGGATTCCATGGGCATCTCCAAGCTTAGTCTCTTGCCACTCCTTGTCCCATAATCCATCAAATCTTTAGCCAAAACTTGAAAACTTCACAACACAAAACTCAAAGTAGAAAATCTCGTGAGCTCCATTAGCGAAAGAAATCAAAAGACCACTTCAAGGTACTGTAATGAACTCATTGTTTATTTATATTGGTGTTATACCTACTGTATTCCAACTTCTCTATGGTTTATAAACTATTTTACTAGCCATAGATTCATCAAAATAAGCAAACGACACAGGAAAAACAGAATCTGTCAAAAACAGAACAGTCTGTAGTAATCTGTAGATAGCGCAAGATCTGGAACCCCAAAAATTCTAAAATAAATTGATGGAAGTGAGGAATTTATGTATTAATCATATTCAAAAATAATTATCTAAATATCACTTTCCAAATAAAAATGGCAGTAGTTATCATGAGCGCTAAAGTTTCTGTTTTTTACAGCAAGTGTAACAAGACATTCCCCAAGTCTTCCCAACGGTTCTACTTGGCACAAACACTAATTAAACACAAAAAACACGACCAAAACTGAGGCTAGATAAATTATTTATTACTAAACAGGAGCAAAAAGCAAGGAATAAAAATAAAATTGGGTTGCCTCCCAACAAGCGCTATCGTTTAACTCCCCTAGCTAGGCATAACAAGCAATGATAGATCTAGGTATTGCCATCTTTGGTAGTCAATCCATAAGCGGATCTCATAATAGATTCATAAGGTAATTTAATTTTCTTTCTAGGAAAGTGTTCCATGCCTTTCCTTAATGGAAATTGGAATCTAATATTTCCTTTCTTCATATCAATAATTGCACCAATCGTTCTAAGGAAAGGTCTACCGAGAATAATAGGACATGAAGGATTGCAATCTATGTCAAGAACAATAAAATCTACGGGCACATAATTCCTATTTGCAACAATAAGAACATCATTAATTCTTCCCATAGGTTTCTTAATAGTGGAATCTGCAAGGTGCAAGTTTAAAGAGCAATCATCAAAATCACGGAAACCTAACAAATCACACAAAGTCTTTGGAATCGTGGAAACACTAGCACCCAAATCACATAAAGCATAGCATTCATGATCTTTAATTTTAATTTTAATAGTTGGTTCCCACTCATCATAAAGCTTTCTAGGGATAGAAACTTCCAATTCAAGTTTTTCTTCATAAGATTGCATCAAGGCATCAATGATATGTTTAGTAAACGCTTTATTTTGACTATAAGCATGAGGAGAATTTAGCACGGATTGTAACAAGGCAATACAATCAATCAAAGAGCAATTTTCATAGTTAAAATCCTTGAAATCCGTAATAGTGGGTTTAGCAACATCTAGGGTTTTAATTTCTTCAATCCCACTTTTATCAATTTTAGCATCAAGATCAAAAAATTCCGAATTCTTGGAACGCCTTCTAGGTAAAGGTGGATCATATTAAGTCCCATCATTATCAAGACTCATATTACAAAACAAAGATTTAATAGGGGACACATCAATAACTTTTAGATCTTCATCTTTATTTTCATAGCAACTAGAAGAACACGCTCTTATAAAGGCATCTTTCTTAGCACGCATCCTAACGGTTCTTTCTTTGCACTCATCAATGGAAATTCTCATGGCTTTGAGAGACTCATTGATATCATGCTTAGGTGGAATAGATCTAAGTTTCAAAGAATCAACAACAAGAGAAATTCTATCAACGTTCCTAGCCAACTCATCAATCTTAAGCAATTTTTCTTCAATCAAAGCATTAAAATTATTTTGCAAAGTAATAAATTATTTAATATTAGATTCAAAATCAGAGGGCATCTTATTATAATTTCCATAAGAATTGTTGTAGGAATTACCATAATTATTAGAGGGATTACTAGGATAAGGCCTAGGATTAAAATTTCCTCTATACGCGTTGTTACCAAAATTGTTCCTAGCAACAAAATTCACATCCATAGATTCATTATTATTCTCAATCAAAGTAGACAAGGGAATATCTTTAGGATCATAAGAAACATTCTTATTAGCAAATAATTTCATAAGTTCATCCATCTTTCCACTCAGAACATTAATTTCTTCTATCGCATGCACCTTTTTATTAGTAGATCTTTCAGTATGCCATTGAGAACAATTAACCATAATATTATCTAGGAGTTTAGTAGCTTCTCCTAAAGCGATTTCCATAAAAGTGCCTCCCGCGGCCGAATATAAAAGATTTCTAGAAGCAAAATTCAACCCGGCATAAAATTTTGTATAATCATCCACAAATTCAAACCATGAGTAGGGCAATTAGGTATCATTAGTTTCATTCTCTTCCAAGCTTGTGCAACATGTTCATGATCAAGTTGCTTAAAATTCATAATATCGTTTCTAAGAGAGATGATCTTAGCGGGAGGAAAATACTTAGAGATAAAAGCATTTTTGCACTTATTCCATGAATCAATACTATTTTTAGGCAAAGACGAAAACCAAGCTTTAGCACGATCTCTAAGTGAAAAAGGAAATAGCTTCAATTTAACAATATCATTATCTACGTATTTCTTCTTTTGCATATCACACAAATCAACGAAGCTATTTAGATGGGTAGCGACATCTTCACTACGATCTTTCATAAAAAGATTTAGCAAAGCAGTATTAATTTCAGAAGATTCACCATCGGTAAGAGGAGCAATCAGAGTGCTAATAAAATCATTGTTGTTGGGATTGGTGAAGTCACATAATTTAGTATTATCTTGAGCCATCGTGACAAGCAGGCAAACTAACACACAAGCAAGCAAAAAGCAAGCGGGCGAAAATAGGCAAAAAAGAGAAAGAGATGGAGGATAGAGAGAGAGGGCGAATAAAACGGCAAAGGTGAAGTGGGGGAGAGGAAAACGAGAGGCAAATGGCAAATAATGTAATGCGGGAGATAAGGGTATGTGATGGGTACTTGGTATGTTGACTTTTGCGTAGGCCTCCCCCACTACGGCGCCAGAAATCCTTCTTGCTACCTCTTGAGCACTGCGTTTGTTTTCCCCGAAGAGGAAGGGATGATGCAGTAAAGTAGCGTAAGTATTCCCCTCAGTTTTTGAGAACCAAGTTATCAATCTAGTAGGAGGTTACGCGCTAGTCCCTCGTACCTACACAAAACAAATAAATCCTCGCAACCAACGCGAATAGGGGTTGTCAATCCCTACACGGCCACTTACGAGAGTGAGATCTGATAGATATGATAAGATAATATTTTTGGTATTTTTGTGATAAAGATGCAAAGTAAAATAAAGGAAAAGTAAAGAGCAAAGGAAATAACTGAGTAGTAGGAGATTAATATGATAAAGATAGGCCCGGGGCCATAGGTTTCACTAGTGGCTTCTCTCGAGAGCATAGGTATTCTACGGTGGGTGAACAAATTACTGTTGAGCAATTGACATAATTGAGCATAGTTATGAGAATATCTAGGCATGATCATGTATATAGGCATCACGTCCGAGACAAGTAGACCGACTCATGCCTGCATCTACTACTATTACTCCACTCATCGACCGCTATCCAACATGCATCTAGAGTATTAAGTTAAAAACAGAGTAACGCCTTAAGCAAGATGACATGATGTAGAGGGATAAACTAATGCAGTATGATGAAAACCCCATCTTGTTATCCTTGATGGCGACAATACAATACGTGCCTTGCTGCCCCTACTGTCACTGGGAACGGACACCGCAAGATTGAACCCAAAGCTAAGCACTTCTCCCATTGCAAGAAAGATCAATCTAGTAGGCCAAACCAAACTGATAATTCGAAGATACTTGAAAAGATAACCACTCATACATAAAAGAATTCAGAGAAGATTCAAATATTGTTCATAGATAGACTTGATCATAAACCCACAATTCATCGGTCTCAACAAACACACCGCAAAAAGAAGATTACATCGAATAGTTCTCCACAAGAGAGGGCGAGAACATTGTATTGAGACCCAAAAAGAGATAAGAAGCCATCTAGCTAATAACTATGGACCCGTAGGTCTGAGGTAAACTACTCACACTTCATCAGAGGGGCTATGGTGTTGATGTAGGAGCCCTCCGTGATTGATGCCCCCTCCAGCGGAGCTCCGGAACAGGCCCCAAGATGGGATCTCGTGGATACAGAAAGTTGCGGCGGTGGAATTAGGTTTTTGGCTCCGTATCTCATTGTTTGGGGGTACGTAGGTATATATAGGAGGAAGGAGTACATCGGTGGAGAAACAGGGGGCCCATGAGGGTGGAGGGCGCGCCTGGGGGTAGGCGCGCCCCCCTACTTCACGGCCTCCTCTTTTTTGTCTTGACGTAGGGTCCATGTCTCCCGGGTCTTGTTTGTTGAGAAAATCACGTTCCCGAAGGTTTCATTCCATTTGGACTCCGTTTGGTATTCCTTTTCTTCGAAACCCCGAAACAGGCAAAAAACAACAATTTTGGGCTGGCTAATAACAGTAGATAATATAGCATGGAGCAATCAAAAATTATAGATACGTTGGAGACGTATCAGCAAGAGCTCCCCCTAAATTTGTGCATTATTTAAAATTTGCGTTTGAATGCAAATGCACAATCAATTAGGATTATGGGTCACTCTTCCATGTCACATACATCTTGGTGGAGGGCTCAAGATGATAAGAATTAAATAACATCATCACCAAGGATACAAGTTATTGATCATTCACAAACATTCAAGGATATAATCATGCAAGTACACATTAATCATAATATGACCAAAGACATGATCACATAAGTATCTCACGAGCATAACATCAAATTGTAGCATAGGAAGAAACAACCAAACAACCAAAGTAGCAAGAGTAGCAAGGCAAATAAAACCAACAAAAGGCAAAAAGGCACTCTCTCTTGAAGCCTATGATCTATACACTTTCTCCCACTTTGGTAACAAGTTACCAAAAAGTTTGAAAATGTTATAGTGCTATACGACACTCTAAGCAAGATCTCCGGGAGATCCTGAAGGGGTCTTCTGGCTTGTTGCTCCGGTGTGCATAGATGTCGTTGAGATGATTGCGTCTGTAAATGCCTCAGCTGAAGTCTGTGGCGCTGGAGGAGTTGACACTTGAGGGGCAATTGTGGCAGTGACTTTAGGAGCTGAGATGGTAGTCCTGGAAGCTCTAGCAACTAGAACAGCTGATGATCCTTGTGTCCTTGGCACTCTCGGGAATGTATCTGTCGTGGGTTTATCATCATTATCCATATCATCATCCCTTAGCTTCTCCACAATTGTTTGAATATCTGTGACCTTAACATCAAGGTCATGCATCTTTGTCTCAATGATCCTTTCAATACTCTCCTGATTCTGAGACAAGGTGGCCAGGCTTATCTCAATCCTCATGGTAGCCTCAATTAGATAACTGAGTTGATCTTGCTTGGACTTGAGAATCACTGTAGAAGCATCTGGGGAACTTGCTGCCTTTGCTGCTTTTGCAGCCTTAGCTCTCTCAATCTTCTCCTGGGTTTCGGCACAAGTAGGATGTGAAGCATCCATGACAACCTCATTGTCCTTAAAGTCTAGCCTCAGGGGTAGAAGCTCTTTGTCAGTAGATATGTCACAGTTCCAACCTTGAGGTTGATCAACATCTGGATGTAGGGGGATATGCACAAGACCTCTTCTGGTCGGCTGTTGTCCTCTTCACTATCTCAACAATCAAGATCATGACTTTAAATTTATGTGGGATATCAGACAAATGAAGCAAGTTGATGGAGTGACCATGTATCATCATGTGATCTCCAGACTTGGGCAACAAAGTCTGCCTCAAGATGGTGTTCACCATGGTCAAGCCAGCAAGCAGATAATAGATAGATCCAAGCTTGTGTGTCTCCAAAGTTGTATCAGGTATGGGCTTGTACATATTAGCCATGGAGTTGTGATCCTTCCTAGTCTAGCCATACACATCAAGATCATTTTATTCTTCCTTGGTATCATTGATCAGCTTGGACCACTCAGAGATTGATGACTGGTATCTGGTGCCCTGAGTCATCCACACTATCTTACCATCTCGGTAGAAGTGGGCAGTGGAGTAGAACTGCATGATCATCTCATCGTTCCACTTTGTCAATTTCTGACCAACAAACTTATCAACTCCATTGAGCCTGAAGCTCTCATGCACAAGGGTAAAATAGTCTTCATTGTCATCAATGTATTCCCAATCAACCCATTCCATGTCACAAACTATGGGCTCCTTGTCCAACAAGACAGTCTCATAGAAGTGCTGCTATTTTCTGGTATGAAAATGATTGTCCACAACAGTCCATCTCCTTGTGGCATATGGATCTGTTTGCCTCAATAGTCTGAGACCATGATCCTTTCTCCACTTCATGTTTTCTGCCACATGATGATCATCATTATGATCTAGGATCTCGGGCTTCAATTTCTTGAGCACTAGTGGCTCATCATCTTCCTGAACCTCAGGCACTGGGCCTTGTTCTTCTCTACAGCTGATATATATATCCCTTGTTGATCTCTTTGGAGTTGTTGACTTGGGTGCTTGAGCTCGAGTTGTAGGATTGGGGTAGACTTGGGCTTTGAAGCAGCATCCCAAGTCTTGATAGCATCTGCCATCAGCTTTTGTGTCTTGGCAGGAGGTGCAGTAGGCTCTTCCTCCTCTTCTTCTTCCTCATCCCTCATCATGGATGGTCTTCCAATCACTCTAGCAATGGTCTTTCTGACCCTTTCCTTCCTTTTCTTTCCACCTGAAGAAGCTTCTTATTCTTCTTCTTCTTCTTCTTCTCTGGGCTTAAGTGTAAATAGCATTGTCTCTTGAGTTGAAGCTCTAGCTTTGGGCACCGGAGTCCTCCTTGTAGGAACCTTTTTGGAAAGACCTGGCTTGGTAGCAATAGCAGCATACTCCTTCTTGAGCACCTTTGTCTTGGAGGTCACTTCCTCCTCAATCACAAAGTCTTCATCTTCACTTCAGAAGATATTTTCTTTCATTGCATAGTAGCTGCCTTAGGCAAGTTCCTGAGAGTGCTTCTGCTTCCATCAACACAGCTACTAGAGAGACTAGTGCCTTGACTGAGATTGACTTGCTCTTCAGACTTTTCTGAGTGTCACTGGCTCCTGACATTGTTGCAACTCACCCTATGAATAGATAGGTGTGGATAGAGTAGATGAGAATCACAAAATACAACTTGTTTTTCCAAAAATTGAGACAAAAACTTAACTTTAGTTTTCTGCAGAAAGCATTTCGGAGGTACTGACTTGACAAAGTCGGCGACACCAAAACACTAATAGAGTCTAAACATACAATTTCAGTCAGACTGAGATGCAGTTCGGTGACTCCGAGATGCTAGGGTTTCACGAAGAAAGTGATTTCGGTCTAACCGATTAGTACACTTCGGCTAGACCGAGTTGTACTTAGTGCAATGGCCAGGACCAATTGGTGTGACCGAAATTTGAGATCGGTTGGTCCGATATGGGTTTGGCAGAAACCTAACCCTAAGTTTTTACATCAAACCTAGTCTAAAGGATTTCTTGGCTGGATAGATTGATTTCATACATGGCAAGAATATAGGCAATGTACTTTGTGGTCGAATCAGAGTAAAGGATAGCACAAAGGGGTCGAAGCCGTGCCCTAACTTGGTGACGGAATGCTACGGCGGCAACAGCGGTGAAGAAATCTGTTGACGGCGGTGGAGACCAGCGGTAGAGGCACACTGGCGAAACCGGCGACGATCTGGTGACCAAGGGGCAGCAGTGCTGGGGCGCGAGCTCGTGCGATTTGAAGTAATTTTCAACTATGTGGGTATGCGGGATATATATAGGCGAAATTGTGGATATCATAACTTACCATGGTCAGAACTATCGCTGTCCTACACACTTGAAGGAGATTCGTGCGGGGTTGGCCATACGAGAAGTTTGGCACCATTTTTTTGGTTTTCTACAGCCGTCTCACTTGTTTTATACGTGGACCTAGGCAGCTTTTTACAGATAGCTGGCAGAGCAGCTGCGTACGGGTCCGTCCGAATTGCGAGGAGACAATCACGTGCTCATTCGGCTGGAACCTTTTAGCGAAACGGAAACTGGTCCGTGAACGGATTTGGCTTGGGCCCGATCCACGCGGACTCTCTCTATCTCCCCATTGACAAAAGACAAGCAGCACTCTCTCCCCACGCCGCGACTTGGAGTCACCACCGGGACGAAATCACTATTCTGACCCTTTGAACGAATTTTGTCACAAAATAAACTCGATGTGAAAGTATTTCACGATCTGACCCTTTTAGCAACGCCACAGCCCGCGGCGTTTCTGTCCAACATAGAAACGCCGAGGTAGCTAGCGTTTCTGACCAAAGAAGAAACGCCAAGGTAGCTAGCGTTGCGGACCAGAAAAGAAACGCCGAAGGTGCTGGCGTTGCAGCCCATCATAGAAACGCCAATGACCATGGCGTTGCTGCCCTTTTTCATGTGCATGTGGAACGTGGATGAACAGCCTAATTAATCTCTCCCTAATAATAAAGCACGGATTGGGTCTCCGGGTTCACCGTCGCAATACGCTTTCTTCTCATGTCATAATACGCTTTTACAATTTGTTCCGGGTTCACCGTCGTAATACGCTTTCTTCTCATGTCATAATACGTTTTTACAATTTGTTCCTACGTTACGTGAAATATGTGAGGTGGTACTAATTTGTGGAGCCACGTTTCGTTAAAAAAGTTGCAGCTCGGCCGGGCCTGCGTTCCTCGGCCCGTCACGAGCGCTTCTCGAATATGGGTCTGGGCCTCTGACACTTCTTTTATTCCCGCGCATGTCTTCACAGTCCGTTTTTTTTCTTTTGCCCTCTCTACACGAATTAGACTCGATCTCCATATCTCTCTAATTCCTCCAATAAATATCAGCGAGGGAAGAGGAGGGGAGAGGTGATTCGGTGGAGGCGAGGCAGTAGCAGAGGAAGCCGTCGAACGACAAGGCAGATTACGACCATGAGATCGAAGAGGCGAACGGGGAATCTTCGGAGCCAGTTGACGAGCGAATCCGAGATCCCCATGACACTTTTGTCGCAGCCTAAGACCTTCGTCGCCTATGCTCCTGCCGGATCAATCGAGGGAATCCGCAGTTGTTGATTGGGGAGGAAGAAGGAAGGAAGACGAGGATGGGACAAGATTGGACGTGGATTGGCTGGCTGCAGAGGCCCGTGCGTTGGCTAATGACGACAAGATGACAGGAGCTACGCCCATGGGCTGGTTGGAGTAGATTGATTCCTTAATTTGGAGGACACCGTACAAGCTTATGTGTCACAGGCGTTAAGCGGCACAGGACGGGTAGCAACATTGGGCGGCAGGGAGGCAGTAACCAGTGGGCTCGCGCTTGGTCGCAGGCCACAACTATCATGAGCAGATTGGATCGATGGCTGGGCTGAAGCTGCTCAAGAGCAAGACGAGATAGGCGCCTTCCTCAAGCCGAGCCAAGCGACGTGCAAAGAACGGTTTGGCTGTGTACCTGGTGATGTGATTGTGTATTGGCCGGCGATGATTCAATTAACCGAGGCTTTCTTTTTTGTGTCGCCTGTTTACATGTAATATGAATACAATCCAGTTGCTTAAGGCAGGAACCTAGACGCCCGTTTGCCTCTTCCTCGTTGTTGTTCATTGTAATTGTCAAATACACTCCGCCCGCCCTCTATCATGCCTTCCTTTTCCATTCTAGGCATCTACTCCAGCAACGCGCGCGACGGTGCAAGCTGCCGAGACAGATCTCCTTGTCGTCCCACATTGGACCTGCTTCGAGCAAGCTGCTTCTCCACCTGCAAGGTCTCATCAACGCCAGATCTAGCAAAATACAGTAGTAATTTCTTCTCTTTTCCTTTCTTTTTTTTCAGATTTTTTTTTCTCAATGGTGAGCTCCCCAGTGTATATGATGCTTATACCGTGTGTGGATTAATGAATGCTCAGATACATTGCTGAGACTGCACATTATGGATTTAGTAGTGTACAACTGTACACACATTAGCAAAATACTGCACATTATGGATCTATACAGTGGCAGCCATCACGCTGAAGCAGCGGCAGCTGCTCTGACAGCCCGTCTATCTTGGACCTACCTCAGTTCGGTCTAAGTCTATCCCCGTGAGGTTCGGCGCCGCTAGGAAACACCGAAGGTGCGTGTGTGCATGTGCTAATATAGATTAACTATATAGTATATATAAATATATCTCATCGGTTATCAAAGTTTAAATCAACAACATACATCAGTACACCTCTTAAATAGTACAAATAAATCTTACTTATTTTAAGTTTTTAACTCAAAATTAAGCTTCTTTTGTTCCAAAAAATATTAGAATTACTTGAGTTTCAAAACTATATTTTGATTGAATTTAAGACTTACATATACTTAATGTTTAATTTAATTTTTTAAAGTGGAAATTTAAAATTACTTGAGGTTTGAGGAAGAGCTCACACGGCAAATATTCAGGCCGGCATGGCCAGTGCTCAACATGAATGCTACGGCAATGTCGAGCCAGCGGCTAGGCTCAGCCACGAGGAGCGCTCTGGAGGCCATGAGTGGCAAGGGAACATGAATGGAGTGCAATATTGATATTGATGGCATGGGCTTATGTGTTCTTGAGTCATGCTTACCGAGCTAATGGCATTTGATACATTTTTTTCTTCCGTTGCAACGCACGGGCATGTTTGCTAGTAAGGCTAATTAATTATGACCAAAGAGGGCAGCAACGCCATGGTTTCTTGGCGTTTTTATGATGGCCAGAAACGCTAGCGCCTTCGGCGTTTCTTACCTGGTCCGCAACGCTAGCTACCTCGGCGTTTCTTTTTTATCAGAAACACTAGCTACCTCGGCGTTTCTTCTTTGAGCAAAAACACCGCGGGCTATGACATTGATAAAAGGGTCAGATCGTGAAATACTTTCACGTCGAGTTCATTTTATGACAAAGTTCTCGTTCAAAGGGCCAGAATAGTGATTTCGTCCTCACCACCGCCCCTCTCCGCCCGGCTGGCGCACCGGCACCGCCATCTGTCCTCGCAGATCGGGTCGTGGATGGAGCTCGCTCATCAGGATCTCACCTCCCCCTCCCCTTTCTAAGCGCTGTACATTCCCGTCGCCATCGCACCTCCAAGTGGGCTCACACATCGGCGGCGGTGGTCAGAGGAGGATTGGGCGGGATCTCGCCAGTCGGAGCCTATGGAGGGTCGCCGGGTGCGTGGGTGCTCTGGATCCGCCGGGTGCCGCCCCTCACGTCGCTCCATCCGGCAGCCCCTCCTCCGACGACCACGCTCTCAGCGCCTCTCCCCTTTCTCCCCCCAGGTTCCAGAGGAGCAACAACAAGGCGATCGCCTTAAACGCCACCTCAGCGGAGGTGCTCCCCGTTGTGGAATCCCTCCTCCCACCCCAAGCCACCGCTCGCAGTCCACGCCGTCGAGGATGGAGCCGTGCACGCATGGGTCGCTGAAGATCCCTTGCTCAGTGAAGGCTGGGTCGCAGCCAGATTGCTGGTTATCGCCCTGGACCTCCTCTGTGTTAGGCTACCACCAGCACCTCGACCTACCCCTACCCGTGAGCCTCCTCCTCCCGCTTTCCTGTCCTTTGTTCTAAACTGATATGTATTGGATTTGAACCTTCTTGATGAATATGTGTTGTGGATTAGGAACCCAATTTAGATGTACAAATTTTGTGATATACGTAGACAATTAGCACATTGTGTGCGTGCATATTTCTATTGCTGCTTTTTTCATTTACATTCAGTTGCTGCATATTTAGTGTTTCGAGATTCAAAATATTAAGATAAACTTGGCGAACCTTTTTAGGACAGGTCCAAAAGGAGGTGCAAAGCAGACTATGGTCAAGTGATGCCATTTCGTGCTTCTGCCAACTACCTGAAGCTATCAG
Organism: Triticum aestivum; assembly: GCF_018294505.1. NCBI lineage: Eukaryota > Viridiplantae > Streptophyta > Magnoliopsida > Poales > Poaceae > Triticum > Triticum aestivum. Next base: position 366,571,505 of record NC_057809.1, on the reverse strand, counting down.
GTTAGTTCAATCTATACTTATGTATCTGTTTGAGTTAATTCTATTTTGTTTGTGATGTACTGCCTTTTGCCTAATCTTTCATTGTGTTAGAGTACGTAATGGGCCTAATGGGCTCCGTTAGTCTTAGGGTTAATTAGAGATAAGAGTCGCTTGCTTAGGGGTCAAGTAAGCCTTGCTTGGGAGTCAAGTAAACCTCTCTATATAAAAAGAGGAGATGTATCAATCTAATCAAGCAAGAATTAAGAAGGAAATCCCTTTCATCTTGCCCGGCCGTGGGCAAAAGGCCCCCGGCCGGCCCTCTCGCGCCCTCCTTCTAGCAGCGCCATAACAATTTGGTATCAGGTAGCTCAGTTTCGATCATGTCTTCGTCGCCTCCCACCCCGTCGCTTTCGCTGCCGACTGTCACCACCGCGCCTCTGGCCATCTACACCGCGCCGCTGCCCTCCCCGTCCGCGCCGCTGGTCGCATCCTCCGGCGCCGCCACCGCCCAGATGTCGGCGCCCTCCACTGCATCACCGTCCGCCGTCTACACCCCGGAGGAGATCACCGGGGTCCTCAACGACCTCGTCACAGCTGTCCAGGGGATCCGGCTGTACCTGGCCAGCCCCTACGGGCCGCCGCCGCTCCTGCCGCTGACCGCCACCGCCGGGCTGCCGGCCCTGCCGTGGTACTCGCCGCATCCAGGGGCCTCCGCGGCATTCGCTGGGACGCTACTGCCCCAGCTGCAGCTGTCGCCCACCGCCGCCCCGCAGTGGCCG